>NC_050444.1:3862734-4173957 GCF_903995425.1 Onychomys torridus
GGGAGAGATCAGGGTCTCTCTACATAGCTCAGGGTAGCCTGGAACTTGCTGTGTAGACCAGACTGCTTAGTGCTGGGAATGAAGACATGAGCCACCACACCTGGTGATTTCTTTCATTAGTTTGTTAATACTTGAAATACTTTTCATCTGTAAATTATATACAGATTTGAATCTTTGAGCATATATAAGTATTTCAGAATTTTTGTCATGGCCTACCAAAATTTATAAAATCATTGTTCACTAGCACTCTGAGAGTGCTGAAGGTCAAGAAGGTCAAGAAGGTCAAGGTTGTTACTTTCTCTTTGCCTGATGGTTATGGCTCTTCATTACTTACAAATGTATCTGTCCAAGTTACTTTCCCTGTGTTCTCTTCAGTTACTCTGTCTAGGGATAATTACAAAATAAGATCCCTAAGAACACATCAGTATTCTTCAACAGAAAGTCGCATGTGAAATTATGTGCGTATAAGATGAGCTCCTGTGCCCGAGAACCACTGCTCTCCCCATCACCGGGGGTTCAGGCAAAGAACAGAAAATGACAAACTCTAACCACTGTTCAATACCAGTTTTGACCTGAGTATGACCAAGATTAAGTAGAACGGAACCTGAGAGTATTGCTAACAGTCGGGGGAAGAAAGGAAGATAAAACTTTTAAATAAAGTTTCAACATCTAAATAAAATGACAAAAAAATACCTGTTTAACAACAAAAAAATTTATTGATTTACAAATTTTAAAATGGATCACTTAAAAGTGGGACTATTTTAACCTTATTATTTTTAAACTAATTCTTTCAAAATGTACTTTATTTTTAAAGTGACAGAAACTATCCATGGACCAGTCCTTTTTAACATGGACATTTGTTTTCTATGGTATGTCAAACAATCTGCAGAGCAGAGCAGAGTGCAAAGCTTGTGCAGCGGTCTTTACATAGAAGTCTGGCCAGATGCAGAAGCATGTAAGTTGTAAGCTTTGCAACAGTAGACTTTACTCTAGGTATCAGAACATCTGTATCAAGAAAACCATGTGAAAACCACTGCTTCTTATTACCAGCAAAACAAGCGGGACACATTTAAACAAAGGTAAAACTAATTGTGAAATATGTATTGTAAAACTACTTGCTATAGCCTACATTTCAGTTGGCTCAACATCATCATGTAAGAAAAAAGTCAGCACAAAAGATTCAGACTAAAAGATTTTTCTTTTTCTTTTGCAGTCTCCATATGCAAAGAGCACAGCTTAATGATTTACACAGTTCTTAGGCTTAATCCTTGGTCAGTAGATTTCCAAGTGCAAGTCCAGTCATGTTGTCTCCAGGAACTCTAAGATGCTGACATTTTCTTCCCAGCATGTCTTCTATGGGGGAATATTCACCAGAAGTATGCCTATGAGGGGCTTTGTGAAAGCCTAGGAAACTATAACAGAGTTCTGTGAAACTAAAATAGAGTGCAAAGTCAAATAAAACCAAACTGATTGCAATCAAGTCAATTCCCAAAGAAAAATCTATTAAAAACAGTAATATACATGTATGAGAAATACAAATGATCACTGCAGTTAGTCACAGATGCAAGAGATCTAGGGATCCAAGGCTTTGTGAGCATGGTAATTAAGAGCAAATTCATATGCTAGATCAAATAGTGTGCACAATTTTGATAAGCTGGTCAAGTACTACTGGGATACATATATTTGGTAATTCTAACGTTTATATTACTCCTTTTCTCTCCCTTTAATATTTTAGGTACATACCAATGAGAAAAAGCAATTTGTCTTTAATGGAGAACAACAGAATTTTTATGTGTTCCAGACTCAAAAGGTTAATATTTAATAAAAGGTAACATCAACTTACTTATAAAAAAAAAAAAAAAAATGCAACACATTATCTAATTCTTCTATGGTCTCCTAGCTGGTCTGAAACCACAGAAGGCCTTTAAGGAAGAATGTTAGGAGAAAAACAAAGACCAACCCATGGGACGTGTATGGTTACAAATATCACTTGCAGGGAAGCGAGTTGCCTGGCCTAATTTTAAAGCTAATTACAAAATCCACTTTTCTTAATGGTCCAGATACCCTGCGGATTCTTCCAACTCAACAGAACTGTAAAAACAAAAGAAATATTTTGTAAAATTTTTAAAATACAAACAATGGTATATATATCTTGACTTTATATACTTTATGAAAGAGGTACCTTTGAAACATGTTTTTATACACAGTAGTTACTCATTTTGACCCTTCACTTTAGAACTACAAGGACTATGTAACTAAAGAACAAATATGTAAAGTTTTTAGTAGTTTTTAAAAGTACTTCTCTTAGCCGGGTGGTGGTGGCGCACGCCTTTAATAATCCCAGCACTCAGGAGGCAGAGCCAGGCGGATCTCTGTGAGTTCGAGGCCAGCCTGGGCTACCAAGAGAGTTCCAGGACAGGCGTAAAGCTACACAGGGAAACCCTGTCTCGAAAAAACAAAAAAACAAAACAAAAAAAAAAAAGTACTTCTCTTAATGTTTCTAGGTTAAATAACTACCAATTCTTGTCAGCTTTCTACATTAAACTGAATTTTCTTAAATTCATTAGGTGCCACGTGGCACAATCTGCTTGGTGAACTGCTAGTAGTAAAACAAACTGTACTTTATCCTCTCATCAAAGTGATAAGGCTATCCAGCATCTATAACAGATCTAAGAGGGCTATCTAGACAAGCCAAGCTTGTTCAAGAGGATAGGAAAAGAAACAAATGACAGAGGGGAGCTCAGGTATCATTTATGCCTACTACATGAGGGAACAATAGATCAGTGAGGGTGAGAGGCAAGGGTTTTCCAGTCTTTGTGTGACTCCAGACTTATCCTTACCACGGGAATCTACCAATCCCACACTACTAACAGCTTCATCATTAAATCATAAAAGTGCCCTTGGAACTGATATGCAATCCTAATTTGATATTTTGGTCTTGGAGCTCAAAAAAAAAAAAAAAGGAAGAAAGAAAAAGAAAAGAAAAGAAAACCACTCAAATTAGCTTTTTCCATGGGCCTGTACAGAAATGGTACTGTCATCAGCAGTTACTCCTGAGTCAGGAAGGGTGCACGGCCCCACTCCTTGCTTAACTACTGGTAGATTCTGGGTGGGGGATGAGGGCAGGGGAGCAATGGAAACTCCAATAGACAGTTTACAACTCTTAGTCACACAGGCTGTCCTGGTTAAACTCAGTGGGTCACAAACAAAACAACATGAATGTGAGAAAGGAACTTGTAGGGAAGGGGGATTGACAGGAGTAGGAGAGAGATGAGAGGCTGGGGGTGAGACTAACCAGAGTACATTATATACATGTATGAAGTCAGCAAAGAACACAACAAATTCACAGAGGCAATATGAAGGCTTACTGAAAAGCTATCACACCAGAACCAAGCCCACTAGAATTCCTAAAATAAATCCTGATATCATATAAAACTCTTTAAAATTTTCCAAGATCAAATTTATTAAAATAAACAAACATACACAACTTTTCTAGAAGAACAAGAGTGGAAATACTTTTAATCCCTACAGTCTATATGGGAACGTGTGAAGGTAACTTAATATTCTTTCCTGCCATTCCTATGTTAGAACATATGTGTTAGATCAAGCTCTAGGAAGGTACATATTCCTATCTTAGACAGCTTATGAAGAGACTGTAAGTTATGCTATACAACCAAGAGGGTGCCATACCTTCCACCGATTTCCACATTCATTACATACGACAAATGTTGTCATTGGTTCATCAGCACTACGAGTTTGCACCTGTAGCAAAATTAAATGAAAAATACTACTTTTTGAATTACCACTAAAAATAATCCAGCCTATGTAAGAATGAACATTCTACATAAAGACATAACAGAAACCCCAGTGATATCACCCTAAGATGTATAAGAGCCTATACAAGTTCAAATATACTACTGGCAAAGGAGCATAATTTCAAACTTCTTTTTTTTTTAATCCTTCTGTTCGTCTTTCATGTGCAATTTATCCAGTTAAGTAGAAACATCCTCTAAAAGTTTCTCATTAAATTATGCTCTTTATAAACGTTAATAAATATGAAAAAACAATAACTAACATGTTAATGACCTACACATTAGTAAAGATGCTAATAAAATCCAAAGCATTTCTTTTTTTTTTTCTTGTTTTCCAAACTGGGTTTCTCCATGTAGCTCTGGCCTCTGGCCATCCTGGAACTCACTCTGTAGACAGGGCTGGCCTTGAATTCATAATGATCCTGAGTGCTGGAATTAAAGGTGTGGGCTACCAGCACCAGGCCCCAAAGCATTTCTTTATGACACACATAACTGACACAGTCTCTCTAAAAGTCAGGTTAAATACCCATATCTCTGCCACAGGAACTTGGCATTCTCATCTACTCTGATATACAATTAGAAATATAAAGATCTCTGTATAAGGATATTTTAGAATATCATTTAATAACAGCACACATGTTGGAAGTGAACACAGAAGAGTAAATGCATCTGATGGAATACTGTGCACTGATTAAGATGTTTACAAAAAACTGGGCATGGTACAAAACTCTAAAGAAATGAAGGCACCATCTCAAAGATGTATTATTCACTCAAGTATATGGCAGTATCACTCACAATAGTCAATGGCTACCCAGTTTAATGTAGAATACTTAGGAAGAACTGGGCTGAGGATGTAGCTCAGCTGTGAAAATGTTTGCCTAGCATCGACAAAGCCACAGGTTCAATCCCTAGCCAGAAGTTTCCATTAAATCATCACAATGATCAAAGCTCACAAAATAAGAAACATTCTAAAGGTTTGCAGAGGACCAGGGTTCTATTTCCAGTGCCCACATGGTACTTCACATCCATTTATAAATTTAATTCCAGGAGATCTGATACCCTCTTCTGATTTCCAAGGGCACCAAGATGCATGGGATACAGGACAACATGCAGGCAAAACATTCCATACATAATACATAAAATAAATAAAATCTAAAAGAAAGAGGAGGAGGAAGAGGAAACATTCTAAAAATAGTAGTACAAGGTCTTCAGATAAAAATAAATAGTCCTAGCCAGGTGGTGGTGGTGCATGCCTGTAATCCCAGTACTTAAGAGACAGAGGCAAGTGGATCTCTGAGTCCAAGGCCAGCCTGATCTACAAATCAAGTTCCAGGACAACCAGAGCTGTTACACAGGGAAATTCTGTCTCAAAAAACCAAAAGCAACCCCGCCCCCCAAAAAAAAACAAAAACAAAAAACCTCCACCTTTATAAGATGTTTTGCCAAATAACTTTGAAAAACTCATCCAAATTCCTATGTAACCAAAAAAATCCCCCACCCCTTGGAAATCCCTTAATCTTGCAGTTTCTTTTTAAGCTACATAAACACCACTGTCTCCAGCACTGCTATTTTCTCAACGCTGGCTTTACGGAGAGAGTGGAGATTCTGTCTTGTCTAACAGAAAACAAAGCTACCTTAATTTAACTAAAAGAATCTGGATAATGATGTTTACTCTCGCTCAATGGGATCAACACCTACATCCAAAGCTGAAACATATGGCCTTTAAGAGAGAATTTCTAAGGTTAAGAGATTATAGATATACAATAACAACAGTAACCCTTTCCCTTTTCTGCACTCTCTCTTCCCTCTGCGCGCTCGGGGTCTCTCTGTCTCTCATATTTTGCAAACGAAAATGAGGATAGTGGTCAAAGTATTTTTATATAGACATGTAACAACAGAAATTTGTTAACCATTCTTTATGCTATCCAAAACCAAAAAGGTCAATCATATCATATATGAATGTAAAAGTCATCTGACTACAAATAGGAATAGGCATCTATTTGTAAGGCATTAGGTTTAAAATACCCACAGGCCATGTGAGAGTGGAGAACTTCCCTAAACTTGCTTACTATGACATAGTAACCAGCCACTGCTTATGAGCTGTTATAAATAACCCGCTCACTGTAGTAATCCTGTATTTTATATAACTGCTACAGTTTTTACAGTAAATATTTCAATGACTACATACAAATATCAACTTATCTTCAACTAGTTGGAATCTACTGAGAAAGCACTTTTTCACCAAGGAGGTACATCTTTCTGGAACACTATCAGGTTCTGTAATTATCTTTACTCTGAAACAGGAGTGAAACATTCTTAATGTGATCATGAAACCATAGTCAATCACAAACCTGTGTGTAAGTGCAGTTCTTCTTTTTACATTTGCCACACGTGAACAAGTCAGTCTGGGTCCCACCTGTCTTGGCCATCTGATGCTCTCTGATGGCTTCTTTGGTCAGGTTTTTCCTCATCTCTTTGAGCTCATCACTAGCCATTTCCTATGACAGAAATGGCAATATCAATGAGTTAAAGGTACTTTTGATAGCTACTCTATATACTGAATGCTTTCATGTTCACATAGCTTAACAATAATCGGTAATAAAAGTAAAATCAGGGCCGGAGAGATGGTTCAGAGGTTAAGAGCACTGCTGCTCTTCCAGAGGTCCTGAGTTCAATTCCCAGCAACCACTTGGTGGCTCATAGCTCTGGTGCCCTCTTCTGATGTACAGGAAGAACATTGTATGTGCTATGGGATGTTCGGTATGTTAAATGTGTTGCTCTGATTGGTTAAAATAAATAAAGTGTTGATTGGCCAGTAGCCAGGCAGGAAGGATAGGGTAGGAGGGACAAGGAGGAGGAGAATTGGAGGAAGTGGAAGGCTGGAGAGAGATGCTGCCAGCCACCGTGTGACAAGGAAAATGTAAGGTGCAGGTAAGCCATGAGCCACGTGGCAAAGTATAGACTAATAGAAATGTATTAATTTAAGATAGAAGAACTAGATAACAAAAAGCCTGTCACGGCCATACAGTTTGTAAGCAATATCAGTTTCTGTTAAAAAAAGAAAAGGTTAAGAGATTCTTGTGTCCCAAATCAGAAGAGCCCTCTGGTGTGGGACAGAGAAAAACCAATTTTCCTTTAAAGCAGGTTGATTATAAATGCAATCTCTTTCTAAAGAAGAAAAGGGAATATGATACAGATATAACAGGATAAAAGGTAGGTTAAGGAACTTACTTCTAAAGAGCAACAACTTGTTTAAAATGTTTTACATTGGTATAGATTTTAGTCTATTGATACAAACTTAAAGTTAATTTTGTTATACTGTGTGCATATTTCTACTGGTGTTTAAGGTATTATGTTTGTATAGCTCATTTTAAATTGTAATGGATAATTAAAAATAGATTAATAATTAGTCATCTATGATAATCATACTTGTAGCCACGTTAATTAAGTCTTCTAGGTATACACAGAGATATTTCAGATAGATAGGTAATCTTCAAATACTTCAAACACCTACAGAATATGGCATTTAAAGTATTTTTAAAATTTAGACTTTCTGGACAGTGAGACATGTCTGCTCCTGGCAGCACCAATTTACTTCAGAGAGGAGGATGGGCACTGAAGACACTTCATATCTTATATTCACCTTGGCAAAAATAGCCATTTGGGCAAGAAACTGTTCTTGCCTGGACTGCTTGATTGACTGGACATGCAGGACCCATAGAAAGGTGACCACTGAACTTCGCTTGACAAAATGGTCCTTCAGGTTCCTGCTTCACAGAGGAAACTGCCAGAAATTCTATAGGACACTAAGAGAAGTGACCAAGAGACTCTAGCCCTGTGGGCTGAAGACAAATGCCCCAACTTTACAAAGGAACATTAGGTGACTGTCCAGGCTGCCAGCTGTCTCTGTCTACTCTCGCAAGACTCCTGAAAGTTGCTTACATCCTTCTCCTGGTTCTCAGGTAATATTATATCCTTCTGAGGTCTTTGATGTGGTTGAAGACTAGATAGTTATAATTTCCTCAGTTATAATAAAAAATAAGTTAGTTATAAAACCTTAGACTCACAAATATAAGATAGATGGGATATCTTCTTTAATATTGTAACTGTAATTCTTGCTTGATAATTATTTTGTTGTCTATAATTTTACTATATAAAAGTTAAAACCTTGCTTTTTGGAAAAAAAAGAAAAGGGAAGTGCTGTGGGAAGTTCTGTATGTCAACTGTGTTGCTCTGATTGGTTAAAATAAATAAAGTGCTGATTGGCCAGTAGCCAGGCAGGAAGGATAGGGTAGGAGGGACAGGGAGGAGGAGAATTGGAGGAAGTGGAAGGCTGGAATACATATATATGTGTGTGTATGTGTATATATAAAATAAATACTTGCTCACCTCTGCTGTCATTCTAGCAAACAGGTCAGGAGGAATATTCCCACACAGCACATTTTTCCTTAAATTTGGATTCTTTGCATCTTTAAGATTTGATATCCTACTTCGTACTCTGTTTTTGTATTTCATGTCTGTATTCCTTATTTCTTGATATATAGGTGCTTGGCCATTAAGGAAAAAAGATTGTTATAAAGATAAGAACATTTTTTTGTTCTGTCAAATTTATAATTCTTAAATTTTCTAAGTAATTCACGAAAATGGTTTCCAATTTAGATAAATAAGACAATAGTTCTTTCAGATTCCTTCATCTGTAATTGATCAATAGTTCTAATCTTTACAACTGTGACTAAGTGATGCTTTTTTTAAATGCTTAGTCAGAAGCATGCATCAACATGATTTCAAAGAATAACTCTGGCATAACCCAAGTTAGTAGATGTTTGAAAAAGAGTTCTAAAGTCACAAAAGCTTTTAACTTGTCTAAGTCCGAATCCCACTAAGGACCTTAAAATCTATGTGAATGGCCATAGCTCCCTTGGAGGTCTTATGAGAAGAGACCATCTGAGGCAGCCCTGGAGGCTCGTCTCATTTACCAGCTCAATGAGACATATTACAGCAGGCTCTTCTCTACAGAAGGCCAGGTCAAAGCAGAAAGCAAGCCCCAGAGGGGCTCCCACTTTACAGAGACCAAGGCCCAGAGGGGCTCCCACTTTACAGAGACCAAGGCCTAGAGAGGCTCACATTTTATGGAGACCAAGGCCAAGAGGGGGCTCACTTTTTTTATAAAGGCAAGTTCCTCAAAAGGACAGTCCCATCTCACTGCGCAAGACCTCTCTTGCAGTCTTTTCTATGGTGCCAGACATGAACACATATCCTGCCAGAAGGAACAGGGACTGAGCACTCTAGAGGTCCTCCCACTGAGCAATGTTCACATCTTCTTTGACATTTTATACAACTGAAATTCAGATGCTACGCTCCTAATATGCAAAGGCAGAAAAACAAAACTACCATCAATCATATGCTGTTTTAGTTTTGAATGAGAGAGAAACAAATGAAATAAATGAACATGAATGCACTTCTCCTTCCTAAGAAGGTACAGAATAACCCTCTGAGGTATGTAGCAGATGGAAAGGGATAATCAACCTCACAGATTACTAAACAAAGCTATGAATGTGAACACAAAGGATATCTTCCTCAATCTGGGACCCCAGTTCTTCCTCATCAGCTCCAATAGCAACGTAGTCATCTAGAAACAGAAATGAAAACTCATTACTGTAAAGTGTAAGCAAACCACTCCTATTTCTTCAGTTTGCCTCATACACAGAATCTCTGAGTTTATTAGGACCTGGGATCTTACTGCCCACTACTTTTTTCCTCTAGGATTGATCTAAGATCTGTACCACAGTAGTCTTGCACTGATGACTCCTTTTCCTGAGGAAGTAATTTATATACTAACTAGGCAATTCCTCATTTCACAACATCATAAATTCTGGGTGTTCCAACAGAGAAGAGAAAGAACAGATATTAGGAAGAAATGCCTTGTTTCCTGTGACTCAGGCTTCAACACAGAGAGAAACTACTCATTTCATCTACCAATCACATATATAGACATATTCAGAAGACTACCACAGATGCTCAAAAGAAGAAGGAATACACAGGACTGCCAGAGAGAAAAAAGAAAAGATAGACAAAGGCAGTAAGGAAATTCAAGTAGAAAGGGCCAAGTAAGTAGCAACACTGGTCATCCTAGCTATGCAGAGCTCAGCATAACTGAAAAGAAAAGGGGTTAATTTGCATAAGATGTCAAACATCTACCTACCTACTTTACTTTCTTAACTTATACACATACATTTTACACATTTAAGGGATACCATGTGGTGTTTCACTATATATGAAACCTTAAAGCCAAAAGTTTATAAGTTAAGTCTAAGGATTAGTATTTCTTAGTTTTCCCACAGAGGTGTAAGCTGTAGATTACATATCACTTTTCCAAGTTTTAAAAAGTATAAAACTGAATTATTAATATAAAGTTATATATTGTATGTCATCCTACCATTTAATATTCATGTTACTGTTCATCCTAAGGTCAAGGTAATGAGTTTTCAAATCAAAGACTTATGTGAGGAAAGCTTAAATTAGCATGAATCAGGAAAAGTATCAACACCCTAGAAGGCTCTGCTTATTGGGGTCTTAATGTCCTCCTTCCTACTGCCCTTCAAGAACTGCTACTAGCAACCAACTCCTAAGCTAGACAGTGGAAGCTACAAGCAGGATGACACCTATAAAACACCAACACGAAGGTGGAGATGACACAGGAGTGCAAAAGACTAAAGAGCAAACAACACTAAACTTACCTCCTGTTCGGAGAGCTGCAGCAAGCATCTCCCTACACTTTAACCGCACAGAATCAGAAGTGCTTGGTGCCCGAGGAAAAGATGAAACGTAAGTGTCTCGAGCGTTTGTCTCATCCTTTCTGCTGCTTACATTGCTGCTGGAACTACTAAAATACACATACATGGGTACACAGACCAGAAAACAATCAGGAAAACTTTCTGAAGAGCATTATCATTACCCTCTAAAAATAAATACTTGGGGCCTAAATGAGATAGTATTTTAGTCACTATTGCATAACAAAAATGCCATCCACATACAGACTAAAAGTTTTAAAAATCTGAATTCAGTAGCTAAATCTCATGTGCTAAAAAAAAAACCAAAAAAACAAAAAAACCCAAAATCTCATGTGCTAGCAGGTGGTGGTGCACGCTCTTAATCCCAGCACTTGGAAGGCAGAGGTCTATCCCAGCATGGTTTACATAGTGAGTTCCAGGACAGTCAGGGCTATACCAACAAACTCTGTCTCAAAAATATTCCGAGTTTATTTTCCTTTAAACATTAACAGCAACAATTTTTGTTGTTGTTGTTTTTGTTACAGAGTCTGACTATGTAGCCCCGGAAAATCTGGAACTATCGATGTAGAAAAGGCTGGCTTCATCTTGGATGTCTTCCTGCCTCTGCCTCTTGAGTGCTAGGATTAAAGTGAGCACCACCACAGCCAGTTCTACACTATTTCTAACAGAAAAAAAAACGTATATAGTTCAGCATAGTACATAACAATCAAGGATCTTAGCTTGAGGAAAGGTATGAGAGGATGGGGCCAGAAAACAGGGCAGCTTGCAGTCAAAATAGAAAGAAGAAAAAATTGTTTAAAAACCTATGTACTAGTAGACAACAGGATTCTAAT
The DNA here is from genome assembly GCF_903995425.1 of Onychomys torridus. Lineage (NCBI taxonomy): Eukaryota > Metazoa > Chordata > Mammalia > Rodentia > Cricetidae > Onychomys > Onychomys torridus. The sequence goes on from NC_050444.1 coordinate 3,874,171, forward strand.
GAAACTTTAAGACAAAACGTTAAGTAGGTATAATAAATCAAGATTGTCAAAAGATTTGTTTCTAGAAATAATGGCTTAATCTGAATAGTCTAATAATTTTCTACTCAAACTCCAAAACTTCAATTACATCTAACTAACCTCCTCTACTGGACACTCACTCAAACAAGTTGTTTTTACAATGCTTCTGTCTATTCCCCAGTTAAGTACTGTCACGTTAGTAGTATCTATCACACAGCTTTTTCAGACTTATGAAGCTGTCCGTCCCCGCCCACCCACTGTAGAACTAACTTGCTGTGTTTGCTGTTAAGAATACATCTCCTCCACTTCTCTCTAGGAAAAATCACTATTAAACATCAGAACAGCTCAATATGGACAAGAGTTATCTATGTCATCTAACTCGGTTTTTTCAGAGGCCATCTCTTATGACCTCTGTATTTAGGAAATACTGTCTACACAGAGGTTTTCACATAGCTTTTTATACTCTCCCCTGCAAAGACTAAGTTTCCCAAAAGCAAGAACTAGAATTTCATCCTGTGTGTATTTTCAACATGTAGCATGGCACTTGTAAGTAGTAAGCAAAAAAAGAATTGTTCATTTTTGAAATAAGGTCTCATGTAGCCCAGGCTGACTTTGAACTCATGAAGCCAAAAATGACCTTAAATTTCTGATCCTTCTGCCTCTACCTCCCAAGTACAGGGATTACAGACATGTGCCACCATGCCCCATTTCATGGATTCTGGAACTGAATCCAGGCTTTGCATATGCCCAGGAAGCACTACATCTGCAGCCCCCAACCAATGTTAAAAAAACAAAACTTCTTAAATATTTTAAAGGTTTTTGCTTCTTTGCCTATGGCCCATACTTAGCCAAGGCACTGCAACCTGCCTGTATGGACTGATAGAACCTAGTTTCACTATTACCAACTCAACCTCTTAAAATATGATGCCTAGGTTTGAACCATTTAAATCAAATTTCTCAAAATCTTGCACTAAAATGTAAAACTTACTCAACCTCAAATCACTCAGATTTAACTTACTAGTCTGGACAGTCCTGCTTCCTCCTATGTCCTGTTCTGGACAGATGCCAGGCTTTAGCAGAAAAATACTCCACCTAAACTTAAACTAATAAAAATATACTAAAAATTCAATTGTCTTCTAAATGGCTAAATTTAGGAGAAGTGCTCAAAAGGCAAATGACTTCAAGGATCATTTGAATTCCTAATTAGTACCTTCACTATCACATCCATTATTACTCATCCTAGCAATCTTATTCAAACTTAGTAAGAATGTATTGGCCCCCATAATCTCATAGGGTGTGGCACTATTAGGAGATGTGGCTTTGTTGGAGTGAGTGTGGCCTTGTTGGAGGAAGTATGTCATGGTGGGGGCGGGGCTTTGAGGTCTCCTTTGCTAAAGCTAATCCCAATGTCAGTCGACTTCCTGTTGCCTGGAAGACGTAGGACTCTCGGCTACTTCTTCAGCACCATGTCTCCTGCACACCGCCATGCTCCCTGCTATGATGATTATGGACTAATCCTCTGAAACTGTAAGTGAGCCACCTCAATTAAATGTTTTCCTTTATAGGAGTTACTGTGGTCATGGTATCTCTTCACAGCAATAGAAACAGTAACTAAGACAGTACAATATAAATTATTTCATTTTAATAATGTAGACTTCTATTTTCCTTCTAAAATTCTAAGAGATCTTGCTAGAATTTTTTAAAGATACATGTGTACTAGTTCCATCTAACTAGACAGTGGAAAGAGGAGTGCAGGCATGATCAGAAGACCAGGAACAGAGTGATGGAGCAAGTAAACTATCTAGTTATTCTGGCTGCTTGTTTGTTTTTATGAACTTGACAAGCTAGAGTTGTCTGGCAAGAGGAATCTCAACTGAGAAAATACCTCTACCAGATTGCCTAAAGACCAGTCTGTAGAACGTTATTTTGATTAATAATTGATATGGGAGGGTCCAGCTCAGGGGGGATGGTGTCACTATTGAGCAGGTGGCCCTGGGTTACATAAGGAAGCAAGCCAGTAAGCAGCATTCATTCCTCCATGGCTTCTGCTTTGGCCTCCCTCAATGAGCTGTGTCTTGGGATATGTAAGCCAAATACACCTGTTTCATCATGGTCTTTTTTTTGAGATAGTTTCTTTGTGTAGCTCTGGCTGTCCTGGAACTCACTCTGTAGACCAGGCTGGCCTCAAACTCACAGAGATCCACCTTCCTAAATCTAGAAACTCTAAAATAGCAAAGCAACCTCATCAGAAATTTATATAAAGTGAGCTACCTTTCTTCTCTTGCTTCAGGGCTATTCTGTGATGAAATTGTAGGTTCTTTTTTCTTTTCTTCAGGGTCTTTATCAGTTGATGGTCCATCTGAAAAATTTATCAAATTTCTAAACAGTCTACTTTTGTTAAAAATGAAAATAAAGTACTACACATTAATAGCCTATATATACCAAAAACAAACAAACAAACAAATAAAAATCACACCCCAAAGAGAACCCATTCATCATTAAAATCTTCAACTTACCACAATTGTATATAAAGTATAAGCAAACTATTATGTTAGTGTATGTACTGGGGTATTTTTCACAATAGCTGTACAATCAACACTCCTAAATTGTCACTTGGAAAGAAATAGAAATTCATATGCCAATGGCATCTGAAAGTTCAGAAGGAAAATATGCAAAGAAAAGAGTGTGAATGCACAAGAACACAGCCATCCTGAAAATGAGAGCTCAGGCATAGAGAACAATAGCATCTGAGTGATTTTTCAAGAAGTTAAAAATGTGCTACCTAAGGCACAGTTCAATATTTCTGGGAGAGTAAATGAAGACCATCTTCATAGAGACCATTCCAGCATCAGTATGGTCCACCCAGCATCTCCTTTAACTCAATGATCTATCAACAGAGCAGCAGAGTCCACTGCTATGGATATCACTCTGTGTAAATAAAATTCTGATTGGCCAGTGGCCAGGCAGGAAGTATAGGCGGGACAAGAGAGAAGAGAATTCTGCGAGGTGGAAGGCTGAGGCGGAGAGACACTGCCAGCCACCGCCATGACAAGAAAGAAATAAGGTACTGGTAAGCCACGAGCCACGTGGCAAAGTATAGAATAGAAATGGGTTAAATTTAAGATAGAAGAAGTAGATAACAAGAAGCCTGCCACAGCCATACTGTTTGTAAATAATGTAAGTTTCTGTGTGTTTACTTGATTGGGTATGAGTGACTGTGGGACTGGCGAGTGAGAGAGATTTGTCCTGACTGTGGGCCAGGGAGAAAAACTCCAACTACAGTCCACACCCTTTAAGATGTAGAGCAGTGGTTCTCAACCTGGTGTGTGTATGTGTGGGGGGTCATATCTCAGATATCCTGCATATCATATACTTACATTATGATTCATAACAGTAGAAAACTATAATTATGAATGAGCAACAAAGTAGTTTTATGGTTGCAGGTCACCACAACATGAGGAACTGTATTAGAAGGTTACAGTATTAGTGTCACTTAGTTGCAGTAGTAGTATCACTTAGGAGAAAGTGACAAGACACTGTGAACACATGTAACATGAGTCAATGTAATTATCATTGAACTGACAAGAAGCATTCACCTTAAGCCAGTCAAAACTGTCCCTGATCTCAGTTTTAAAAATATTTAGGTTTACTGTAGAAATTATCTCACTTATCTATACTTTGCTCTCTGGGATACATAAATGACTCTATAATGTTTACCTCATTTTCTGTGTAAAACACTGTAAATACATATGGATAGTAACAGATTGCAGCCCATTATACAGAATAAGAATCCATGTAAGACAATGTTCTTATAGTTTAATGATGACTTGAAGAGTAAAGAAATAAAAATTTGTAACCATAACTATAAAGACTGCGTTGGGGAAAAATAATGGATCTAAGTTGGAGGAGGGGATCTGATCAAACTTAAGTTTCAGGGTCTACAAAAGTTTTTCATAGAGTAACTGTTACAAGAAGCATAATAAAGTACATACTTTGGGTATGAGACTTAAGAATCTAATACCCTTATGGAGTATTCCAACTGTGAATGTAAAACATGATCTAACCAAGAGAAAACGGTAGACAAATCAGAAAAAGGGAACACATCACTAGGAACAAGAGGGGAGTGTCAGGTCTTAAACCTAGGACAAATGGCTGAGGTGCCTATTTAACATATTGTGATAGTTAGATGTATTTGGGCCCCATAAGAACATAGGGAGTGGCATTATCATAGGAGGTATGCTTTTGATGGAGTAGGTGTGGCTTTGCTGGAGGAAGTGTGTTACTGTGGAGGCAGGCTTTGAGGTCTCACAGATGCTTAAGCCACACCCATTGTCTCTGTTCACTTCCTGTTGCCTGCGGGATCAAGATGTAGCTCCTTCTCCAGCACCATGTCTGCTTGCATGCTGCTATGTCCTACCATGATAATGAACTAAACCTCTAAAAATGTAATTCACCCCAATTAAATGTTTTTCCTTTATAAAAGTTGTTGTAGTCATGGTGTCTCTTCACAGAAAAAGAAACCCAAACTAAGACACACTATTAAAGTAGACCTGGCCACCCCCTTCCCTAAATTCTCCAGCCCAGAGGCTAGGCTGTCCATCCTCCAGCAGCTCCTCCCTATATAATCCAGCCATTTTGGTTATCCCTCCTCTTTGGGGCCTCCTGGCTGCTGCACCTACCTAGTTCTCTCTCTCTCCTCTCCCTTCCCCTACTCCCTCTCTACACATGACTCAGAGTCATGTCCACTCTAGACTCTCCCAGATTTCTTTGCTTCTAGCTATGTCTCCTGTTTATCTAAAATAAACTTTCTCCTCCAGCATACCTAGGAATAGTCATGTTCTTTCTTTTTATTTCTTTTTTCATTCATCTGGTACCGAAATCCAGGAGTGGCATAAATGAGTTCCCTCCCAAGAAACTCAGCTGCTCTGAACCAAGCCGCTGATCTGAGATTCCTAAAGTATGTATGGATCATTTGTTTCTGTTGGCTTCTACCACCCACAGAATTTGATTCCAAATTCCAGAGGCTGATTCTTTAGCTGCTGCTTCTCTCTACCTGCTTCCTCTGAACTCTTGGTCTGCTATCTCCTCCATGTGGGCACCTACATGTTTCTCTGGCTCCTGTAACCTCCTCCACCTCTAGCCTGCATGCCTGTAACATTAGTACTTGAGAGACAGAGACAGGAGGATCAGAAGTTTAAGGTCATCCTTTGCTACACTGAGTTCAAGGTTAGCCTGGATTACATGAGACTTTTACCTAAACAAACAAACAAACAAATAAATGTCATAACAGAATAAAAGGTTACTATAGTCTTTAAAATGCCATCATAGAAGAAAAATTAAAGGTTTAAAGAATTGATTAGGGGGCTGGAGAGATGGCTCAGAGGTTAAGAGCACTGCTTGCTCTTCCAAAGGTCCTGAGTTCAATTCCCAGCAACCACATGGTGGCTCACAACCATCTGTAATGAATCTGGCGCCCTCTTCTGGCTGCAGGGATATGTGCAGACAGAACACTGCAAAATAAATAAATAAATGAATGAATGAATGAATGAATAAATAAATAAATTAATAAATTTTTTGAAGAGAATTGATTAGATTAGAAAACTCAACACAATTCTGGACTAGATATTAGAGGAGGTTAAAAAAAACTATAAAGGACATTATAATGTGTTCTAGTTGGCTTCTCTGTTGCTGTAATAAAACACTGACCAAAAGCAACTTGGGTAGGAAAGGGTTTATCTGGCTTACCTAATCTATCACTGTGGGCAGCCAAGCCAGGAACTCAAGCAGGGAAGAAACTGAAAATCATGAAATGAAGCAGAGACTGTGGAGGAATGTTTGTTCTCCATGGCTGTTTGATTTCTTTTATAACCCTGGTCACCAAACCACAGTGGGCCGGGCCTTTCCACATTAGCTATTAATCAAGAAAACACTCCACACACTGGCACACAGGTCAATCTCAGGGTGGCATTTTCTCAGTTGAGGTTCCCTCTTCTTAGATAACCCTAGCTTGTATCAAGTTAACAGGAAACTAAGACGTATATAGGGATAGCAATAAACTAGAGCATGAACTGTAAATTAAAGTATTACCCAATGCTTGCTTTCCTTTATGACATTTGCATAAGAAAACATGCTTGTGTGAGAATGCCAGCACATGCCTAGAATTCTAGATTCTCTGGGGACTGACTGAAGCAGGATCCCAAGTCCCAGGCCAGCTTACACAACACAGTGGGAGCCTATCTCAAATAAATGAAGGAAACTAAGACAGAAAAGGAAAAGTGTTCTGAGGAGATGTATACTTAAGTATTATAAAATAAAAGAAAATGGCACATTTAATCTACTCTCAAATGATTTTTAAGAAAGAGACCTGATTAAATATGGGAAATAATGCCAGGCAATGGTGGCACAAGCCTTAATCCCAGCACTCAGGAGGCAGGGGCAGGTGGATCTCTGAGTTTAAGCACAGCCTTTGTGCACTGAGCAAGTTCCAGAACAGCCAGGGCTACACAGAAATCCTGTGTTGAAAAGCCCAAAATAAAGAAAGAACAAAAGCTGATCTGGACAAAGGAATTACAGGCAGTCATTTTATCCTTGCTAAAAGTAAAAAGAAAAGTCCCTGAAAGACCTTATCGACAGTCACAACTGTCAGAGGCCACTGCGTTTATTGCCTACCCCGTTCAAGCAGATTAAACCAAGCCCCTCATCCTTATCGCAAAGCACCGAGTTCACCAAGTCTAGATTCATAGACGAAAAATGCAGGAACCATCTGAACAAGCCAGGACATCATAAATAGATATGAGCAAAGATCAATTTTACCTAATAATTTTTTCCAGGATTTGATAAGTGATTTGGCTAAAGATGTGACTTCTTCGTCTGTACTCTGCTTGCGAATAGCGTTGACTGACATTCCAATTCTCGTGGACTGCAAGGCAACAACAACAAAGTGTCCATCAACACTGTTACAAATAATTCAGTATATTAATCACATGTGCTTTTTTTTCAGACTTTTCTCTTATATTTAAAACCTTCAATTATTCACATTCTGGTGAAAGTACACATATCTTCAGATCCACCACTGGAGTCACCATTGCTTCATCACTGAGATCAACAACTTTGCAATGTGGTATCAAGCAATGAACTACTGAAATGAACTCAGTCTTTCAGGGAGAAATGAGGGTGAGATGTAAAATGTATGTGTACAGAAGGTAAGCTGATATGCTCATGGCCATGGCAGAGATTACCTCAGAGCACTTGGCTGCAACTCCTAACAAAAGCTATCTAAACAAAAACTACCACGTAGAGAAGATTAAGAGGCATCTTTATTTTTGATTCTATGTAAGCAGCATATAATTAGTTATTAAAATGGATTTTAGAATACAGATAACATTTAACACGCAGTAATATTATACTAGGATTATACTGAAATAACTAGGTATATAAGTCTTCCCAAGAACCTTTCAACATTGAGATCATTATACCTATTTTTAAAGACAATGAGACTGGAAATACCAATATAACCTGCTCAGCATTATACCATTGCTCACTGGGAAGACTAGAATTTCCATCTATGTTTGATCACTTCTAGAATGAATGTTCTTTCCAACTCACTAAAAACCATAAAAGCTATGACAGCTCAATTATGAACAGTAAATAACAATGGTAAATTATTCAGTAAGTTCAAGTTGTTAGAAGACAATCTTTCAAAACATGGTCTATGGAGGAAAACATGATAAAGAAATTCTTAGCTGTTTAGGAATAATAAAGGAAACCTCCTGCTGATACTTTTGTGGTACAAAAGTAAGTAGGTACCTAAAGGCTTCCTTCTAAATTATTAAACGCTCAGCACAAAAGCTGAAGAATTTAGAATACACAGTGAGCTGCAGTAGTTCTGTGTATCTCTCAGAAAGCTGAGCAAAGCAGGTGGGGTTCCACAGCAGAAGAATGAAAAGAACCCCAAATTTTAACACCTACCCCCAATATTTGGGGTTCACAAAGCAAGTTTTCTAAAAGAAATCCTAACTTTGGATGTATGGAGGAAATAACTTGAATTATTGAGTTATGAAGTGTAGCCTGACACACTGTGTGTCAGAAAATGCATCCTAGAAGGTCCTGCAGGAGACCAAGATATAAGGAGAAGAATAAACTGTGCTGTTGAGTGACAGTTATTTAATGATAACAGGATGCTTTGATTATAAAAACCAACCATTCCTTGCTTGGCACCTAGTCTAAGTATGCAGCTTTCTACAAGAGACTATTTAGCTGCATAACAAGAGATCAGGTTGCTGAGGTGGAATGAAAAAAGACCACAGCACATATCTTTTTCCTATAATGAGCAGACACTTGGGGAAATGGAATAAAGCAGAGGATGGAGACGAATAAGAAGCTATTTGCTTGGGCAACTATGTCTAGATTTCTCTCTCAGAAGACTTTTCCTAAAACTGGTATGCTAAGATTTAGATATTATAAATAGGCTGTTTAAAAGGTGGCCCGTTACACGGTAGCAGAGAAATTACCTATCTTCTACCAAGGTTTCTATTTAAAATCAGACAGGAGAAAAGGCAGGGAGGAGAGAGGGAGGACTACCATGAAAGACATGGTGGAGCACTGAGCACGCTCAAGAATTATAACGCACATCAAGATCAAGTGGCTCCAACTCAGAAATCCCATTCACCATCATACACAAGCTTGTTTGTTTATTTGTTTCAAGTTCTATGGACAGAACCCAAAACCTTAAATACGTTAGGCAAGTGCTATATTCCTAGTTGAGTAATTAGGATTTTTTAATATAATATTTTGCTCCTGTTTTTCCCTTTTCCTGCAACTCTTCCTAGATGTTCTCCATGTCCCTACCCACCTAACTTTGTTTTTTTTCTAAAAAAAAAAAAAAAAAAACCACAAAAAAGAAACAAAAAGAAACTGCATAAGACCCACAGAAGTGAAAATCAAGACAAATAGGCAAAAGACTAATAAAACCAAAAATGACAGACAAAATGAAATAAAAAGTCCACAAAAATACCAGAGTTCATTTTCTGTTGGCCAACTACTCCTGGACATGGGGCCTGCTCTGGAATGTAGTTGATATACCCAAGTCACACTCCATTGAAAAAATAATGATTTTTCCCTTTCCCTCCAATACCAACTTCAGATAAATTCTTGGTTTAAGGTAGAAAACTGTCCACTTCCCTTTCTCAGTATTAGGACACTATCTGGCTTGAACCTGTACATGCTACCAGTCTCTGTGAGTGAAGTTAGTATGTGCACCAGTCCTGTTGTACCTGGAAGATACTATTTCCTTGAAGTCATCCGTCATCTGTGGTTATTAACAATCTTTTCACTTCCTCTACCAAGCATTGAGAAGGGTTTGGTGAAAACATCCGATTTAGGACTGAGCATTCCAAAGTCTCTCACTCTCTATAGATTGTCCAGTTGTGGGTCTCTGTGTTAATTACCATTACAAAAAGAACCTTTTTTGGTAAGGGTTGAGTGAAGTGAGAAACTGATGTGCCATTAAGAGTTATTTTATTACTCCTCCTTTAGTAAAGTAATAGTATTAGCTTTTCTGCTAGGTCCACAACCTATCTAGTCTCAGGTCCTTATCAGTTTCAGATATGGGTTCCATCTCATGGAGTGGGCCTCAACTCCAATTTAAAAAGTGATTGGTTACTTACTTCCGCAACATTTGTGCCATTTTACCAGTACATTTTGCAGAGAGGTCACAGGATTTGTAGATGGGTGATACTACATTTTTCCTTCAGTATCATACAATGTAATGTCTAGCACTATGAACACTAGTCAGTAGGGGTGAAGCTTCTAGTCAGGCATCAGCTCAACTTCTCCATATTCCTTACATAAGTGTCTTCAGCAACAGATTCTTAGCATCAGGTTGTGGAGAGCAAACCAACAGCATTAGCAATGACCTGCGATGTTTGGGGATTCCACAGGAGCCCTTTGGCTAATGAGTCAACAAGGATGCAGGAATGCATTGCATTCCTGGCACTGGAGGTTTGATGTGACAGAATAAGATGTTAGGCTGGGGTATTGTCTCCATTACTATTTGGTGACTCCATTTAGATTCCTATCATATGTTATTTTTGGAAGCTACATTAGATTTACAAATGTTTTTTTAAATGGCATTTCAAGTTAGTAATCCCTCCCCATTTTACCCCCTTTACTTTACCCTCCTATTCTATTTTCTCCTTTACTTAACTGTAATACTATATTCTAGTTTCCCTTCCTTGGGAGATCTTCTCCTTCCCTCCCTGGTGTTTTACTAACCTTAGCAGTCATTCAGACTGTAACACACATATCAAAGGCTTAAACGCTAATATCCACATATAAGAGAAAATATGCAATACTTGTCTTTTGGGATCTGGATTACCTTACTCAGGACTTTTTTCTAACTTGATCTATTTAATGTTAAGTTTTACTTTTTTTTACCAGCTGAATAATACTCCATTGTGTAACTACAACATATTTTCATACCTATTCATTGGTTGATGGCCGTCTAGGTTGGTTCCAATTTCTGTCTATTATGAATAGAGCAGCAAAAAACATGAACAAGCAAATATCTCTATAGTAAGATATACCCAAAATCCTTTGGGTATATACCCAAAAGCGTTATAACTGGATTTTAAGATAGATCTATTCCTAGCATCCCAAGGAACTTCCACAGTTTCCATAGCGGCTGTACCAGTCTGCTCTTCCACCAGCAATGGATAGTCCTTGCATAGTCTCCAGCATGTGCTATCATTTTTTCTTTTTTCCTTTTCGTCATTCTGACTAGGGTATGAGAAAATCTCAGAGAAATTATAATTGGCATTTCCCTGATGGCTGAAGATGTTGAACATTTCTTTGTGTTTCTTTAGGCATTTGTGTTTCATCTTTTGAGAACTCTGTTTAGCTCCATAGTCCATTTTAAAATTGGGTTTTATGCTCAGTTATTTTTTTAGTTTGTTATATATACCAGATATTAACCCTCTGCCAAATGTATTAAGATCTTTCCCCATTCTGTAGGATGGCCCTTTGAATTTTGGTGTCCTTATGCAGCTTTTCAACTTCATGAGGTCCTGTTTACTGACTGTTGGTCTTAATGCCTATGGTATTGGTGTCTTATTCAGAAAGTCCTTTTCTGTGCCAATGTGTTCCAAGAATATTCCTCACTTTCTCTTCTTCAGGGTATCTGGTCTCAGGCTGAAGTCCTTGAACCATTTGAAGTTCAGTCTTGTGCAGACTCAAATAAATATGGTTCTATTTGCATTCTTCTACTTGCAACTATCTAGTTTTGACCAGCACCATAGGTTAAAGATGCTATTTTTTTTTCCAGTGTGCATTTTTGGCTTCTGTCAAAAATCAGGTGTTTGGCGGGTATGTGGAATTGTTTGGTTCAATTCAATTCCACTCATCAATCCGTTTTAATGCCCATACCATGCTGCTTTTATTACTATGACTCTGTAACAGAAGTTGAAATCTAGGTTGTGATATCTCCAGCAGTTACTTTATCATTCAGGATTGTTTTAGCTATCCAGTTTTTTTGGGACGTTTTGTTTCCATATAAAATTGAAGATTCTTTCTCAATTTCTGTGAAGAATTGTCTTGGAATTTTGATGGAGATACATTCAATTTATAGATGGCTTTTGCTACGATGGCCATTTTCACAATATTAATCCTACCAATCCATGAGTGTGGATGTTTTTTCCATTTCTGGTATCTTCTTCAATTTCTTTCTTCAATGCCTTAAATTTTTTTTATTATACAAGTCTTTCACTTGCTTGGTTAGAGTTATCCTAAGATTTTTGTTTGTTTTGTAGCATTGGCTGTCCTAGAACTCAAGAGATCCAACCTGCCTCTGCCTCCCAAATGCTGGGATTAAAGGCATGCACTATCACTGTCTGACCAAGTTACTAGATCTTCAACTTGCTACTGCAAGTTTGCTACTGCAAACACACAAATATATAAAGAAAAACATTTAAGAAATAGCTGATACAAAACACTGCGGAAAAAAAAGAAAGATGGGCTAAACTAAATAAATGGAAAGACATCCTGGCTTCAGGAATTGGAATGCCTAAATGTTAGTACTTTAGTAATAATCAAGTCAAAATTACAGACCCAATGCTATGAATGGAATCTGACCTGTCTTTGGTTAAAACTGGTAACTTACCCCAAATCACTGAAACATTTTACCAAAACAATCCTGGCAACAAAGTTGGAGAACTCACAATTCACTATTTCCAAATTCACTACAACCCACTGAGATGACAATACTGAGGTGCTATCTTGTGGGATAATGCTTTTGTACACTGGTTTAATAAAAACACTAATTGGGCAGTAGCCAGGCAGGAAGTATAGGTGGGATAATCAGACAAGGAAAATTCTAGAAACAGGAAGGCTCAGTCAGGAGATGCCAGCCTACTGTCCAGGGAACAACATGTAATGACACACAGGTAAAGCCACAGAACATGTGGTGACATATAGATGAACAGAAATGGGCTGAGTTTAAGTGTAAGAACTAGTTAGTAGTAAGCCTGCGCTAATGGCCAAGCAGTTTTAATTAATATAAGCCTCTGTGAGCGGGACAAAGGAAAACTTCTGGCTACAGTGCTAGCATGGGACAAGTGCAGATGAGTAGAGCAGAGAGGACTCCCTCAGACCTTCATCAATTAAATTTATATCCACAAAAATCAGAAAAGGGTTGGAGTTGCAAACTGTATTTCTTTACAAGCAGTATGCACTTAGCCACGGAGCCATCCCTTTAGCAGCAGCCTGCCCAAAGAACACTTTTAACAAATGGTTCCAGAATGAGTCTTTGTAACCTTGGATTAAGCAATGGCTGGCATGCATGGGTATCTGTCTGCCCAGTGCTCTGCAAGGGTTTTTGAAACAAGGTATATGTAATGAGGTATCTGGGGGAAGGGGGATGGAGGAAGACAACAATGACACAATGAGAGAGAAGTACAAAAAAGCTGACCACTTAATCTGGGAGCTTGTAAAAGCCTTCACATAGGTGGTCTCCAAAGATATTCAGGTTCTCTCTCAGCAGAAAAAGCATGAGGAAGCTGTGTGGCATATTGGGTATGCAGGGCAAAGAAGAGCTAGAGGCAGGATGGCATAGAGCTTCATATACTCTCAAGAGCAGTACTGCCTGGAGGTGTTAGGAGATGATATAACTAGATCTGTACTATGAAAGATGGAAGACTGGCTGACTAGTGAAGTTATTCAGGTGTACTCTGATAGGGGAGTAAACAGATGTTAGCAGTAAAAATGGAGAGAAGAGGATTTGAGGGGTGGCAGTATTGGGGTGGTGGTTAAGGGGTGGAGATGGTAAGTAATCCAGAATTGCCTTGTCTCATAGCAGCCAGGGTTTCTCTGTGTAGTTTTGGTGCCTGTCCTGGACCTCGATCTGTAGACCAGGCTGGCCTTGAACTCACAGAGATCTGCCTGGTTCTGTCTCCCGAGTGCTGGGATTAAAGGCATGCGCCACTGCTGCCCAGCTTTTCTTCTAGTTTTTAACAGCTTTATTAAGATACACTTCACATGCTACATAATTTATTCCTTTATATTAGTAGTGTGTTGGTTAGAGTTCTTATTTTATTTGTCAGTTTAACACAAACTAGAGTCACCAGAGTATAGGGAACCTCAAATGAGAAAAATGCCATCAACTTGGCCTGCAGGCAAGTCTGTGAGGCATTTTCTCGACTGATGATTGGTGTGGAAGGGCTGAGCCCACTGTGAGCAATACTACTCTTGAGACAGTAATTCTGGAGTATATAAAAGAGCAAATTCAGCAAGTCATGAAGAACAAGCCAATGAGCAGCATTTTTCCATGGTCTCTGCTTCAGTTCCTTCCTCCAGGTTCTGCCTTGAGTTCTTGTCCTGGCTTCCTCCATGATGGACTAGGATCAGGAACTGAAAGCTGAAATAAATCCTTTCCTCCCCAAGTTGTTTTTCGTCACTGTGTTTGTCACCGCAGTAGAAACCCTAAGACAAGTAGTTCCTAGTATGTTCAAAGAATTTTCCTATCCTTAACCATAATGAATTTCTGAACATTTTTGTTACTCTAAAATCCCACAAAAAACTGTCTACTTTTTTAAGTCATCCTTCATTTCCCTTTATAGGGGTCCCTCCATCTGCCCTTTACAACCAATACCTTATGTGTCTGTATATTTGTCAACTTTGGAGAGTTCTTAGAAATAGAATCACATAATATATGACTTTATGTCTGGCTTCTTTCATGTTTTCAAGATTTGTCTCTGTTGTAGAACACATCAGAACCTTTTCCTTTTTACAGGTGAATACTATTAACACTGTATAGACAAACACACACATATACAAATACTAGTATGTAAATAAATAGCACATTTATTGGCTTGCTAGTTAATGGACATTTGAGTTTCTTTTGGACTATTAGGAATCATGTTCTATACATGTTAATACACAGATCTGTGTGAATATATGTTTTTCGTTGCTCTTGTTTACCTACCTAGGAATAGAATTGATATATCATATAGTAACTCTATGTAACATACATTCTTAGTAGAAGTAAGCAGAGACTCCAGTTTCTCTATCCTTGCTAGCAGGTGTTAGGGTCTCTTGGGTTATATGCATTCTAAGGAGTATAGAGTTATATGATTAAAATGTGGTGTGTCTTTCCATGTGTCTAAGGATCTTGTGATGCTGAGCATCTTCTCATGTGCTAGTTGGCTTTTCCTTCCTTGTTTTTCTTTGAGTCAGGGTCATCCCTATGTACCCCAGGCTCGACTTGAACTGAGAAACTCTCCTGGTACCACCTCCTGACTACAGCATCTTTTCTCCATTTTATTTGGAGAAATGTCTTCTTTCCCTTTTCCATTTTTAGTCTGGATTGCTTCTTTCTTACTGATTTGTAGTAGCTCTTAATGCAATCCTTACCAGGTAAGATTTGAAAATATTATTTCCCATTATCCCCCAGGAAATGAATACAGGGCCTTATACATAACCAAGAAAGTACTCTACCACTCTACCAATGAGCCACATTCTGGCTCTCTTTTTACTTACTTTCTGTGTGAGTGAGTGAGTGTGTGTGTGTGTGTGTGTGTGTGTGTTGTAAGAGAGAGACAGACAGACAGACATGAATCACTGTAGGCAGCCCTTCTGTTTCAGCCTCCTAAATTATAGGCAGGAACCAGGTCTATCTTTTTGTTTTCCTACTGATTTTTTTAAGCATAAAAGTTTTACCTTTTTTTTTTTTCTTCGAGACAGGGTTTCTCTGTAGCTTTGGAACCTGTCCTGGAGCTCGCTTTGTAGACCAGGCTGGCCTCGAACTCACAGAGATCCACCTGCCTCTGCCTCCCGAGTGCTGGGATTACAGGTGTGCGCCACCACCACCCGGCAAGTTTTACCTTTTGATGTAATTGTTTACACCTATGGTTGCTTGTGCCTTAGTTATCATATTTAAGAAAACATTGATAGAAGCTGTCCAAGTTGGTGCATTCTACTTGGGAGGCTGAGGCAGTAAGATTGAGAGTTCCAGGCCACCTTGGGCTATATAGGGAAATAATCATTTCCGAGCCCATAACCCCCTCAAATCCTCTTCTCTCCATTTTTACTGCTAACATCTGTTTACTCCCCTATCAGAGTACACCTGAATAACTTCACTAGTCAGCCAGTCTTCCATCTTTCATAGTGCAGATCTAGTTATATCATCTCCTAACACCTCCAGGCAGTACTGCTCTTGAGAGTATATGAAGCTCTATGCCATCCTGCCTCTAGCTCTTCCTTGCCCTGCATACCCAATATGCCACACAGCTTCCTCATGCTTTTTCTGCTGAGAGAGAACCTGAATATCTTTAGAGACCACCTGTGTGAAAGCTTTTATGAGCTCCCACATTAAGTGATCACGCTAAGAAATTAACTTCTGGGGTGGGACAGAGAGTTGGTTGTGGTTAAGATCATTTGTTGCTTTTGAAGAGGACCCAGGTTCAATTCCCAGCATCCAGATGGTGGTTCCCAACCATTTGTTAATTACAGTTACAATGGATCCAAAGCCCTCCCTCTTCTGACACATAGTGCATAGACACACATGTAGGCAAAACATCTATACACATAAAATAATAAAACTTTGAAAAACAGAAACTTCCCTTTCTTCCAGACTTTACCTGGTTACCAATGCTATTGCTTTTAAATACAATTTCTTCTCATAGTCTTTGAGCTCCAAGGGAGAAAGATCTTAATTTACTGACATTCACAATTGTTAGCCATAATAAAATTTCAAGTATCTGTTATATAATTAGACTGAAGAGAAAAAAAATTAGAGATGGATAAAAATGCAAACCCTACCTAGTCTCCACACTTTTATAACTCTATACATCTCTCAATTACTTGCTGGGATTACTAAGATTGCTTTCAAGGTATTTTCTCCACATAAGCCTACTACCTCTGCTAGGAAGGGTTACACCTAGGTGGGAGGTAAGGTACTATCCAAAAGGAAATGGCTGCTGATCCTAGAACCCAGAAATTCAACTTCATGGGTAGCTTCCTCTTTCTTGAGACTGCATGTAAAGTTCTTTTTATTTGGTTTTGTTTTCAACTATAGATCGTTCTGGCCATTTGGTGAAACTTACAGACATCTTCCTCAGAAGTGCTTTAAAGCACGTTAAATAAAACACATAAGACTGCAAAGAAAAGCAAACTATACATTAAGTACAGTAATACACTTATGTCCTTATTAAAATATTAAAACAGAATAAACAACATAAGCAACCATCAGGATGAGCAAATGAATTTTAATACATTTGCAAAAATATAGGTTAATGGAACTTAAAACATTTGTGATTTTTTTTTGTCAACAAATGCTACTAAAATGATTGTAGTTTTATCATCTTTATAATGAGAAACATGCTCAGTTTCAGTTAGACACTCCTGAAGATAATTTTCCCCAGCAAGGTTCACACACCTTTCTAATTCTTTCTTGAATTCTGATTTAATGAAATAGAAACATCAAGGAAGAATGCTCAAGAACAACAAGGTATGTCTAGTGGAAAAAATCTACATTCATGTTATTGACCATACTTACTTCCCTTTTTAACATTTTGACTTACTTTCTTACTTTAGATTGAGCACCTAGACTTCAGTACTCACTCTGCTGACATTCAGTTGTTTGCATGTATGGCTGATGCTGAAAGAGGGAGAAGAGTGGTGATTCCCTCTCATCCTACACTAAGCTACAGTGAAATGCTGGAAGACCAAACCAAAGCCAAGAATCCAGGGGCAGCCCTTACGCTGAGATCTCACGACCCCATAACCTTGGAAAGTTCTTTGAGGAACACATATATAATTTATAACAACTGACTGATTCATGTTGTCATCTAAAAAAAGAATGATCGCCAGGCGGTGGTGGCGCATGCCTGTAATCCTAGCACTCAGGAGGCAGAGACAGGTTGATTTCTGTGAGTTCAAGACCAGCCTGGTCTACAGAGCTAGTCCAGGACAGGCTCCAAAGCTACAGAGAAAGAAATCCTGTCTCAAAAAACCAAAACAAACAAACAAGAATGATCTATTCTATAAAAGGATAGATTAAAAGCATGTTATTGATAATGAAGATGATCTATTATTTTATGGCAATTACCAATTTAAACATTCTGACATTTAGAAGCACATACCTGTAATAATTCCAGAGTCATGGGAATATTCTTAAGTTCTTTCAGCAAATCCAACGCACCAGCCTATAAAATAAAACAGGTTAATATTGAATTCCCATGGAAGCAGAGCAAGGACTAGCCAATTAACAATACAATGGCTCATCTACTCACATGAGTACAAAGATACATGTATGCATATACATACATCTATCATCTTACAATGGAGATTAAAACATCTGAGGTTTATAATATCTGCTTTCTGAGTTATGGCTAGCACTTGTGAAGTAATTTTGAATTGTATTTTCAACAGTATTTGTGCAAATGTATCTTCGGAGAAGAAATGTAAAATTTCTTACTGTAATAAAAAAACATACCTAAGACTTCCATTGGAAAGAGCTGCATGTGAGAAAAGCCAGACTGAGAAAATGGGAGGCCCAACAGCTGCTATACCCTCTAGTGCTTATCCATGCAAGGATAATACAAACTGGCATTAAAGAGGAACAGAGGGGCAACAGTGCCACCTATAACTTTGGCCAACTACCCCTCCCCACCCCCCACTGCCTTATTTTTTTTTGGAGACAGGGTCTTATTAGGTAGCTCTGGATGGCTTGAAATTCCCTATGTAGACCAGGTTGGCCTCAAACTCAGATCTACCTGCCTCTGCTTCCTAAGTGCAGGGATTAAAGGCATGTGCCACATTGCTGCGCACTCTGGTATTCACTTAATTTCATTTTACCTAAAACAGTCATTTCATTAATGTTCTACATTTCAAAAGAACAGAAAAAAAAAAAAGGAAAATTTAATTTGTTTTTCTATCTGTGTGGGTTTCCCTGTGTGTGTCAGAGAGTGCTAAGAGGTCTGAGGTCAGGTGTCTTCCCCTAGTCCCTTTCCACTTACACACTCAGGCAAAGCCTCCTGCTCAACTCAGTGCTCCAGCTTGTTCCAGGGATTCCCTGCCTGTACCCTCTGCACTGGGATTACAAAACAGCTACCAAACCCACCTCCAGTCTTTTTTTATGTGGGTTCTGGGAAAAAGAATTCCATCTCCCATGCTTTACTCTCTGCCTCATTTCCTCTGCTCAAAAACACACAAACACACACAAAAGTTATGGTATATTTTCTTTTAACGCCCTTTCCTTCTGCTTATTGAAAAATACCCTTTTAGCTATGTACACACCTTTATTCTCAGCACTCACAATGCTATGGTAAATGGATCTCTAAGAGCTGAAGTCAGATACTGTTAAACAAACAACAACAGCAAAACTCAAGAATTCTTTTAGACATGAAATTTTTATTTTTATCATATATTGCCTCTTATATACATAAAATGGAAAATATGAATAAAACAAATCAGCTAAGGTGTTACCAAAGTACTTCATATTCAGAACCAGACATTTATAAATCATTTTTTGGCTCAAATGTGATAATGTCTGTTTCTACAGAGGGTTAGGTAAGGCAGCACAGCATATAACTTGAATCCTAGAACCTGGGAGGCAGACAGGCAACTCTTTGCAGGTTCCAGATTACATAGTGAGCCCTAGTCTCAAAAAACAAAAAAGAAGGGGTTGGGGATTTAGCTCAGTGGTAGAGCACTTGCCTAGCAAGCTCAAGGACCTGGGTTCGATCCTCAGCTTAAAAAAAAAAAAAAAAAAAAAGTTGTATCAAGAAGACTAGTAATAGGGTGATAACTCTGGTAGTGTGGTAACAGGTGCCTGTAATCTCAACGCTGGGAGACTGAGGAAGGAGCATCACAAGTTTAAGGTCAGCCTGGGCCATACAGGGACTCTTTGTCTCAAAACATGAATGTAATGAAACACTCTGTGAAAGAATCCATAAGAAAACTAATGCCAGGCTGGATTTGCAGCATGGAGAACCACACTTTTTCTACTCTTTCTATTTACTTCCTCAGGGTATCTCTGATTTTCTTCCAAGATTATGACACTGACTCTGCACATCATTATTATTCTTCCTGTGTGTGCATGTGTGGGGGTGAGTGGGGGTGCCCGCATGCCACAGCGCACTTGGGAAAGTCAGAGGGCGACATGACATGCAACTGTTGGCTTTCTGTTCCCGCTTTGGGTGTTAGGGATGGAACTCATGCTCTTAGGCCATTTTACCAGCCCTCTCTCCACAAGTTTTGACATTCTGCTGTGAAAGTACACAGTACACTACCAAGAGCCATCTGGCTAACTATATATGTAACTCACGCTGCCTTCCAAACTCTTAAAATATGAAAACAAGGCACCTTACAAATCAATGAAAACACAGCATACCTGGGAAAAATAAAAATCCCTCACCACAGTGCATTCTATAGAAAGAAGCAAAACTTTCATACTGTGTTTCTTTAAAAAAAAAAAATAATGTATTTTTTATATGTGCATGGGTATTTTGGCTGCCTATGTATCTGAGCACCACATGCATACCCAGTGCCTTTGGAGGCTAAAAGAGTATGTTGGATTCCCTAGGACTAGAGTTACAGCCTGCTGTTATCCACTATCTGGGGTACTGGGAATCAAACCTGGGCAGCTAGGGCTCTTAACTGGGGCATCTCTCCAGCACTTTGTACTGTTATTCTTTTAAAAAATAAAACCAAGAAAAGATTTCCAGTCATGATTTGAAGCCATTCAACACCAGACCTGACCTTCCAGAATAAAATGGTATTAACATCTCTTCCGACAACATCAATATAGAACATTTTAATTTAACCACAAACTTGAAAGAAAACACAAGAAAAATTATGAAACAGGTTATTATAAAGGATTTTAACCATTTGTGGTTTATAGATCTCTTTTTATGTTAAAATTCTGTATACGTTTTATTTAGACTGAACTAAATACAGTAAAACATTGTTAGAGATCATTGGTCTAAAGTTCAACACTAATTTAAAAAAAAAATTCTAAGGGGCTGGAGAGATGGCTCAGCAATTAAGAACACTTGCTGCTCTTGCAGAGGACTCGGGTTTGGTTCCCAGTACCCATTCAGGTGGCTTAGAATCACCTGCAACCCAGTTCCAGGGCACCTAACATTCTGGTTTTCATGGGCACCTGAATGCATGTAATGCATATACATACACTCAGGATAGGATATATATATATATATGTAAAATAAATACATACATACATACATACATACATACATACATCTTAAAGAATTTCTACAGCACTTCTTTTTTCAGTACAGATGAGGTTTAATCATGTATGTGCATATTGTCCCACCTCCCTCCAAATCAAACTAAAAACTGAAAAGTTAAGAAATTCATTTGGCAGCAAAGGCTAGTCTCAACAGATGTAAAGCTAATGGTTCTACATACCTAACTTAATGTCTTTTTTTTTTTTTTTAACTTCACTTAATGTTAAGGGTACAGTATTCACTATAGAAATGTTAATGTCTGATTGCTAGGAGCTGCCCAAATCCCTTTTAGAGGTATCACGTAATACATGATGAGGCATAATATCTTGTCAATCTGAAATATTCTGTAATTCTCAAGAGTCCAAAGGCTTTTAACAGATCTATCTATATTCTCTATTTTTGATAGCATTTTCTTCTAGCCACATCTCCATGGACTTTCTGATTCATTTCAGACTAAAAATCAATAAGAAGTTAACAAATTCAAATTTATAGGTAGTTCTTGTTCTCTTAAGGCACACGTGCCATGTCACATTAGCAATACAACACATGATTTAAGTCATTTTCCATGTAGCAGCAACAGATTGACTTTGACTTTGTTTCTACTCAGCCCTTTGGTGAGAATAGGTTTAGGAGACTGAGGCTATGATAGGAAGAAAATGGTAAGTGACTGATTGGATTCAGCAACTATGCTTGTTCTCAACAACTACCAAGTGTTCCAACCAGATGAGAATTTCATTCAAGGTTCTTTACAAAATAAACTAAGATGAACTGGATGAACCAGCCAAAAGCATGATTGTACGCTAACTCAGTGACAATTTATCTTTGGAGTTACTGTATACTAGGTATTGTGGAAAATATTTGAAAAATTCTGATTTTATGTATATGAGTGTTTGTCTGCATGTATTTATGTGTGTGTGTGTGTGTGTGTGTGTGTGTGTGTGTGTGTGTGTGTGTGTGTTGCCAGCAGAGGCCAGAAGAGAAAGCTGATCCTCTGGGACTGGAGTTACAGTTAATTGTAAGCCCCCAATGTGGGTGCTGGGAACCAAACCCAAGTCCTCTGCAAGAGCAGTAAGTTCTCTAAACAGGTAAGCCATCTCTTCAGCCCTTCAATAGATACTCTTAATGCCATATAATAAGCTCCATTCTGTGTGAGCACATAGCAGTAAACAAGACAGCAATCCTTTAGCATCTCAGAGAATTTTATTTAATATTAGAGATTGAACCTAGAGCCTCATACATGCTAACCTATTACTCTACTAGCAAGCTGTATACCACCCAGCTCCAGGGATTACATCAAAACAAACAACAACCCTCTACGTCTGTGATCCAGCGCAACTGCGTTTTCCATTCCTCTGGCCCACCACTGACAACTGTGCTTGCAGAACTCACTACCAAACAAAAGCTGCATTCTATCCCTCCCCAGTCACCTCCCTCCTAGCATCAAGCCATAAATAATGATGCAAGAGGAAGAAAGATCTGACTCTAACTTCCAAAGCCACACTTAGTTCACAGTACTGACTGAAAAATAAACTACAACTATCACACTATTTGATTACATTTTTAGTGCTTCTGTTAGCAGAAGTGCTTTTACAAAATACAGTATTCAAACTTTCAGACAACCTAATTCATATAAAACTAGAGGATTCAAACATCCTTCTTTTCCACATGCAAAAAGAAGAGGCATAAAGAACTTACAGTTAAGAACATGCGCTATATTTCCCTATGACCCAGATTCAAATTCATACTCTTGTTTCCATTAATTTTAAAAATCCTTTTCAGGCTTCTCACATATTGAAGAGAATAACATAGCTTCTAAGAGGTAGATGAAATGGTCAAGTACACAAGTGAAGTATTAAAACACAGAAAACACTGGACATAAGAGACAGCTGGGGTGGGGTGGCCTGGGGCTTGTATAGATGTTCCTTCAAAACAGATACACAGACGTCCAGTAAATATGGAAAAGATGCCCAGAGCATTTCACTAAAGACTGTAATTTAAAGGATAAACATCAACAAGTTTTAGAACAATGTAGTGAGATCAAAACAGTCAAGTACTACTGATGGCAACGTAAAATGGTATGTGCCACTTTGTGGGGAGAAAAAAAAAAGGAATTTTTTTGACAGTTTCTCAAATGGTTAAGTAGGTTTGGGGTATAGTTTAATGGTACAGTGTTTGCCTAGGAGTCCAGACCTAGGATTAAAAAGAAATATCACATAGACACTGCAGTATTTCTACTCCTACGTATATACCTAACAAAAATGAAAACATGCTAAAACAAACAAACATAAGTATATCTTAACATTAGTTTTATAGCCCAAAGTGGAAACGGCCTAGATGTACATCAAAAGATGAACCCAAATGTGATATACATGCCAGTACAATGAAATACTGTTCTATAATAGAAAAAAATGAAATATTAACAAGATGTGATACAGACTGGATTTTAAAACACATATAGTGAGCTTGAGCATGGTGGCATGTATCTAGGGTCCCAGTCAGCTACTCAAGATACTAAAAACAAACAAAAAAACCAGAGAGTTCTTAACTAGTCCAGACAACACAGTGAGACTGTTGTCTCAAAATAAAACACAGGACATTACAGTAATTGAAAGAAGCTAGTTAAAAGATGTCACATACTATAAGATTTTATTGATACGGAATTTCCAGAAGCAACAAAGATACAATGTATGTAGAGGTTCCAAGGGTGTTTTTCATTTCCAAATTCTCCTTTATAGAATGGGACTACTATCTGAGTATCTACTATCTAGCAAAACTATCTGAGTAATAAAAAGAGGTACAATTGATAATTACTGGATTTAGAGGAATATGTGGCTGAGAGTACAAGCTCAATAATTGGTAGCTGTAATTAAGTGACATCTACTCTATAGCTTTATTAAAATTAAGTGATATTTTTTTTAAAAAAGCAGAACTTAGATTTGTCTGTTAGTTATAACTATAATACTTGAGGCAGTTTCCATTTTTATGATCTAAAATAACTTAAAAATAGCTCCTATCACAGTTCATGCCTGTAATCCCATTTATGAGGAGACTGAGTCAGGAGAATCACATGAGCCTAGCTAAGGGTTCCAGGTCAGTTTGGACTACATAACAAGACCCCACCTTCACAACACAACACACACACACACACACACACACACACACACACACACACGCACGCACGCACGCACGCGCGCGCACACGCACGCGCACACGCACACACAAACAAAAACCAGTCTTGGGAGTGGGCATGGTAATGGCCCAGAACTTTAATCGCAGCATTCAGGATGCAGAGGCAGACAATCTCTAGGAGTTTGAGGCCAGCCTGGTCTAGTAAGGTCCTGATGTCAGCCAGTACTACATTATGACACCCAATATAAGTGGGGGGTGGGGGGAAGGATGCCAAGGAAATGGATAACAGTAAAGCCACTTGATCTCAAGTTTAGTGAGTTCAGCACCAGGAACATCCCTCTAATCCTGGCACCCAGGAGGCAGAAGGATCTCTGAGCTCCAGGACAGCCAGGGTTACTTAGAGAAATCCTCAAATTCTCCTCTAACCTATGCACCTGTGTATGCATAATGTTAATGTTTTAGAATTCATGGACAGAGTTGTCATTCTGACCTTTCTCTTTATTTCATCAGCCTGCTTGAATTTCGAAGGACAGGAAAATGAAAGAAAAAGCAATTAAAAGAACCAGATTTATGCTGGGTGTGGTGGCGCATGCCTTTAATCCCAGCACTTGGGAGGCAGGGGCAGGCGGATCTCTGTGAGTTCTCTTAGTCAGCCTGGTGTACAGAATGAGATCCAGGACAATCAGGGCTGTTACACAGAGAAACCTTGTCTCGAAAAACCTAAAAAGAACCAGATTTATTTTCCTTTTTAAAGGCAAATTTTCATATTGGTTAACGCTGTGCACTGTCAGAAAACAGACTCGAAGTTTGTTCTGATGGATTAGGGAAAAAAAATAACCCAGTTAATAACCTTTTCCCCCTGAGAGCTTCTAGTGTGGCAAACTGGGGACCTCCAGGCAGAGAGAAAAGCTTCCCAATTTAATACAAAAACAAAAAACAAAACCCAAGAAATGTTCAACCTATCATATAACCAAAACTCATCTCTTGCAGCAAGGAATAAAATGGCTCAATAAGTAAGGACGATAAACGACACAGGCTAACAGAAAACAAACAGGAAATATTTGAAAAGACCAAAATTGCAAATGCTGATTAACAGGGCATGAAATTAAATGCTGGGCAACGCACCTGTTGAAAAAGAGGAACAGGGGAAGTCTAAAGTTTTAGTCATTTGGTAGTAACACTAATTCCTATGCTGGCAGTAAGTGGAAAATTAGCTAGCTCCTGGCTCAGCCAAAACTACACAGTACTTAAGCACAAGTAATTTTACTCAATCTCTTGATTAAAAATTGTATATACCACGCACGCACAACTGTATCCTACTTACAAAAGAATTCTGCAGAGGTCTGTAACTCTAAAGCGCTGAACAAATGTAAGTAAGCACCCCTTCACGGCTTTAATTTCATAAATGGGAACAAATGATTTCTAGTACTTTGGTAATAAAAATGTGCGGAGTACGGGAGAACAAACCCAGGTGAAGTTGGCCGAGGAGAGGTAAGTGTGAAGCAAAGGGGTGGACACAGACGATGTCACCGGCCCGCCACTGCCTTAGCACCATGCAGCCCGCCGGGGAGTGTGGTTTTTAACCGTGGCTGGCCCGCACATCTCACCCAGGCCTCCTTGCTAAGAGACGGCGGCTACAATGTTTCTACTAGCGATGCGGGTCTGAGGCAGAGCACGCACTCTACCGCCCGTAAACGGACCGCGGCACCCAGTGAAGCCCGTTCCAAGGTAACCGGCGGCGGCAGCCGCACATTCTCTCAAACAGTGAGGGTTTCATCCTAGGCTCACTGCGGACGTTGCCGGCACCGACGTGTAAGCCGGAGGGCGCGCGGCGCGGCCCGGCCCTGACTGGCTCCGCGTGGGCCGGTGTCGCGGTCTCGGCCGCGGCCTGCCCGGGGCCCGCCCGCTCACCGCGTTCTTCTTCTGCACCATCTTGTCCATCTTCTTGGCAATGCGAACCACCTCGTCCTCCATGGCTCCGGAAGGCCTCCGCTCGCCCGGCCGCAGCGGACGGGAAGCGGGAGAAGCTGCGCAGACGCTCGGCAAGCCGTGAAGCAGACGGCCTAGGCCTTCCTCACGGACCCGGCCCGCGGCGGCGGCGGCGGCGGCGGCGGCGACAAACGCTCCGCCCCCTAGGCCGCGCCAGTCGAGCGCCGCCCGCGCCGCGCAGGCGCTACCAATCGATCGCGAAGGTCTGGATAGGGTCGCTAGAAGGCCGCAAGATCCGGCCCGCTGTCCTCTTTCTTGACCTGCTCCGGGCCGCAGAAGTCTGGAACTTCTGGTCCTACCTCAACTCGCGTTGCTGGAGGGTTGGGATGGGACTTTCATGGGCTTTCACGCCAGCAGGAGCCCGGCTCCTGGCGATAGACGGCAACCGGTTCCAACCGAACCCCTCCAGCACCGCGTCCGAAGGGATCGGAGTAGGCGTGGCTGTCCGCTTTGAAGAGCATGAGAGAGCACCGAGGGGCCAATCTCGGCCTCCGCTGTTCGAACCTTCTCAGCTGCTGAAGGAAACCTATTTAGAAGATGACAGCCTTGAGAATTGTGACTAATAAAAGGCCAAGGTAGAAAACTGACATATATATTGTTTGGGGTTGTTTACTTTGTCCCTGTGTAAAAGTTTTTAATAAATCAAGAGCCAATGAATATTACAAACATTAAGCCTCAAAATGTCTTCTTT
This sequence comes from Onychomys torridus, assembly GCF_903995425.1. Taxonomy (NCBI): domain Eukaryota; kingdom Metazoa; phylum Chordata; class Mammalia; order Rodentia; family Cricetidae; genus Onychomys; species Onychomys torridus. The sequence continues at coordinate 3,900,736 of NC_050444.1, forward strand.
CCAATGAAAAAATTAATTAAAACACATGTAGTGTTATTAATTAAACACGTGTCACTAAGAATGAAAAAGATCGTGTTATGAGAGTAGTAGTAACTAATGATGTGTCCTTCCACACTTTAGGGCTTCTCTAATGAGCAAAGAAAGTATAGTTTCCCAGGGTGACAGTCACCAATCACAGTTTCCATTGAAAGGAAACAGTTCAGTAGCATGTTTTGTCCACAATACGTGCTTTTCATTGTTTTCTTTTTTTTACCTTTCCCCTCAATATTCTTGAGAATAAAGAAGGAACAAGAATTGTCTCATTGGCACATGAGAAACTAGGTCTGTGCTCAGTTAAACCACTTAGTACCAATTTATACTATTCGCAACTATAACCCTATTCCAAAATGAATTATCATTAATTGAAATCTACCACCTAATACAATTCTCTCTATACCAAGATAACAGGTTTTTATGGTTCATGTTTGGGGAGACCAGAGCAAGATGTGGGAGGTTTGTACTATTATGACCACTAGACAGTTTCCAAATTTTCCATAATTTTATTGTCAGGTCCAAAAGAAACTTAGAACAAATAGCTAACTGTGGTACCTATTAGCATACCTCTATGCTCTCTTCACATCGCAAGTACCTGTTACAGAGTCCTTGCTGGCATCCTGGCTTCCTAACTCATTTCATCCTATCCCCTTACCTAAAATTCTCCAATTTACAGTCTTCCCTCCCCACAGCTTCTGATTCTTATATAACCACGCCATTTTAGCCGTGTGTCATTGGTTCTTGGTCCTCTTTCTTGGCCCCCACTCTGTTGGTCCTCTCTTGCTCCACCCTGCCATGGCTGGGTCCATTCTGCTGGCCATGTTTAGTCTACTCCTTTGTCTTCCTGCTCTGGACTCTTCATGATGCTTCTGGCTGTAGTTTCCCTCATATCTACAATAAAGACCTTACCCTCAACCATACCTTGAAGAGCTCATGCCCTTACTTTATACATTTGTCACTTTAAAAAATGTACAATTTTGCCTAATTTTTTAACGATTTATTTCTATTTTATGTCTGTGAATGTCTGGTGCCTGTAGAAGCCAGAAGAGGGCATCAGATCCCCAGAACTGGAGTTAGAGACAACCTTAAGCCAGCATGTGGTTCCTCAGCAAGAGCAGCAAGTGCTCTTAACCTCTGAACCATCTCTCCAGTCCCTGTTTTCCTAACTTCTACCTGGACTGTCTGGTTGTGTTGTAATTCTTTTTATATTTTGGATATAACACTTAGGGGATGTTTCCTCTTTTGCAGGCTATCTTCCCATTCATCTTTTCCTCGACACTTGGTCTTTTGTCTGTTGTAGAAGGCTACTGAACTATAGTTATGCCATCTTGTGAAAGTATTCCTGGTCTCTGGTCATGTAGACCAGCCATAAATTCCTATACAATGTGACCTAAAGATTGTGAGAACTGCCTGAACACTTAACTGCTATTTTTCTGCCCCGACCAGCAGGGTCTTCAACGGGGACCTAAAGGGAGGGCCGACGAACGAGAGGGACAGGAGACACAAAGAATGAGAGCAAGACAGGACGTCTGATCAAGCTCCAACATTTTATTTTTCTCTCAAGGCATATATAGGAAGGAAAAGGGGGTTGTGAGCAGGAAGGGACTTAATTGTGGGCTGTTCAGCCAGCAGGAAATGTTGCTCTGAAGGTTATCTATCTACCCTTGTCTAACTGCCTAATTGCTTAACTGCAGCTCATTCATCTGATATCTGAGAAGAGGTTCTGGTGCTATGGAGACTTAAGCAAGGCCTATAAAGAGGAGAGAAGCCCAAATATGGCAGCATGTGTGTCAAGGGTCGCTTAGGCTTATGGCTCCAGTCATTTTTCCACTTCTGTAAACAATGCTTGTTTACTGCAATGTCCACAGCTGCCTTTTTGTATATGTCATAATTGTCATCCTTGCCTTTAAAAACTTGAACAAACTGAAGGTCGAGGCTGCTTCCCAATACTCTGCCTGCAATAGCCCTGCTGGTGCTGCTTAATTACTCCATATGACATTCAAGCATCAAGCAGTTTTTCTCTTCAGGTACCCCATAATGGTGTCAAATCACAGAAAAGAATCACCAGATCTAAGGTTACGGAGAATAACCATTGTTGTTTTAATAATATTGTCTTCTAATCCATTAAAATTATTTCCATTAATTTGGAGCTAACTTTAGATTTTTTTGGCAATATAATTTTGAGCATGTGATTGTTACTATGGCTGAATTACTCAGTATTTTAGTCTTTAGAATGCAATTGTAAATGGAATTCTTTCTTGAGGCTCGCTCAATTTATTTGGTGCTAGTATTTACAAATACAGTGACTACTCATACTGATTTCTTATCCTCCAAATTTGTTGGTTTATTTGTTCTCGTGGTTTTTTGTTTGTCGGGTTTTTGAGACAGCCCTGGTTGGCCTCTGTTGATCATCACTATCAAGAGAGCCAAGCAGCTGCCATCTTCATGAATTCAGTAGTGCCTACTTGGAAAAGCTCATCATAGCTGACCTTGTTACTGTTGGAGGTCCATACAAATGGGTAAGAAGGGGAGGGTCATCAGACCTTCACCTGTGTATCCAGCCACCTCTCCCAACTAGTTAGTTGTACGCAGTTCTGTCCCAATTGCAGATGGCTTCAGGATCCTGGGGAAGGGCTAGTCTGTAGGTTGGAAAAGACTAGTGGGCAGGGCTCTATCTGTGTAGCCGCATGGGAGCCATTATCCAGGTGAAGCAGGTGGGGAAAGGGCAGACTTTGTTCTTCAGGGTCATCCATGCACTGTGAATAAGTCTTACGAATTAATTGGTTCCCAGAGTGAATCATTTGTCATCAGAACCTTAGGAGTGGGTAGAAAATAACATAGGTCCACCTCCAGGGTGAAAATACTCCTAACTTGCTGTGTAACTGAGGTTGACCTTAAATTTCTTTTCCTGCCTCCACCTCCCAAGTATTAGGATTACAAGGCCTATATTATCATGTCTAGTATCATTGTTTTTGAAAAGATGTTGTTTGTGACCCTAGCCATCACATCCTGGGCCTAGTGTACTTTAGTCAAGTGCTGAGACACTGAGACACATCTGCACCTTCGTTTTTTTGTTGTGTGTGTATTAGGGTCTATGTAACCCATGTTGGCCCACTGGCAATCATCTGACATCAGCTGCCTGAATGCTGGAGTAGGAGGCATATGCCATCAGGCTTCCATAGGATTTTCATTATATAAAATGTTGATGTAGAGCTGAGTAGTAGTGGTGCACGCCTTTAATCCCAGCACTCTGGAGGCAGAGGTAGGCAGATCTATGTGAGTTTGAGGCCAGCCTGGTCTATAGAGTGAGATCCAGGATAGGCACCAAAAATTACACAGAGAAACTATGTCTCGAAAAACCAAAACAGGAAAAAAAAAATTGGTGGATACATCAGAGGTGGTTACAGTAAGATGTGGAAAGCTTTTCCTATAGGCTCAAGAAGCAATCTGATAATATTCTTAGCTTTTGGGTTGATAGAAGCCAGTTGTCTGCTAAGTTAAGATTTTAGTTTAGACAGAGGTGGGCAAGGAATAATTGTTCCAGAGGGCTTGAAACTAGTCCAGTGTTAGGTATGTGTGATGTTTGAAAGAAAATTGCCCCCAAAGGGAGTGGCACTATTAAGAGGTGTGGCTTTTAGGTGTGGCCTTGTTGGAGGAAGTGTGTCACTGTGGGGGCTGGGCTTTGAGTCCTCCTATGCTCAAGCTACTCCCAGAAAGAGTCCACTTCCTGTTGTCCTGATCAAGATATTGCCAGCACCATATCTGCCTGCATGCTGCCATGCTCCCCGCCATCATGATAATGGACTGAACCTCTGAACTATAAACCACCACTTCAATGAAATGTTTTCTTTTTTAAGAGTTGCTGTGTGTCTTCACGGCAATAGAAACCCTAACTGAGACAGTGGGTCTGCAGAATTCCAATCTCTCCACAGTACTGCAGCAGTTCTGATTGGTCAGTAATTCTCTGCAGAGGTGTAGCTGGAGTGTGACAACTTGTAGTATGCTGTTGAATACAAGTAAAAATAGTTCTTTTCCTTGTCCCTGACCTTAGGGAGAAAGCTTTGTCTTTCCGTTGTGGAATATGATGTCAGCTGTTTTTTGTAGACACTCAGCATGCTGTATTCCTAGTCCTAATTTATTGTTCCTATCATAATTTGGTGTTGAGATGATTAGTTGCTATTTTCCTTTATCCTATTTGTTATTTTCCTGCTGAAGGAGTAACTATACTTCCCAGCTTCTTTTGCTGACTATGGAAGTCATCTCCACTCATTTAGCCATGTGCATACATGGGTGACAAGATGTCCCCTCGACCTGAATAAGCATGGTCCCACTTAAGGTCAGACCAAGCCTATCTTCTCTCCCTACAGCTGCTTTAAATAATAATTATCTTAACACTTAACGTGGCATATACAGCTGGTTTTATATGTTGAACCACTCTTAAATTCTGGATAGCTTAGTCTTTTAAATATGAACTTAGATTGGGTTTGCTTATAGTTTAAAATTTTTAAAACCATCTCTGTTGATAAAAAATGGAGGCCTGTAGTGTGGCCTTGGTACCTGGTAATACTAGTTTCATACACTGCTTCAAAGGGGTGTTCTTCCATGTAGTTTGATATAATTGAAAAGTATTATCATGGAAAGGACAGAATTACAATGTGAAGATTTCAGTTGACTGCAACACCTCTTTAAAGTTTCATTAAACTGCATTCCACTGAGTGGGAAAAATGTAGGCTCTGATGAGCTCATCACAAGAGCTATTACACAGACAGGAAAAAAGTTGAAGGGAGCAGAAATTAAAGAATACTAATAAGGAAATCAGACTGGTCAGCTACTTTCCTTGTAAGCTAGGACACAGAACAATTTAAAACAGAAGTCAATATTATGTGTCTTTTGTGTGAGAATTAAAGAGAGTAAACTTCATCATACTAACTGAAACTGGCTTGTCTAGCAAGTTTGACTTTCCCCCTGATATCTGGGAAGGTAAGATAAACAGATAAACTTTGGGATAAGTGGCTCCATTTTGATATATAGTCTGCTATGCTGGGCTATTGTCAAGTTTGGAATAACAAAAACACAGCCTCCTATAGTTTTTCTCTTAAGTGTTATAGAATGATAGAGTTCAATCACCTCTTTAACCATCTAGCTTTTCTTTGTTGATTTTTTTTTTAAAACTGATCCAACTTCATTGTTTCTGTCTTCTTAGAGCCAGTCTGGGCAGTTTGTATGTTTATAGGAATTTCTTTCATTTTTATCTAGGCTATTTTTTTTTTTTTACAGCACTGTGGATCAAATTCCATTGCCCACTTTTTACAGAGTTGTTCATACTATTCTGATTCTTACTTCTAAGTGTACCAAGTAGTTTTTGTCAAGTTGACATAGCTAAAGTCACCTTAGCTATGTATGATGCAGCTGTGCAAGGCTGCAGACAAGTCTACAAAGCATTTTCGATTGGTGAGAGAAGGCCAAGCCATTGTGGGAAATGTCATCCCTAAGCTGGTGGTCCTGGGTTCTCTAAGCAGGTGGAGCAAGCCATGAGCAGCAATCCAGTAAGCAGCACTCTTCCATGGCCTCTGCATCAGTTCCTGTCTCCAGGCCCCTGTCCTGTTTGAGTTCCTGTCTTGACTTCCCTCAGTGATGGAGTGTTAGCTGTAAGCTATAACCTGAAATAAAATTCCTCTACAAGTTGCTTTGGTCATTGTGTTGCATCACAGTAATAGTAACCCAAAGTAAGAAAGTCTTTATTTTCTTCAACTCAGAGGCTTAAAAAAAAAAACAAAAACAAAAACCAAAAACCAAAAATCAAAAATCTTGGGGCTGGAGTGATGGCTCAGAGGTTAAGAGCACTGGCTGCTCTTCCAGAGGTCCTGAGTTCAGTCCCCAGCAACCACATGGTGGCTCACAACCATCTATGAGATCTGGTGCCCTCTTCTGGCCTGCAGGCATACATGGAAGCAGAACAGTATACATAATAAACAATTATTTTAAAAAAAAAAAACTTTTGGTTTTGTTGATTCACTGTTGTTCTTCTAACTTTATATCTATTCTTTAAGATTTTCTTCTAACTTAGAAATATCCCAACTTTTTTGAAATGACTGTACCATTTTATATTCTCACCAGCAATGTATGAGTCCAGTTTTTCTACATGAAGTACTTAGCATTATTACTATTTTTTAAATTTCCCATTTATTTCTGTATATGTGTGCGTATATTCACATGCAATGGCACACATACAACAGACAACTTTTGAGAGTTGGTGCTCTTTTTTCAGCATGTGGGATCCAGGAATTGAACTCAGACTTGGCAGCAAGTGCCTTTACCTACTGAGCCAACAACCTTTACCTACTCAGCCATTATTATTATTATTTTAGGTGATCTAATAGGCATGTAGTAGTCTTACTGTAGTTCAAACTTCCATTTCCTTTAAGGTTTATGATATCAATAATCATTCATATAGCTCCCTCAATGAAATATCTCATGTTTGTTTGTTTGTTTGTTTGTTTGTTTTGAGCTGAGGATCCAACCCAGGGCCTTGCGCTTGCTAGGCAAGTGCTCTACCACTGAGCTAAATCCCCAACCCATTTTGTGTTAAGACTCATACTTTTTTTTTTTTTTTTGGTTGGGTTTTTTGAGACAGGGTTTCTCTGTGCAGCTTTGCGCCTTTCCTGGATCTCGCTCTATAGGTCAGGCTGGCCTTGAACTCACAAAGATCCGCCTGCCTCTGCCTCCCGAGTGCCGGGATTACAGGCCTGCGCCACCACCACCCTATCTCATGTTTTTTTAAATGAATTGTTTTACTATTTCCAGAACTATTTATATAATTCCTTCACAATAGTTTGCAAGTATTTTCTTTGTTTTTTGGAGATAGAGTCTTACTGTGTAGTACTGGTCTGGAACTTGGTCTATAGACCAGCCTAGCCTTGAATTCACAGAAATCCATCCACTTCTTTGGGATTAAATGTGTGCCACCATGCCTACCCTTGTTTTCTGGATAGGCTCTTTGAAAGAGCCAGGTTTTTAATCTTTGTATGAAGTGTACGGCTTAGATGGAATTGCTCTGCCCACAGCTGTCCAGCTGCTCACCCCTACGCCTGTGAAGCCTTTCTTCAGCATTCTTCTGTTTCATTCTTCTGTACGCTTATCTCTGTGAATATGAATTTCTGACACTATTTCAAATTTTTGAAATACTGTACTGTCCTTTTACAGCATCATTTCAACTAGTCTAAGTTCTCTTGTCTCTTCATATCACATACATTTAGAATATCTGTGTATAACAGTCTCATTGGGATTAAAACAGGAATCACATTAAACTTGTGCATTGATGTGAAGAGAATAAATGCATTTACTATACATAATCTTCCAATTTCTATAAGTCTGTTTTTTTGATACAATAAAATACAGGATAACCCATGAAAGAGGTTGATGTGGTAACAGCTTCCTTGGTTGGGAGTACTAACAGATGCAAGACATTGTATATCAAGAGGTAAGGAGCTCATGTGACTATTTTTTTCTTTTTCCTTTTCTTCTTTTATTTTTGATACAGAGTTTCTTTGTATAGCCCTGGTTGTTCTGGAACTCACTCTGTAGACCAGGCCAGTCTTGAACTCACCACGGAGATCCACCTTCCTCTGCCTCCCAAGTGCTGAGATTAAAGGTGTGTGCCACCACCATGTGACTATTAAGCTACCATGACTGCATCACAGGGTTTCCACCCTGATAACTAAACCTGAGCATATCCCAAAAGTCCTATGTCCAAACATCAATTGTTGATGCTTTTGTGATTGTTGTTAACCTGAGAGAAGTTAGAATCACCTGCCAGACTGGCTTCTGGGCAAAACCCCAGCACCACTCCACAGGTAGGGGATTCTGAACTATATAAAGTGGAATAACCTCCTGAGCACTGAACGTAGCGGGATCAGCTCTCTTTAAACAGCTGCTGTTTTGTCTTCACTACTACAGTGGACTGCAACCTAGAACTGTGAACTAAAATAGTCAAAGCAGTCTACCATAGCAACGGGAAACTAAGACAACTCTCTTAATACCAAAATGAGTTAAAATTTAATATATGAACCTCAGGGGATTCATTCAAACCATATCCTATCCATAGCCTGATCCACAAACACCAAGTCATGTCTTCTGCTGTTACTTTGTAGAATTCCTTTTTCCTCCAAATCCTGTAATTTAAATTTATTCATTTGTAATCAACTGTAAATGGCAATTTAAATTTTATTTACACAATTAAATCTCTAAAATGGTAAGCTTTATCTTCTAACACACTAAAAATATATACTTTAATAATCAGTGGATACCTTCCAGGTGGTGGTGGCACACGCCTTTAATCCCAGCAGTTGGGAGGCAGAGGCAGGCGGATCTCTGTGAGTTTGAGGCCAGCCTGATCTACAGAGCGAGTTCCAGGAAAGGTGCAAAGCTACACAGAGAAACCCTGTCTCGAAAAAACCAAAATAGAGAAAAATGGCAGGTGTCCTTTCTCCTACTCCCATTCAGTTCTACTCTCATTTCTGTTTTTGATTTTTCTTAACTATGAAAATATCTTTCTTAAAAATCAATGAGGAGATTGCTCACTCAGGAAGGTGCTTGCCATGTGAGCACATCAGTTTGGATGACCAGCATGCCAGTAAAAAGCTAGGGACAGCAGCATCTACCTGCAGGCCTGGCCCTGGGGAGGGAGCAGCAGAACCATCCTGGAAGCTTCCTTGCCATCCAGCTTAGCTGAATCCGCAAGCTCCGGCTTCCATGAGAGACATGTTTCAAAAATTAAAGTGGCAAACGACTAAGGGAGCTATTATTGACATCTGGCCTCTACATGTACATCCATGTTTATATACACACTACTCCACAAGCGCACATGTGCAAACGTTCATGTTTTTATTTTATTTTATAATTTAATTTTACATATCAGCCATGGATTCCCATTCCCCCACCTTCCCCCCAGCCCATCCCCTATTTCCATCTCCTCCAGGGCCAAGACTCCCCTGGGGATTCAGCTCAACCTGGTCGATTCAGTACAGGCAGGTCCAGTCCCCTCCTCCCAGGCTGAGCTAAGTGTCCCCACATAAGCCCCAGGTTCCAAACAGCCAGCCCATGCACTGAGAACAGGTCCGGTCCCACTGCCTGGGTGCCTCCCAAACAGTTCAAGCTAATCAACTGTCTTACTTATCCAGAGGGCCTGATCCAGTTAGGGGCTCCTCAGCCGTTGGTTCATGTTTCCACTAGTGTGGCTATTTGTCCCTGTGCTTTTTCCAATCTTGGTCTCAACAATTCTCACTCATACAATCCCTCCTCTTTCTTGCCAACTGGATTCCTGGAGCTCCACCTGGGGCCTGGCGGTGGATCTTTGCATCGGCTTCCCTCAGTCATTGGATGAGATTTCTAGCATGACAGGGTGTTTGGCCATCCGATCACCAGAGGAGGTCAGTTCAGGCTTTCTCTCGACCACTGCCAGTAGTCTACAGTGGAGGTATCTTTGTGGATTTCTGGGGACCTCTCTAGCACTTTGCTTCTTCTTATTCTCATGTGGTCTTCATTTATCATGGTCTCTTATTCCTTGTTCTCCCTCTCTGTTCTGGATCCAGCTGGGATCTCCCGCTTCCCTAAGCTCTCTTTCCCTCGAACCTTGTCCTTCATTATCCCCACTCACGTCCAGGTTGTTCATGTAGATCTCATCCATTTCACTGTCACTGGGCGATCCCTGTGTCTTTCTTAGGGTCCTGTTTTCTAGGTAGCCTCCCTGGAGTTGTGAGGAGCAGTCTAGTCATCTCTGTTTTACATCCTCCTATGAGCTACTCTCATTTCTTTACACATGCTCCACAGATATATTTGTGTGTACGTGTGAGTATGTGTGCAAGTGTGTGGGGCCAGTAGAGGATATTGGCAACCCTTAGAAGGATCATGTTTTTATAGTGGTAGATTATTTCCACATCTTTCCTCATTTGAGCCTCAAGTTAAAGTGTGGAGTTGGATCTATATGGAATTGTGAGCTGCCAGTCATGGGGTGCTGGGAATTGAATCTGGATCAAGCATCTCCACACCTCATATTGTGTGTATTTTAAATATTCATTGTTTGAGTATAACCCGAGTCAGCTTCAAACTAACACATTACATGTTCATTCTTTTTTGAAAATCACATTTTGTACCTCAGTTCATTTTATGGTGCAGATTAATCTAGTCCACTTTTGACATTTCAGGTATTTTTTTGCTACTTCTCTACTGACCTTTCACTGGAGTGGGTGATTTTCATCCCCCTCTCCCCCAAATCTGAATTTTAATGCTGTTTCTCCTTTTTGTCTTTAACATTCTCATACACTATCCCCAGACTATTTCTTCAGGTCCTTGGCATAATCACCCTCTACTCTTTCATCACTGGTGCTCACTTATGGCAGGTTGTTTGGTTTGAGCATGCTCACTTCTAATAGGGCTAAACATATGGAACTTTACACAAAGCATTTTTAAATGTCTATTCTTCCACATGCCCCAGAGGCAGGTCCGACTCAGGGAGGTTCTCTATTAATTTGTAAGTTTATGCATTGCCAATCCATAACTTACCTTTGTTCCATTTCCTCTTTCAGTTTTAGGAATTTGTACAAAAATAAAATGTTCTTATAGTGTGGCAAGGGTTGCATGTCTACTTCCAGAAAGTAACAAGTCCTACCTACTAAAAAGCAGGCAAAATTCTGTTATTTATGACTACAATCAATTAAGCATGCACTGGATTCTTTTTAATACAAGGCTGATGAAACAGATATCAACGCCTTAAGTTAGGGTTATTACTCAGTAGACTGTCTAGTGCAGTACAAAAACCTGGGTCTGATCCTTAGCATTGCACGAACTGGGTGTGATGCCCCAAGCCTGTAATCCCAGTATTTTGGAAGCTGAGGTAGCAGGACTGCTATGAGTTCCAGGACAGCCAGGATTATATTATAAGATCCCCTAACTGACAAATAAAACCATAGGGATGTGATGCTGCTTTGCAGAGTAAATCTGCAAGAATAGAGGTTAGAAATAAGTTTATGTCACACATCTCTGCATTAGTTACTTTTTCGTTGCTGTGATAAAAGTGATCAAAGTCAATATATATATGTGTGTGTATATAAACATATGTGCATGCGTGTGTGTGTGTGTGTGTGTGTGTGTGTGTGTGTGTGAAGCTTATTTTGGCTTACTAGTTTAGAAGGATAAGAGTCTATCCTGGTGCCAGGCATGGAGGGGCATGTATGTAATTCCAGTACTTGGGAGGCAGAGGCAGGTGGATCTCTGTGAGTTTGAGGCCAGCCTAGTCTTAAGAATGAGTTCCAGGATGGCCAGGGTTATGTAGAGAAACCCTGTCTCAAACATAAGAGTCCATCTTGGTGGGAAGACAAGGCAGCAATTGGACATGGTGGCAAAGCTGGAAGCTGAGGGGTCACACCTCAACCATGAGTATGAAGCAGAGAAAGCAAACTGGAAGTGGGGCAGGGCTTTAAACTCCCCAAACCTGACTGTCAGTCCCTAGAGCCAGACGAGTGGCCAGACCCTCCCACCTCCACCCCAAGGACCTCTAACTGCCAGGTTCTGCCCACAGAATACTCTTATTGCCCTAATTGCTGGGCCCTGCCCCCCACACTACAGAGTAAAAAGCCCAATCTCCGGACGCGAAATCCTACCAATCTCCACCCTGAAAAGTTCCACCCCATTCTTAGAACCTCTATAAGCCCTGTATCTGGGTTCAGTGTACTGCTGTTTCTTGCCCAGGCAGAGGCAGCCACCCTCCTGGTTTTTTCCCCTCCCAATAAATCTTCTGTGTGAGGTTTGTTGTGCAGTGTGACTTTGTGGCATTCCTTGGCTCCCAGCTGCCAGGATACTTTACACCAGAGCTGCAATGCTTACACTGACCACACTGATAAATAAGCTTCTTCCAGCAAGCCTGCCCTCCACATAACCTCTCCAGACAGCGCCACCAACTGGGGACAGAGCCTACGGGGCCTTTCCTACTCAAACCATCGCAAAATCTCGTCACTAGGACTATGCCAAAATCAACAAAGCAAAATCAGAAAAAGGTGAGCTCTAAGTATTCAGAAGCAGAAACTAAAGGACTATTTAACACAAAAGAATAGACCCCTGTTTTAGCAAAAGTTAGAACTCAATAATGACATACGTGGAGAAAAAAAATATTTGGATAACTGACATATGATACTTATTTAAAATTCCTAGTGATAACTACATTTAAAAAAAGGTGAAAATACCCAATAGATTAAGACACTGAAAATGAATTTTTAGCAGATTAAAATTTAGTAAAATTTTTTTCTCTCATGGCTAGTTCCATTCCAAGCTAATCCTATCACATCAAAACTCTTCTCCCAATGCATTACGATCACATTTTTGTATCCTCCTTTTCAACATAGATGGCCATTCCTACACCTGTCATTACAGCACTAAGGAGACAGAGGCCGGAGGATTGAGACTTCGAGGCCAGACTGGGATGACTATGAGGGAGACCTTGCCTTCAAAAAATACAAAAACTTGGAAAAACAAGCAGGTCATGGAAGCATATATCTGTTTATACCTATAATGTCAGCACTTGGGAGGCAAAGGCAGGTCAATCTCCATGACTTCCAGGTCAGCATGATTAGTTACTTTGCTGATGCTGTAACTACACCATGATACAACACCATGGCCAAAAGCAACTTAGTAGAAAGAATTTAGGCAAGTTCTAGGCCAGCCAGGGCTAACTAGTAAGACTCTTAAATAAAAAATTAAAAAAAAAAAAAAAAAAAAAAAAAAAGAAAGAAACAATGCATCATAAAACAAGAAAGCCAGAATTAAATTTTATTTCACATTGATAGAAACGGAAAAATATGACATTTTCTCACATTACAACACACGAAATCAATGGAATATTTCTTACCACAAATAAAATTTTACTGATGGTATAACTGAAGTAAGTTTATGTTCTTCAAAGTAAAGCAAAATAGTAAATGATTGTTTGAAATTGTTTTAAACCTAGACATAATAAGCACATGGCTTCATTATTAACATCCTAGCTAGTCCATAGCAAATGATCTCCATATTAGTTAGCACCTGTTTATAATGATGCTTCTTAGCAAGGTCGTGGTCAGTTGGAAATAGCAGGAAAACAACAATTCATAAATGACCATAATTTTTGCAACATAATTCAATTGTGTTGTAACTATACTATATATGTATATATAATTAGATATATATAGGTTCTAATCAGTCTTTATTACCCATAAATTAATTTAAATAATTTTCACCAATATTCTGGACATGTTGATTTAAAATCAAATGATTGCTATTTTAATGTTTGTATAGGAGACTAATTCTCAAAAAACTCCTTTACCTAAGACAAAAATTTCAAATTAGTTTGCTACCAGATAAAAATAAGTTTCTGATTGCTCATCTTGAACAATATTTAGTTTCAATCATAACACATGTACAGAAAATGTAAACTTAAACTCTGCTATAAGATGTAACTGATTTAGAAATTAGACTCCACCAAGGCGGTGGTGGCGCACGCCTTTAATCCCATCACTTGGGAGGCAGAGGCAGGCAGATCTCTGAGTTCAAGGCCAGCCTGGTCTACAAATCGAGTTCCAGGAAAGGCGTAAAGCTACACAGGGAAACCGTCTGGAAAAACCAAAAAAAAAAAAAAAAAAAAAGGCTCCAATACTGGTCTTAAATATTTATTTCTGAACATGCCAAGATATTATTTACTCTTTTAAGTCTTTTACAGAAAAATAAAACCACAGAATTATTACCAGTACTAAAAATGCCAATAACTCTACAGTCTAAAGTTGGACTATGGTGCAGTTATTTGAAATACATAAGCTTAAGTGATGTTTTGTTTCTTTTTACATTACTAGATTTGGAATACTGTATGTGTGTGATTCAAAATGTCAAATTATAGTATATATATTGACAGGTTTTTTTTTTTTTATGGCAGAGAGGCAATATTGGTCTTCTATGAAAAAAATCAAGAAAGAAACTTCTTTGTTTCTTGAGAGGGGAAAAATTAAGTAGAAGGAAAAGAACAGCCTGGCCCCCCAGTAAAAGGACCATTAATTGAAGAGAACAGTATTACTTTTCTGACACTTAAAAAGCATTATCCTAGTATCAGGGATAATGTAATACCATCTAGTCCTTATGTATTACAGTCATGTATATATGATTACACATATAAAAATAGACACTGCATGGTGACTAAACAATTGAGTAAGACCACAGTCTAACTCTCAGCATTAAAAAGTCACTTACAGATTATCCTAACAGTATGTTTAGACCTGAACAAATTTTCAGTGAGCATACTAGTAATCTTCAAATGATATAATAAAATTCTGGTTGTGGTATTTTATTTTGTTGAATTAATTTGAGAAAAAGAAGCTAGCTGCTTCTTTTCATCTATTTTAATACTAGTACATTCTGGATTGTATAATACAGATATATGTATAGAAACTTAAAAGGATCACACATTTCCCATGAGGGAGACATCATTTAGTCTGTATCATTGGTATGTATTTGTAAAACATTTTAATACTGCAAACATTAGAAGTTTTATGATCAGGCATGGGAAAGGGTTTATACTCTACTACAGTGATGCTGGTGAACATCTACACAAGGCCTCTTAGTGACGTCAATCAATTGGAGGTAGGAGTTTATCAATGAACTGCTTGACATCCATCATTTCCTATTTGGAAAAAAATGATTTAATAAACAGCTACATAAGTAAAAAATTACAATTCCAAGATTGCCAGTAATAAAATCCATATAGGTGAGATATTTCACTACTATAGTAAAAGTGCATGTAAGAAAAATGAGGCTCCCAATAGAAATTTTGTTAACATCTCTTAGGATTATTGCTATACACTGAAATAAATGCTCTCATACTATCTAGTTCCATGAAGTCTGTATTTTCTGACACACAAATAAAACACTGGGGAGTCAGGAAGTTCAGAATGACAATAACCTATACAGAGAAGTTTAATAATGTCTACTGACTAACAACTGAGCATCAGTGAATTTCCTCATTAGAATGAAATGATACATAGCTAATCTCTTTTTGTGTGTGCCTTTCATAAAGAATGGCATACAGCTACCCATTTGAAAGAATGTATGTATGTCAGTCCTTGGGAAAAAAGAAGGTAAATTTCTCCTGGAAGCCTCCTAGGTCTGAACCCATCTCCTCCTTTCCTCAAGCTCCTGGTCCTCACTGGTTAACAATCTAGCTTTGCAGTGAACTTCCAACCTTGCATCACTGAGAAGAGCTATGGCATGAGAGAAATCTATTTTACAACACTTTAAAGCCCTATCTCAGTTTCCTACAATATTCCACCCCCATCCTCTCATTCATGCTGATCAGCCCAAAGTTTTCAAATGCCAGCACAAGAACTCATTTATATGTATAGTTCTCAAGATGCTCAGGGTCTTCAGCCACCCCCGAGTCTTGAGGGTTTAGTGACTCCCTACTCTTGTGGATTCAACAGCTCCTTTCAGGGTGTGGGGGATGGAAGGCTCTCTAGAATTCTAGGCACATTGGTCTTTCTGTGTACATCACATTACTACCCACTTCCTTTGTGCCTAAAGCAAATGATTTAACCTTGCTTAATGGTTGTACAACAGTGTTAGCTTGGACTACACCCCAGCGATTGGGCTAATCAAATTTTATTCTAGGCCATTACAAGCATCCCAAACCCATCCAGGTCTTTCTCTTTTAAGTAACTGTATCTCCTACTTCACCAAGAGGACAAAGAGCATGTAATACAAGTTCCCCAAAACCCTGATCCCTCTCGACTTCTTCTATTAATACTCACCCAATCTTGTTCTCCTCTTTTGAGGTAGCATAATCCAGCTACGGTCCCAGATGATCATATGATTTAAGTTATCCTCTCATCAAATATCTTTATCACCTTCTACTCATAGTCTTTCTCCCATTTCATTAAAGAAGGCTCTTATTTATTGTAACTTAAATATTACTGAATAAAAATGTATATTTATAAATTGGCCTTTGGATTATTACAAATATATATATATATATATATATATATATATATATATTATATGCTCATTTGTAAAAGGTAACAGATTTTTAAAATTTAATTGAGTAAGCTATCATTGAAAATTGTGTTAAATTGATTCAGTTATGAATTCATTGTAAATCACCAACATCCAAGTGTTATTTGTCTCAAAAATATAACATGGGAGATATTAAAGTCGTGGCTATAATCACTGCTTCCAGACACCTACCTGCTGACATGAGCCGTGCATCATGCCTTCATAGATTTTGAAGGTTACATTGGATGGATTTATCAGTGTTTTTAGTTTTTCAACAGTAAGAGAACCAAACATTAGGGGAACTAAAGGATCACAATCTCCATGGCACTGGAGAACAGAAATATCTCTATTAGTGCTATTGATAGGACCCTGTAAAACAAATATAAAAGGAATGTTATTCATCAAATATATGAAGCACCATGCCAGACTCCTAAAAACTATATATATATGCATATGCTATTACTCATAATTCAGTCACATATTTTGGTCAAGTAAATCATCTAACCTTATGCTCTCCCAACATCTTTAATTTAAACTTCTATGGGGATACATGATTATTTTGCCATGTATTGTAATACATGTTTCCAATGAATCAGTTTCTTTAAGCCAATTACATTTTAATTCATCTTTCATTTTCAGTATGTTGACATGAGAGGTAATCAATAACTATTAGGGCACATTAGGTAAGTTATGTTCTTCTCAACTTTACGACCAAATTAAATAAGAGAGTTAGCAATCTATTATGTATAGTACACTGAAAAGTTATTACATGACAAAAAAACTGAACTCTTATCTAGAATAGAATGTGAATTTGGAGTGTGGCAAATTGGTATACCTGCAACCCCAGCACTGGGGAGGCTGGGGTAAGAGGATCACAGATTTAAGGTCAGCCTCATCAGTGTACTAGCTTAAGAGAAAACATAATAGCAACTTGAACACAGAAGTAAGACTTGACTAGCATGTTCAAGGTCTGAGATTAATCTCCAGCACCAAAAACAAGAAGTAAAATAAAGAATCTCCACATCTCTGATAGCATATTACACCACTGTTAAAATAAATTACAATTTTATAGTAAAATTCTGCAAAGGACTAAACATTTAAAATTTGAGTTAAAGTGTGTGTGTGAATATGTATCTTAAAATGTACCAAATAATTAAATGTAGGACAGGACTGTAAGTTCTTCTTCTATCTATATAAAACATAAGAAGGATATACAGATCAAGTGTAGTAATACACCACAAAGGTTCAAATAAATACTTTTAAAATAAGGTAACTGATGTAAAACATTAATTTTGGGTAGTAGAGATGTTTCAGTGTACATTCACCAACTGATGTAATGGTACCACTGTAGTGTGGAATGTCTAGCGTAGGGGAGGCTGTGTGTGGAGTGGAAAGGAGGAATAAGAGAACTCTTTATTTCCACTCAAATTTTCTATAAACCTAGATCTTCTAAAAAAGATAAAAAGTTCATTAATTAGAAGAAAAGATGACTTGCTCCTAAATACTTTCTGCTATGTCCTAGCTCTGTAATCTTGTTTCTCGAACCACGCAAGCAAGCTACCTGTGGAAACGAAGCCCGAAGTGGAAGCCAGCAACTGAGCGCAGTGACGCCGGCCAGTTTCTGCTGCGTGGTAAGAGCAGTGTATAAAGATAAAGCGCCTCCCTGGAACAGAAGCAGGGAGTTAACTGGAGCACAGTTCTGCCAAAAGCGTGTGAGAGAATTCTGATTAGTAATGTCCATAAGAAAATATACTGTGTTAAATCAAACCAGGTAAGCTGGACGTGGTGGTGCACTTGGGAGACAAGAGGCAAGTGGATCTCTGGAGTTTGAGGCCAGCATGGTTTCCAATTTCAGGATAGCCAAGGGTACACAGAGAAACCTTGTCTTGAAAAACCAAAGGGGAAAAAAAATCAAGTCAGGTAAAGAATGAAACTATATACTCATAGAGGATGGATCTCTACCTCCAAGAAAATACACCAATATAAGATCTCCACTTAGAGCATAGCATGGCTTAAGAGCAGTCTGAATTTATAGTTCTCTCATTTTCCTATCTGAAAAGTCTTAGATATAAACTCCAAATGAGATTTAGGTGATTTTTCCAAAACAGAAATCTAAGACAATACAGATGGAATAGCAGATACCTTTAGAGATTTGCCCACCTAGCTCACAACACACCAGGTGTTGTGAGCCATCTAGATGCCACACCCTGACCAGGCCTGGAGCACATCGGGGCATGAGAGACTTTCTTTCCTCTTTTTTTTTTTTTTTTTTTTTTTGGTTTTTCAAGACAGGATTTCTCTGTGAAGTTTTGGAGCCTGTCCTGGAACTCGCTCTGTAGACCAGGCTGGCCTCAAACTCACAGAGATCTGCCTGCCTCTGTCTCCCCAGTGCTGGGATTAAAGGCGTGCGCCATGACTGTCCAGCCTGAGAGACTTTCTGTTCCCAAGCAGTGATGTTCTTTCTCTCAGGACTGTGGGATTGGAATTCAGTTACTTACAAGGCCATCTCTATATGGTTAGAAACGCAACATGTAAACCCCAGAGCTGTAAAAGCTAACACGGCTAACGGTTGGTGGAAAGGCAAATAAACAGGTAAGTAGGGGAAGAAATGATGACGAGAGAGTCCTGATGGCTTGCCAAGTATTAACTCTTTTCTAGGCGGTAGTTTTATTTTCAGTTTCCTTGATACAATGATGCTACACACTTATAAGTGACTTCTTGCCTAAAAGTATCTGGAATGGGTTTCCTTAGGTGTATGGAGTGTTAGTGTGGAGGTCAGAGGTTGAAGTCAGGTATCTTCCACAATTGTTTTCCACCTTCTTTTTGAGACATGGACTCTGGTTTCTGAATAAACCTGGACTTACTCAAGGCTGGGGGGCCAGGTAGCTCAGGCAATCTGTCTGTTGCCATTTCCCTAGCAGCAGGGCTATGGATGTCTGCCATGACAATCAGCTTTTTACACAGGGTCCAGGGATCCAAACTCAGCACCTTATGGCTTTGTGGTAAGCACTATACTGCCTGAGCCCAGCCCTAGGAATTAGTTTCTATAGGTTGCAATCAGTATCAAATAACAACAACTATGAGCACATTATACTTTTTTTGGCCTTTATGCTTGTGTGGGTATGCATGTTTTGTATTATCTAGACAAAGGCCATATATCAACAACACCTTTTTATTTAAAGTTATTTTGTTCTTGTGTTTTTCCAAATAGTTTTTCTGTGTACCTCTGGCTGTCCTGGAACTTGTTCTGTAGACTAGGCTGGCCATGAACTCAGAGATCATGCCTCCCGAGTGCTGAGATTAAAGGCATGCATTGCTGTTTTGTCTGTATGTCTGTGTGAGGGTATCGGATCCTCTAGAGCTAGAGTTGCAGATAGTTGAGAACTGTCATTGAACCTGGGTCCTCTGGAAGAGAAAGTGCTCTTAACCACTGTGCAGGTCCCATCAATATTACCTTTTTAATGTATTGTATTAACCACATTAACATACATACAACATTCCATTGAGTGTATTGTCTCAACTGATTCCAGAATTCTGACATTTGTCATAGTTATTGACTGAGGAGATTAGAAGCTAGAGCATTCTGGGAACAGGTTACTTAGAAACTGGTGAGTAAAAATGTAAGTTCAAAGTAAGGATATAACTTCATGATAAAGAGCTTCTTGTTCAGCTTGTGCTAGGACCTAGGGCAATCACTAGCACTACAAAACAAACCAAGAAGGATGTAAGGTCAACACAAAGATCAGGCTGAAGAAAGTAACACAAGTAATACAGTACTTACATCTTAGAAACCTAGGCACTTACACCTGTCCCCTTACAGTCCTATTTCACTAAAAGAAGCCTAACTAGCACATTGCAGTTACTTTAAGACAGTATATTCTACCCGGCCGGTGGTGGCACTTGCCTTTGATTCCAGCATTCAGAAGGCAGAGGCAGATGGATCTCTGTGAGTTCGAGGCCAGCCTGTTCTACAGAGCAAGTTCCAGGACAGCCCTGGCTATATAGAGAAACCCTGACTCGGGGGGGAAAAAAAAAAAAACCTTGAAATAAGGGATTAAGTAAATTTACACCTCTCCCTCTCTTTCTCTCTCTCTCTCCTCTCTCCTCTCTCTCTCTCTCTCTCTCTCTCTCTGTGTGTGTGTGTGTGTGTGTGTGTGTGTGTGTATGTGTGGTTTCTCAAGACAGGGTTTGTCTGCCTTTCAACTGTCCTGAAACTCACTTTGTAGACTAGGTAGGACTCAAACTCACAGAGATCCACCTGCCTCCACCTCCTTGAGTGCTAGGATTAAAGGTGTGCATCACCACACCAGGCCATTCGAAGGCAATCTAAAAGAAAAATGTGACTGTGGTAAGAAACTAGAAAATAAATAAGTAATGAAAATGTATGAGGCAGAAATTTTGTCCAGTCCAATTCAACTTTAACTCAGCACCTATATCATCTAAGATTCTGTAACAGGTCCAAATAAGAGACTCTTTCAAAGAAACACAATTGAAGGTACAAACTTGTAGATCAATATGCTGATGGTATGGACACACCAATCAAACTTACCTGAGAAAATCCTCCCAAAATAATTCTGTTAGAGGGAATGCCATTCTTTACCTCTTGATCTATCAAAGCTTTTACTAAAAATAAGAAAAATATAAATATTTTCAAAGTTAAGTCCACTGAGATAACTAAAAATCTGATAAAAATAACAGAAGCAGAGTCTATTAAAGACAGAAGTGAATGAAACCTTGAAGCATTCTACTTTAAAACATGAAGTGACATGTAGTTTCATGATGTAACTTCTCAGGCTCTCCAGGGGTAGCTGAGCTTAACACTTTTATAATTTCCTGTTATATATTTTCTCCTCACAGAGAGCTGTATGTCCTTTTATTTATGGTTAGTTAGTTCTAGTGTTCATTATATACTTCTGTCCAATAAACTAAACAGAAATTAGGTAAAACTTGTCATTTTAAAACAGAATACATTTAAAGATTATGTAATTTGTGGCTTACAGTGTCTAACACCATTAGTCATATTTTTAAAAGCTGCTGCATTATTTTTTCCTATAATTCAAATGATTAGGATTCTGTTTAAATAGAAACAGTAAATGATGGGGGAGGCATTTGAAATTCTGTGTGTACCTGTGTGTGTCTGGTGCCCAGAGTCCAGAAGAGGGTGTCAGAATTCCTGGAACTGCAGTTATAGACAGCTATGTCCAAATCTGAAGTTATTTTTAGTTTATAAAAAAATTTTAGCTGGGTGTAGTGGCTCAAGCCTTTAATGCAGAGGCAGGTAGATCTCTGTGAGTTTGAGGGCAGCCTGGTCTACAGAGTGAGGAAAGCCAGGACAGCCCTGTCTCAAAACAAACAAAAATTAATTTTCTTTTTTTTAAATTAGTTCTTAAAGTTTGTATGAAAAAGAAAAGGTAGTCCAACTAGTATGAACAGTATGAGACAGTGGGTATTACAGCAGGCAACGAAAGAACTATGAGACACAGGAGCTGAGGGCAGAGACAGCCCCACCGTCAGAGGGCCACCCCTGTGGGTTTGAGGCACATTAACTCCACCCAGCCCAGGGGCCTGAGAATATTTAGCTTCACTTTCTAGATTTCACCAACTGATGATGTAATCTATGTGGTACAAAACAAAAATGTTTAACAAACCGCACTGAAAACAGCCACGTGTAGAGCAGTGGGCTCCAAATTCAGTCACATTCTACCTAAGAGCGTAGGCACAATGCCCTTCCCAGAGGCAGCACTGACTTTATCCAATAGCATATCCATCCTTGTCTTCCCGAACTCTCTAGCCTTCATTCCCTTCAATATTCATTTGACGGGAAAGAAATAACCAAAAACTCTGTTGTTTTAAGAGACTCGTTTACTCAGGGGCTTAGTAACCAGGGCAGCTCTTCCATCCTCCACACGTTCTAACACACTTATACCAAAATAAATATTTTTCTTATTTAATCTTAAGACAAAACCTTGACTCTAGGATTCTGGCATTAATGTACATTCTGATAATCTAAAAAGTCACTGATCAGGGTTTCACATCCCCAGATAGAGAAAATACAGTCAAAACACATTAACTATCTCAAAGATTTCAAGTTGTTTTTAAAAAGAATAAAATGATATCTCTGGGTTTTAGTTTTTCATCTATTTTGGAAAACTTCAAATAAATATAAAAGTAGAAAGAGCAGCTCATGTACATGGCTCTAAGATTCTGCTGTTATCAGTTCTCAGCTGGACTGGTTTCTTCTAATGTGGCCCACAGACTTTTCTAAGTCATTGCCAGTCACTGCATTATATGAAAACCAAAGACAGTCTGACTCCAACACATATGTAAAAGAAAAGGCTCTTTTCTGTGCAGTTCTTAAAAATTACTTATCTCAGTAAGTTAATCTGTTTTCTATCACAAAACAGTACTTATAAAGGAGAATGGAATACCAACTTTACAGAACTGTTAAAAGAGACAATTTATAAGCAATGACTAGCTGGGAAGAAGCTAAGTGATAAGTCATGGAATCTATTATTACTTCACTAACATTAGCCATCTGTGTGACTTTTACTGTTAGTTACCTTTACGTCACTGTCTTTACTTCAAGTCTCTTTTAATACCTATATACAACTATCCAACAGAGTACTATTTCCTCCACTGCCTATCTGTTTTTGTTTTGAGACAGCGTTTGCTGTGCAATCCAGGCTGGCTATATCTCACAGCAATCCTCTTGCCTCAGATTCCCAAGAGTTGCGATTATATATGGGCACCACAACACTCAGCTTTGCTTATATCAATCAAGACAAAATCCCTATCCGACAGAGCTCAAATTTGATAAATGACACCACTGACTACAGATAAGAGAGGGTAATGAGAATGGAGACAGTGTGCTTGTCTGGTATTTGTGAGGCCCTTGGTTAGTCCCCAGTATGACAAAGGGAGGAAGGGAGGAGAAAAGAAAGGGAGGGAGGAACAAGAAGGCAGGAAGTAAGGGAAAGGGACAAAAGGATTGGCTCTTAAAAACACATAACTATAGCACATTTAATCAAATTTAACTGTTCAACCTACTAAAAACAATATTTAATAAAAATTTAACTACTGAATCTACTAGAAACATTTATTGATGTGTTTGCCTTTACTCTTTTGGTACTCACCATTTTCTGCTGCCTGTTTAATTCCAGATTCATCCTCCTGAGAATCTGGTGAAAGTCCAATAATATCAAACCTAGAAAATAAGACCACGAGAAAAGAACTGTTAGATTCTAAAAGCACCATATCTGGCAAATAAGTTTACTAACTTCAAGTTAGTCTGTAGAGAAATGGACACTTACTCACTCTTCTTTCTGGCTGTGAAGGGCATGAGAGGCATCTTGACAGGGCTACAAGGGAAATGACCTAAACATCCAACCAGCCAGCCAGGAAGGCAAGGAGTTAGCAGATCAAAGATGCTGTGGTGTAATCGGTGTGCATGTGTCATGACTCAAATGTTGGATTAATGATCCCAACAAACACCAAGCAGCAGGATAGATTTCTCTTATTATTCACTCTTGTTTTTCTACCTTTTATATAGCTTGTTAACTCACAGTTATTAAGCATGAATACTGGAATAAAGGTTAAGTTTAAACTCTTAACAGTAATGGAGAAGGTGCCTGAACTGGCCTTCCCCTGTAATCAGATTAGTGACTACCTTAATTGTTATCATAGAGCCTTCATCCAGTGACTGATGGAAGCAGATCCATGGCTAGGCACTGGGCTGAGCACATTGGGTTCAGCTGATGAAAGGAAGGAAGGACTGTATGGGGGGAGGGACAAGATCATGGTGGGGAAACCCACAGAAACAGATGACCTGAGCTAGTGAGAGCTCATGGACTTTGGACGGACAGCTGGGAAACCTGCAGGACACCAAACTAGGCCCTCTGAATGTGGGTGACAGTTGTATGGCTTGGTCTGTCTGTGGGGCCCCTGGCAGTGGGACCAAGATTTAATCCTGGTTCATGAGCTGGCTTTTGGGAGCCCATTCCCTATGGAGGGAAACATTGCTCAGCCTTGATGCCAGGGGGTGGGTGGGTGGGTGGGGCTTGGGCATGCCTCAACTTGATGTACCAGGCTTTGTTGACTCACCATGAAAGGCCTTACAATCTCTGAGGAGTGGATGGGGGTTGGGGTAGGGGGAAGATGGGGAAGGAGCAGGAGGAAGGGAGAGGGGGAACTGTGGTTGGTATGTAACATGAAAAAAATTTTTAAATTAAAAGAAAAAAAAGAAAAAAGAAAAACCGGTTAAGCTTAAATGTTCTCTTTCAATTTAAGAATATCTAATAAAAAACAAACAAACAAACAAACAAAAAATAGGGATATACACAAGAGCTCTTCTGAAAAGATTAAAAGGTTTTTTTTTTTTAGTTTGTTTTTTGAAAAAGAGTTTCTCTACGTAGCCCTGGCTGTTCTAGAATTCACACTATAGACCATACTGGCCTTGAACTCATAGAGATCCACTTGCCTCTGCCTCCCCAATGCTGGGACTAAAAGTATGTATGCCAGCACTGCTCGATGACTAAAAGGTTCTTAATGAGAAAGCAAACACTTACTTACCAGGAAGGCATAGCCATATTCATGTTTAATGTAACAGGCATAATGGGCCTATGTGGGAAAGAAACAAACCACACATCAGGATAACAGAGCCAAATATAGCAGCATGGCTTTAACATAGGGTGCCTTTCACACCTCTGACCCTTTGTCCCACATCGGTTTCCTGAAGACAGAACAGCTGTTGCAGAGGACTAAGTTGGCTCAGGACTAAACTTGGCTCATTACAAGTACTTTTTGTCTCAGTGGCCTAACTGTAACTTTTAGGGACTAAGACAACTGGAAAGACGAAAACAATATGACTTTGGTAAGAGCAATTTATTGCTAGCTACTGTACCATTAATCTCCATATGCTTGTATTACATTGTTTATTCCCTAGTTATGTACTTGCTTGATTAGACCTATAAATAAATATAAGTTCTACCTTAGTGTTCATTATGTCCAACCCAAATCTGGAATGAAAAATAGGCTGAGCAACCAAAACGTCTGGTACAAAAGGAAAGAAACACGACTATACTCTTAAGTTACCAATTCCACCCTCCTCCTGATTCATACAACAAAACCAATTCAATATTTTAGGAAAACAAACTTCCCCAGATTAGGAAACATCTTTACAGCAATTCAATTTAGGGGCAAATATGGTGGAAATTCAAATAGTCAAGAATTCTGTCTCTTGCTTGGGCTGGCCACTCTAGCTAGAGCATTCAGCTGTAGCCTACAGAGAGGTAAGTCAGACTCTCTGCTGCCAGACAAGAAAACCCTCAGACCTCACTCCCTATCCTGTCACCTCAGTTGTCTTGTCATTTCTGAGGCATAAGCCCTAACCTACTGGTGTGGACCCGATGCTTTTAGCCTCCCCCGGCTGTTCTTAGTAACCTTTCATCTAAGCTTATTGGTTTTCTGAGTTTGCTCAAAACTTGCTAGTTCCCTGACACCAGAAAACATTTTCAGAGCTAGGTACTGAGATCCTGTTTATGACAGTATATCACATTGCCTTTAATTAATAAGACATGGGCATCTTCAATAGCATGAAGATTTCTCACAAATCTAGCCGGTAACCTGTTTAATAGATAACACATAGGTATCCTTGGAACTCTGCAGGTACTTATGTATCTAAAAGAATTGTTGTGGCTTTAAGTTCATTTGACCTCTAGAAAAATATCTTAAATTTCAAACAATGGATTTTTTCCCCCTAATTTAACCAAGAGACTATTTTAGCTTTAAGGAGTGTTAGTAGTCTTTTTTTTTTTTTTTACCTAAGAGGTAAACAATTGTATTCAAATATTTTTTTGGAAAAGCAAACCTATTACAATTTGTTCTAGATTCTGAAGGAAAAAACCTAAATATTAGAAATACTCACGCATGTGGACAAATGTATTTGATGTGGGAACTTCTGATACCTGCAAAGGCTTCTGCCCATCCGTGCCTGGTAGAAAATTATTAAAACCATGCTATTAAATACTGCTTTAAATTCTAGTAAACTGATACAGAACTGATATTTACGGCTTCAGTGAGGTCAAAGGTTAGCTCCCTAGAGTGCTGTATGAGTAAGGAGATTGTGCTACTGAGCACCACTGCTGACCTGGGAGCAATGGCCATTCTCCAACATTTGGCTCCACAGAGAAGGATGCTCTCGTGAGTTCTGACTGTCAACAGATACTGCTGCTAGATGATACGATTTGATACATTAAAAAACCTTCAAAAACTCCAGGAAAGTAGCTATACACAAAACCAACACTAAAATCCATAGTCTTCCTATGTACAAATGACAAACATATTGAAAAGAAAATTAGGGAAACAGTACCTTTCACAACAATATATATTCTAAAAACTATGCATTCAAAATATAGTTATTCTAAGATACACACACATACACACACACACACACACACACACACACACACACACACACACACGTCTTATAATGAACAAATGAAAGACCTGTATAATAAAAACTTTAAGACGCTAAACAAAGAAATTGAAGAAGACAACAGAAGATGGAATAACTGCCCATACTCATGAGTTGGTAGGATTAACACTGTGAAATGGCCATCCTACTAAAAGGAATCTACAGATTAAATGAAATTCCCATCAACATTCCAACAATTCTTCACAGAAGTTGAAGATAATAATCTCAAAACTCCTAAGGAAATAAAATGACCAATGACAGCTAAAACAATCTAAGCAATAAAAACACTGATGAAGGATCCCCATCCTTGACTTCAACTTACACTACAGAGCTGTTAGTAATAACAACAGCATGGCATTGGCATAAAAACAAAACACACTGATAAATGGAAGAGAATAGAAGACTCATATAAAAGCATACACTCCTATAGCAACTTGATTCTTGATGAAGAGGCCAAAAAATACACATTGGAGAAAAAACAGTATCTCCAACAAATGGTGCTGATCACACTGGACAGCTACATACAGAAGAATGAAACCTAGCCTCATCAATCACTCTACACAAAATTCAACTCCAAGTGGATCAAGGACATTAACTGTCAGACACCAGTACTGACCTGTTCAAGGGTTCTTGGGGGGAGGAGTGAGGAATGAAGTATTAGATAGAAATATAAGCCTAGACGACGAGAAAGACAGAGATACAGGATGGCTTTGGGAAGGTCCTGGGTCAATACCCAGCAACCCCTAGTTTAATCATGATGGCCTTTTAATACATCAGCAAGGGGAGGAGCAAAAGACTCCCCCTTACCCATTCCAAGGTCGAGGTATAAAGTATCAACAAGTGTAGACCCTTCAAAACATATGGTAACCGTGCCCTTAGCCAAATCATCCCATTATGCAGCCCTGCTGGGCAAAGCAAGCTCAGACTTTCTGACCTTGAGTAAGACCTTACTAGGAAGCCTCTGTAAGCCTCCACAATTAACATAAGACACAATACCTTAAACTGATGGAAAAGAGTAAGTATGGAATACACTCAATCTCATTGGCACAGTAAAGGACTTTCTGAATAGGACACAGGCATTAAGACTAACAATAAATGGGACCTCAGGAAACAGTTTCTGTACAGCTAAGGACACAATCATTTCAGCAAAGAGGCAGACTACAGAATAGGAACAAATCTTTACCAATCATATATCTGACAGAGGATTAGTAACTAGAATATAAGAGAACTAAAACAAAACTCCAAAGTACTGGAACGTCAAGGAAATAACCTAATTTAAAGAACTAACAGATAGTTATAAAAAGATTAAATAAATACTAGTGGCTGAGAAACAAAGAAAGTACAACATCCTGAACCATCAGAAAAGACAAAATTATTTTCAGATTTCATCTTAGCCCAATTCAAAATGTCCACAATTAATAAAAACAAATGGCAGTACATGTTGGTGAGGCTGTGGGGGGAAGGGGGACAGTTATTCATTGTGAGTATGAGCGCAAACTTGTACAGTCACTATGAAACTCTGGAGGTTCCTCAAGAAGCTGGGAGTCAACTTCCCTCAAGATCCAGCTATACCACTCTTGGGTATATACCCAAAGGACTCTACATCTTGCTCATCCATGTTCTCTGCAGCTCTATTCATAATAGCCAGAAATGGAAAGCAATTGGATGTCCATCAACAAATGAATGCAAAATGAAAATGTGGTATATTTATACAATTTATATTTACACAATTCAGCAGTTAAGAAAAATTATATCATAAAATTTTCAGGTAAATGGATGGAGCTGAAACAATCATCCTGCACTGTTTTTAACTAAATCTCTATCATTCTATATCATTCTATTTTAGCATTAAAGACAACGGGGTGAAAATCTTCTAGTTCAGAGAGGTGGAGAAAACACCCAGCTGACCTCCCGGACTGCCAACATCCCAGAAATAGAGCTTTCTCCTAAACTTCTCAAACAAAACTCCTCAAAGTGGATGTCCCTCCCTTCTACTTCCTGTGCATCTCTCTATCAGTCCTCCTGATTCCCTCTTACTGTTTTACTCCTGCCAACTGGTTGCTCTGCCTCTTAACCTATGGTTGACTTTATTTAACCCTGTTTACAATATTCAAGCAGAAAGCTCTTGAATTAAAGGTGCATGCTAGGGCTGAGGGACACCACAACTAAAAAACAGGGTTTTCCCTTTACAAACCCTTAATTCTGAGGGCTCAGGCCGTCCTCCTCCTCTCACTGTGTTGGGAGTGCTGGAACACGGACCAAGCCGGGGCTTGTAATCAAAACCCCTGTGTGTGTGCATAAACATTGGCTCTGTGGTGGTTGTGCTTGGAACCCCCGTGGTTCTTGCAGACCCTGCCCTAGGGGGAGGACCGGCGAGGGGTACCTGGAGATGGAGAGAAACTCCTGATCCTGGTGGAGTTGCCCTTCCCCTAAGAGCTGCTGGTCCCCTGATGATTCAGGGCAACACCAAAGTCCTTAGCCAGAGAGAAATGGACAGTGATTAGGGGAGACAGGGTTCAGCACCCCCCCACCTCCCTGATCCTAGGGTAAACCTAAAAGTGGAGGGGAAAAGGTTTGATTTCATGGTGGATACGGGAATTCAAAATTCAGTGTTATTAAAAGCCAATCGACCCATGACAGACAAATGGACTTGAGTCCAAGGGGCCACAGGGGCTAAGGTCTATTCATGGACTACCCAATGAACAGCAGACTTAGGAGCGGGATGGGTAACCCATTCATTTCTGGTATTTCCAGAATGCCCATACCCCCTGTTAGGGTGTGATTTACTGAACAAAATGAAAGCTCAGATACATTTTTCTGATGAAGGAGCTAAATTGCTCAGGGAAAACAGGAAACCTAGTCATGTGTTGGTAACCACATGACTGAAGAATATAGATTACACCAAGGGGCTCCCATAGCTGACCCCAGACTAGAAGACTGGCTCCAGGAGTTTCCATCAGCCTGGGCCGAGACCTGGAGAATGGGGCGGGCAGCACATTGTCCCTAGGTCTATGTGGAAATCAAGCCAGGGGCAGATCCAGTAAATGTCCATCAGTACCCCATGGCCCTGGAGGTCAAGAAGGGCATCACTCCACACATTAGGCGATTGACTTGGGAATCCTCTGGCCTGTGCAATCAACCTGGAACACACCCCTGCTGCTTGTTAAGAAGCGCTATACCAATGATTATAGGCTAGTACAAGACCTGAGGGAGGTCAATAAAAGGGTGATTGACATCTACCCAATAGTCCCGAAACCTTACACCTTGCTCAGCTCCCTACCTGCTGGTCGACAATGGTGCACAGTCCTGCATCTGAAGGATGCTTTCTTCAGTCTGCCTCTGGCTCCCAAAAGTCAGCAGTACTTTGCCTTTGAATGGCATGACCCAGAGATTGTTGTCAGTGGCCAGCTGACATGGACTAGGCTGCTACAAAAATTCAAAAATTCTTCTACCAGCTTTGATTAAGCCCTGCATGAGAACCTAGGTGAATACTTCCTACAGAACCCTGAAGTTAGTCTCTTATAGTATGTGGATGATCTGCTAATCGCAGCTGCCAACCGGAAAAGCTGCCTTGAAGGGACTAAGCAACTACTCTGTGCCTTGGGGAGTTTGGAATATCAAGCCTTGACTAAGAAAGTCCAGCTCTGTCAACAGGTAACATACTTGGGGTACATCCTGAAGGGAGACAGTGGTGGCTTCTGGATGTACGAAAAGGAACAGTCCTTAAGATCCCAACCCCCACGACTGCCAGACAAGTGAGGGAGTTCCTAGGCACGGTGGGCTTTTGTCGCTTGTGGATTCTAGCTTTGATGAACTGGCTAAGCCCCTGTATGAGGCAACTAAAGAGGGGCAAGATGTCTTGTGGACTGAACATCAGCAAGCCTTTGACAAACTCACACAAAGCCTGCTTTCGGCCCCAGCACTGGGCCTGCCAGATGTAGCTAAGCCCTTCCACTCATTTGTGTATGAGCACAAAGGGGTCGCCAAGGGCATCCTGATTCAGATCTTGGGACCTTGGAAGCGACCTGTGGCCTACCTGTCCAAGAAACTAGACCTGGTTGCAGCAGGATGGCCCCCATGCCACCGTATAATAGCAGCTGTGGCTGTACTAGTCAAAGATGCTGACAAATTGACTTTGGGACAAAATCTCACCATAACTACCCCTCATGCTTTGGAGAGAGTTCTTAAGCATCCCCCGATAGGTGGCTGAGTAACACTAGAATGACTCATTATCAGACTCTGTTGCTCAACCCTGCCAGAATACCGTTCCAGGTACTCACAGCCCTGAACCTGGCCTCCCTGCTACCAGACCCAGACTTGGAAGCACTCCAGCACAACTGTTCTGGGATTTTAGCTCAGGTACACTGTGTATGACCTGACCTGAGGGATACTCCCCTGCCTGACACGGAAGTCACCTGGTACACTGATGGAAGCAGTTTTGTGCAAAATGGACAGAGGTATGCAGAGGCAGTGGTTACCACCTTGGAAGAGGTAGTCTGGGCTGAACCAATGCCATCAGGCACCTCTGCTCAGAGAGCAGAGTTAGTGGCTTAAAAAAAGCCCTGGAATTGGGATAAGGGCAAAGGGTTAATATCTACACCAACAGCCACTGTGCATTAGCCACTGCCCATGTGCATAAAAGGGGGCTGGTGACTACAGAATGTAAGACTACCAAAAATAAGGAAGAAATCCTGGCCCTTCTCAACACACTATGGAGTCCTAAGAAAGGGGGCATAATACATTTCATTGCCCAGGACACCAAAAGGGGAATGGGCTGATCCCAAAGGGTAATAATTTTGTGGACAAAACCGCCCAGGAGGTGGTACTGCAGAGTGGCCCAGTTTTGGCTCTGGTCTTAGTGGATCCAGGGCCCCCTGACTTACCTGAAGCTCTTTAATACACCAAGGACAATCTTGCATGGATAAAGTCCCTTCCCATGGTGCAGTGCCTAGAGGGATGGTGGTGATCAGCAGACAAGATTATTTTGCCTGAATACCTGGGACAAAAGATGTTCTGAAAAATTCATTGTGCCTCCCATACGGGAGCCCAGAAAAAGCAAGACCTACTGAGGCAGTCTAGAGTAAAAATCAGGGATGGACACCAGAAAGTCATACACATTGTTTCCAAATGTAAAGCCTGTCAACTAACCAACACCATTGCGAATTCAAAGAATCTTGGAACAAGACTTTGAGGAAAGAAACATGGATCCTACTGGTAGGTAGACTTTATTGAAACAAAACCTGGTAATTATGGATATAAATATCTGTTAGTGTTTTCAAGATGGGTAAAGGCATTTCCTACCGAGCATAAAACGGCGCAGACAGTGGCCAAGAAGTTTCTAGAAGACATCCTGCTTAGGTAAGGATTTCCTGCTTTGACAGGGTCAGACAATGGACCAGCCCACTCCCTCACCAAGTAGCAGCATCGTAAATTCGTGGGCTCTGAGGCTGCCTACTGTGCCAGCTGGGGGTGCAAGTCCATGGGATATATTTTATGGACACCTCCCATATGGGGGGGATTTGATTTCAGTAGCCCATGCAGGGGACATGAATATACCAGGGATGGGAATATGCACCATGGGCCAGCAGCAGGTAAACTGTGTCCCATGTTACAAGAGGGAGTGCTTCCCCAAACACCCACGAGCCACTAGTGGGGGACGCTGCAATTTATGAGTTATCAAATTCACTGACCGGGGAAGAAAACAGACTGGACAAATGGTA
The DNA here is from genome assembly GCF_903995425.1 of Onychomys torridus. Taxonomy (NCBI): domain Eukaryota; kingdom Metazoa; phylum Chordata; class Mammalia; order Rodentia; family Cricetidae; genus Onychomys; species Onychomys torridus. The sequence goes on from NC_050444.1 coordinate 3,933,019, forward strand.
CAACTTGGGGACTGAGCCTTTACTAGACATGACTCCTGGCTGATGTTTACCATCAGGCATACTCAGACCCCGTTAAGAGCAGCGATGGGCCCAACTGGGTAATAAACTCCCATCAGCGCCAAAGCCCACATCCCCGAAAAGCACCCTGAGCCCTTGTACCTCACAACTGTCAGACATGTCGGTCCCTTTGGCCACCAGGACCCCAGTAACCAGTCCAGCTGCAACTGAGGGAGGGGATCCACTCCTGGAGCTCCTTAACCAGTCATTTCTGGCCCTGAACTCCACCAAGCCTACCTAACCTGACTACATCTTGTTGGCTCTGCTATGACACAGCTCTCCCATATTATGAAGGTATTGCCGTTGTTGGTAGCTATACCAAAGTCACTGATCCTAAGCAGTGCTGCTGGCAGTCTAAGGCACCATTGATCCTTCAACAAGTCATAGGCCAGGGCTTCAGTATAGGGGCAGTCCCCAAAGGGCAACAAACTCTCTGTGACCAAACCCTTGTACTCCCAGACTCCCAGAGTTATCTGAAACTCCACAATGTTATGTGGTGGGCTTGTTCCTTGGGTTTAACACCCTGCATTCATACCCAGGTTCTCCATAATACAAAAAGCTTCTGTGTGATGGTACGGCTTGTCTCAAGGCTAATTTACCAGACAGAACTACTCTACAAGTTAGAAGCAGCATCCCCAAAATGTATAAAGAGAGAGCCTGTGACAGCTCTCACCTGAGTATCCTGTTGGGAGCCAGCCTAGCTGGTTTAGGAACTGGGACAGAATCCCTGATCACACAAAGCCAGCACTATGTCAGCTTGCGCCTTGCCATAGATATAGATATAGAAAGATTAAATAACTCCAACTCCCATCTCCAGGAGTCTCTGACATCCTCAGCTGAGGTTGTAATGTAAAACAGATGAGGGCTGGATATGATCTGCCTTCAGCAAGAAGGATTGTGTGTAGCCCTGGGTGAGGAATGTTGTTTCTATATAGACCATTCAGGAGTAGTAAAAGACTCAATGGCCAAAGTGAGGGAATGGCTGGAGAAGCACAGAAGGGATTGAGAAGCCAACCAGGGATGGTTCGAATCACGGTTTGATGCTTCTCCATGGCTGACTACTCTCTATTTTGTTGGGTCCCATTGTTATATTGCTAATGCTCTTAACTTTTGACCCTTACATTTTAAACAAACTGGTACAATTTATAAAAGACAGACTTGGGACCATTCAGCTAATGGTCACTAGGTCCAATTACCACATTATGCCTTTTTTGGAGAGAGCAATAGCCTGGATGGAGATGGAAAATAGGCTACTACATAGAGACAGTTAAATCAAGAGAGGCTGCATCGAGAACATACACACCTGAGTGAATCTTCCCATGTATTTTCTTTTTGACCTCCCTCCCTCAACATATATTAATTTAAAAATAAGGGTTGAGCAGACATGGTACAAGTAGCTTACAACTTTAACCCCCAACACCATGGAAGGCTGAGGTAGGTAGATCTCTAGGAATTTGAGACAGCCCTGTTCTACTAAGTGAATTCTATTTCAAAGTTGGGGGTGGGGAGTTAGAGATATTTCTCAGTGGTAGAATGCTTACCTAGCATGTAGAAGGCATTGGGTTTGATCCCTAGTACCACCAAAAAATGGAAAATGTAATAGATTTGATAAAAATGAGAGACTTCTGTTAGTATTCTGACCTGCCCCTTAGAGACCTGCCCAGCGTGCTCAGGTAAACTCCCCTTTAAGAAAGAGAACTGCTCCTCCCCCCCATTCCTACAAGGTGTGCACCCTCGCCCCTCCCCCTCTTTCTTTCTGCCTGAGTGACTGTCTACGTGCTGCAGCCTGGCCCTGCATCTGTCCAGCATGTCTCCCTGAAGGAGTGGGGTACCCTGGCCTGGTCAACCCAGGTCCCCCTCGTGCAATACCATAACACCTTCTGTATAGTTTCTGCCTTACTCACTCTTACATTACACTTGATAGATATATATATTTTAGCTGAGGATCGAACCCAGGGCCTTGTGCTTGCTAGGCAAGCACTCTATCACTAAGCTAAATCCCCAACCCATATTTTTTACATGTTATCTTTACTAAAGGATTAAGCAGAAGTCATTTGAGCCAGATTTCCTTTGCAAAACTGTCCAACATGAATTTTAAATACTTTTATAGACTTTTATTCTTTATTAATCCATTCAAAGTGTTAAAGACAAAATGATTTAAAACAAGTATGATCTAGGCTATTCTAGCAATTGGATGCATGTGTGTCTAAGTACAAGCTCATGTGGATTATACGTGTTGTGCGTTGCTTGTGAGAAGACACCAAGAAATCAAGACAGGAGTCTTATGACCTCAGTTTCTTCAATAACATGGAACTGTTCTTAAAATGCTCTTTCCTGATCCTCCCCGGTGTAAAGGATAAGAGTGAATTTACTTCAGACTACTCATTACAACTGGCTATTGTTATTTGTTTACATGCTCTATGGAAGAACGCGACTGCTGTAAGTGGCTTATCTGCCAATGTGGCTTGTCCTTGTGACTGGACACTCTATTCATGTGACTCTTCTTAACCCTCAGTACAAATTGTCTGATGCTCTAGAGTTGGCTATTGCATGAGACTTCAGTTCCTCTCATTCATCAGCTCCATTCTCCCAGGTCCCACCACTTCTAGAGTATATATGTGTGTGTCTGTGGACCTCTATTAAGATTTACTTGGAAAATTATAAAACAAAGAGCTACATAAATGGAAACAGATCCCATGCTCACACAACAATATAATAGTAAGAAAGAGTGCAAGACCAGGGTAAGGGCAGAGCTATAAATTAACTGGGAGTTCGGAAATAAACAAACACAACTCTTGTCAATTAAACAATGCCATAATAAGACAGTGTAAAAAACAAGTCTTTTTAGCAAACATAGTTGGGACAAGTGAATATCTACATGCAAGAGAATGAAACTAGATTGCTGTTTCACACCATACATAAAAATTAACTCAAAATAGGTCAAATTATTAAATGTAGCAAACAAATCTACAGAACTTACCAATTTAAGCCATATAAATCTTTGTGATCTTCAAATTAGCAATGATTTGAGAAATAACTATGAAAAAATAAACTATAAATCAACAAAACTAAAAACCTGTGCTTCAAGGACACTATGAAGAAAGTGAAGAGACTCTACAGAAAATTAAACTATATGCAAATCATATATATAATAGTACCCATCCATAATATATACAGAACATTTGTAACTAACATAGCAGCCATTCAGCATTTTAATAGTCAACAAACACAAGGACAGATATTCACCATCATTAGTCATTAAGGAAACATAAGTCAAAACCACACTAAGGGCTGACAGAGTGCATATGCCTGTCATCCCAGGAGGCTGAGGCAGGAAGAGCTGGAGTTCAAAGGTAGCCTGTGCTGCACAGTTAGACCCTGTCTCAAACCTCACACATACACAGCAAGCACATATAGTGAGATTCCATTTCATACCCACTAAGATGGCTATAAAACTGAGGTTGCTGTTTGTTTGCTGAAACACAGTAACACTGTAACTGGATGGCTTAGTATTCTCTAAGTAGCCCAAATTGGCCTCAGACCATGGCCATCTTCCTGCCTAGCCTCTGAGAAGTGGCTTTACACAGGCATGTGTCATCATGTACATAGTAAGAAACTTTCTACAGTGTTGATATATACCTGTACTTCCAGATCACCAGACCAAGCCAGACATTATCAAGTAATCAAGGCAATTCTTGCCTCTGAGCATTAACCTGAGAGATCTTTTAAGCCATGTGGCCAAAGCTACATTTAAAATACATAAATGTAGGGCTGGAGAGATGGTACTTGTTTGGTTTTACAGAGGACTGGAGTTTGATTCCCAGCACCCGCAAAGTGGCTCAAAACTGTCCTTAATTCTAGTTCCAGGGGATTAGATTATCTTCTTCTGATCTCCACAGGCACCAGACACGCACATATATGCTGACAAAACATTCGTATAAATAAAATAAATCTGAAACAAAATACAATACAAAACCTTCTGGGTAATTCCAGCTAAGTCAAGAGAGGTTATGAGTTTGTAGTCAACCTGGTTACACAGTGAGACCTTGTTTCAAAAAACAAAAAATAATTATTATAATTAATTACATAAAACCTAAACTACACACACACACACACACACACACACACACACACACACACACACACACCCTGTTATCCCTGTAAAAGGCAACAAGCAACAGTCCAGCCACAATAGAAAAGGTTCTTAGCTTGCTCACTGCCAAGGCTGATTCAGTTTTTTTTTTTTCAATTTCTAAGTATACCATTAGTGTATTCTCTATTTTGGGATTTGTTCTAATGACCTCAGGGATAGACTAAATAAGCCATAAACACTATGGTATGACTTCAGTTAATTAGACCTCTGGGAATGGATAGTCAACAAAAACCATGTTTATAAAACAATTGTCTACCAATTATTAAGAGTCCAAATGGAACACAGGTTCAATTATCTTCCTCAAAGTATTACTGCAAGCCTGGCCTGGTAACATGCACATGCAATGAACACTCGAATGGCTAAGGCAGGAGCACTGTTCAGCTTGAAGCCAATGAAGCCACAGAGGGAATTAAAAGCCATCCTAGAAGAGATAGCAAGACAGTCTCTTACGGAGAAAAATAGCCACATATAACAAAGCTTGATTTAATATGAAGAACTAGAATGCTTGATGGCCTCACCTCCCTGTAATCTCATTTTTTTAATTGAGAAGCAGTGACTTAAAAATTATGGCAACTAGGAAAACAGAACTCAGATAAAAAAAAAATTGACATTAATTTTACAAGGCTTCCTAATATACAAAATCTTGGTCATTTTTTTTTCCATATCAAATGGTCTATACTGCAGGCTTTTAACCTTACGATCGTTTGTGGCCTGTATATTTATTCAAATTCAATGATGAGTAATATAAAAGCTGGAGTTGTGAGGCTGGGAATGTAGCACATTAGCAGAGTGCTTGCCTAGTTCACACAACACCATGTTCACTCTCAAGCACTACACAGACCAGGCAAGACAGTGTATAAGTGTAATCCTGACACTGGAGAGGTGGAGGAAGGAGTCCAAGGTAATCCTTGGCCTATAAAAAGGCAGCCTGGGCTACACTGAAACCCTATGTAAAAAACAAACAAACAAATAAATAAAACAGCCAGTGTTCAAATAAAAACCCAGCACCAAAATGTACCTCTTTTTGAGTTGCTAGCCAATGGAGTCTCATAGACCTTCAAACATTACAGGTGACTGCCACTGTTCTTGGTAAGCAGAACCTGACAGCTGAGAGACCCCCCACCCCAGTTCCCCCTAAGACCTGGAGAGTTGAGGGAAGGGATATCTTAAAATAACCATAACTGAATCAGTTCCCCATTCTCAGACAGGGTGAAGTCAGAAGTTTTAAAAGTATAAAGTCAGGACGTCTGGTGGTAACTAACCCCGAGAAAACATGACCAGACTTCAGAGATGAGCCGTAAAACTCCTGACAGAGCAAACAGACAAACTAAAATAAGATAAAGTCCAGGCTCGGGAAAACTGGACCAATCAAGGATGGACCCGTACTAACCCACTCCTCTCTGAAGAATTTTGTGGTTTTTGCCTTCAAAAGCTAACCTCCCCAAGAAAGAGGAACTCTCCTCTGTGCCTCGATTTAGCTGGGCGCTGCAGATTAGGGCTCCCTGCTAGCTTGTATAAGAAGTAAACCTTGCTGCTGCATTCTGGACATCCACAGTCTCCAGTGGTCTCTTTGGAGGTTCTAATTTGGGTAGAACAACAGCAAGAACCTACTGCTGAAGATATCACACACTTAAGTCACAAACATGGAGAAACCAAGCAGATACTGATCTGAAGGCTTCATCTCTATTGGCTAGCTCTCAGTTCTGGAAGGCACTGTGTATTCATTGATCTCACCCAGCTGTGAATGTCACATGCTGCAATAATGACCTATTTCGCAAGGTGTGCCCACTGGTGTTATAGTGGCATGACTGTTATGGGAGTGACCAACCACCTTCTGCTTGTATTTAAGACCTGTTACACAAGATGAAACCCACACCTAGTAGTAGTTGGGCAAGGGGGTTGATTGTGATTAAAATCCATTGTATGGGGGGAAGGAGAAAAACGTATCGTATGAATGAACACATTCTCAATGAATTAGTAAATTATTTTTGACAAGCTGGAATCCATTGTATTTAGAAAAACAAAGTACAAGAGCCTGAGAATATAGAAACTGCTCTTCAAGGTCCTTTTGGTTTTCTCTCTAGCTCTTGAGTCTGGGGTAAAAGGTTGCTGAAGAATTGTCTTTCAATTACTTAATGATAGAATAATTAATTGCAGTATTACTTAATGTAAATCTTGACTATTAAAGAGTCTACCTCTGTTTATTGTTCAAATTATAATCCAACAATTTTAATAATATTTACAATTGATATTTCAGGCTTTCAGGCTTCTTTTCCCCTAAGATACACTACTATTATTAATTGGTGTTTTTGCCACACAAGTCACTGTTTTCCCCTGATATATTTAGTCAACATCTCTAGCCCAATGGAACATCCCCTAAAAATAATTTTTAATAATAGATATTTTAAAAATATCTAGGACAGAATTTCAAAAATTCTGTATATAATGAAAGAAAAATTAAAATTTGGACAGTATTTCCAGATCTACAATCTAGTTTAAGAAAATGGACATAAATATACCGGCACAAAAATCAAAATATAAGTACTACAAAGAATTATAAAGAATGTCAAGGAACTGGAGAGATGGCTCAGTGGCTAAGAGAACTGTCTGCTCTTCCAGAGGACCTGGGCTCAATTCCCAGCACCCACATGGCAGCTCACAACTGTATGTAACTCCAGTTCCAGAGGATCTGGAACCCTCACACAGACATACATGCAGACAAAACATCAATGAACATATAAATAAGTAAATGATTTGGTTAGTGCTAAAACCATTAGTAAAAAATATGGTGAGGAAAAGATTACCTTCAGGAATGCCAAGTACCTTCTTACAAAATATTCTTAAATATTTAAAATATTAAATATGTAAGCATTTAGCATTAAAATGTTAAATTATTATTCATAATTACTAGGCACCATCTTAACCAACTGACAAAATATAGTATCACCAATACTGGAACAAGAATTGAAATCATGTGTACCTGAGACAAACAGCAACAATCTTCTGATAAATGCACTGAGGCCAGCCTTGCCAGACTTTGGCAAAAACAAACAACCACCACCCAAACTGAGGGACATTCTATAAACCAGCCTGCATTCTTAAACATATCAAGGTCATAAAAGACAAGTAAGGACTAATCCAGATAAAGACTGAAGGATAGAAATAAATGTAACCTGTAATCCTGGATTGGTCAACTAAAGGAAATACGGTGTTGGAAGATTAGACAGAATTGATGGTTATACTGTCAGCATGTGGGAATGTCCTTGTCCTTAAAAATATACACTGAGGCCAGCAAGATAGCACAGAGGATAAAGAAGGTACTTGCCATCTGGTTTGGTGGCAAGTAAGCCTGATGACCTGACATATGCCCTAGAAACTGTATGGTGGAGAGAAAGAACCAAGTCTCCAAAGCCAAGTTGTCCTTTGGTTTTCACACGCATAACTCCTCCATAAATAAAAACAATAAATTTTGTAAAATACACACTGGAAGTATAAAGGACTAATGAGGCGATGTGGCTGCAGCTGTTTTGTTTGTTTGTTGAGACAAGGTTTCTCTGTGTAGCCCTGGCTATCCTGGAACTGCCTCTACCTCCCAAGTTGTGGGATTAAAGCAGTGAACCCAGCTAACTTTTTAATTTTCTTTCTTTTTCTTTTCATGTACTCCAGGCCAACTAAAAATCTCCAAACTCACTATGTTGTGGCCGTTTATGACTTTGAACTTCACACAGGAATACAACACCTTGCTTGGTTTTATGAAGTACCAGTTACCAAGCACAGAACTTCCTACATGCTAGCAATTGACTGACATCTCCCTGCAACTTATTCCTAAATAGTTCACAAACATTTACAATCAGGTAATCTGGGTAAAGATAGATGAAGCTATGAATGCTATTTCAGGAACTTTTATGTGTCAAAACTATTTTAAAAGAAAAAGTTAACCCAACTTAAAACCCAACAGCAATGGAATATAATCTATTAAATTAGTCTTTGTCCACACACATATGTGCAAGAGCAAACTAACTGCTAAAAATATTGGGTGAAAGTTGGATGAATAACTATCTTCATAGTCTCAAAGAATCTTTACACACACCTTGCTCTTTGTTTTAATAGAGTTTCAAACTGCTTCCAACTCACTACAATCCTGCAACCATGTATCACCACACCAGGCCATGACTTGCTTTTTAATTACAAATAGGAAATAAATGCAATAAGGAAACTTGGAAAAGACCACATTAATAAGAACAAGTGATCTGTTAAAAATAATGGGACAGGGACAGGCCAATCTGGTCTACATAGTGAATTCCAGAACAGCCAAAACTATACAGAGCTATATAGACAGACGGTCTTAAAAAAACAAAACAAAACAAAAAAAGAGTATGAAGAAAATGGCATCACTCTTTTCAAAAAAACAGAAAATTTCTGTCACACAGACAGATGTGCCAACTAAATGCATATGTGATTGCTGTGGAATAATCCTCTTATACACTTTAAGGATTTGTCACCCCAATTGGTTTAATAAAACGCTGATTGGCCAGTAGCCAGAAGGAAGTATAGGCAGGGCGAACAAACTAAGGATAATGAGAAAGAGAAGGTTGGAGTCAGGAGTTGCCAGTCAGATACAGAGGGAGCAGGAGATGAATGTGCCATGCTAATAAAGGTACTGCCATGTAGCAAGAATGTAAATTAGCAGTTTGGGTTAACTTAAAATGTCATAGCTGGTTAGTAATAAGCCTGAGCTATCGGCTGAGCATTTATAATTCATATAAGCCTCTCTGTGTTTATTTGGGACTGAGAGTAGGGACAGGCAATGTCCATTTACATATGGTATTCCAACATGTGCCCTAAGTTTCCACATAAAAACCTGACAAAGCTTAAAAAAGGATTCTAGACACACAAGGTTGGAGTCAAGCACAGCTTCTTGGTAACTGTCTTTTCTCCAGTAGGCTCTGTTTGCTGGTGCTTCCCTTAAGAGACAGCTTCCTGACTGAGCTTTAAAAAACTGCATGGCTCTTGTAAGAGGCCCTGCTACCAAACACTTAAAAGGAGTTTATGAGCAATGGTGGCACACTACTCAGAGGCAGTGTGGATCCAAAAACTTCCTAGAGTAGGGGCGGTAAACATGGTTCCCAGAGCTGGTGCTAAATGTACCTCTGCCATAAGACAAGCCTCTCAAGGAACCAAGAAATGGGGCAGAGCCAGCTGCCAAAGCCACAGATTTGGTCCTAACCACGCCACTTAGCAGTTTAAAGACTCATGTAGTCAGCAAATGATATACGCAGTAAAGACAAATTCAGACAAAAAGAGAGAGAGAGAGAGAGAGAGAAAGAAGGAAAGAAAGAAAGAAACAAAACCTCTAAATGTGTTACAGTGTGTTTAAAAATGTATGTAGGCTTGGGAGAGAAAATAAAAAGGGTAGAGAAAATCCTTAAAAAAGGAATAGAGTAATAAAAAATATAATAAGCCACATAAAGATAGCAAATACACAGAGAGTCTGGATTATGTATATTATTATGTTGTCTTGAAAATTTTTGGCTGCTAAGAGACCTTGGATTATATTAAACCTACCTATATATTTTAAAATTATCTTGACTTCAAAATTTCATTCAAAAGATGTTACTTTGGGAGAGAGGTTATACTTTTGTTTCCACAGGAAATAAGAGGCTGTAGATTCACTCGAGTTAAGAAAAATCAAGACCCCCTAAAAAATCTCCAAAGGGAATGGATGGCCCACATGATCCAACATTTCCGAACACCTCTGTTGCAGTTTCCTCTAAGTTCTGCTTCCAGAAAGGCTTCAAGGTTGCTACAGGCTGAGATGATCCAGCCTCACAGACTACTCCAGTAAGGACTAGACAATAATCCTGAATTTTCTCAGGGTCCCCATAAGATAATCAGTACCCCAAATCAACAGGAAGTAGTCTAGAAAACTATGCCCATATTCCCTAAAACATGTGTTATGGATATTTATTGTCATTTTGGGGGGGGGGGGCTGGTTACAAGTTGTTATGGATAATGGTCAGTAAAAAGCTAAACAAAGGAGATTAGATTTGGGGATCTTGTTGTGAAAAGAAAAAGGGGGGATATAGAAATGATAGGATAAAAGAGTAAATTACTGAATCTTCTTTAATTAAAAAAACAGCTATTAGTCCTACATATTTTACATTGGTATGGATTTTAGGTTACTGAGACAAATTTAAAATTAATTTTGTTATATGTATATTTCTACTCTTGTTTAAGGTATTATGTTTATGCAACTCATTTAAGATGTAATGTATAATTAAGAAATACAAATTAATAGTCATCTATAATAGTTAAACTTATAGTCATGTCATTAGGGTATACAGAGATAAATTTCAGATAGATAGGTAAACTTTAAATACTTTAAAGACCTGCAGAATATGGCATTTAATATGTTTAATAAGCTACGGCTTTGCATGACAACGAAACACATCTGCTCCTGGCAGCACCAATGTACTCCAGAGAAGATTATGGGCATCAAAGAAACTCTATATGGAGTTTGTTTTCTTTACGGCAAAAGTTAGCCATATGGACTCAACTGCTGACAGTTACTGTCCAAATGCACCACCAGGACACAAGAAAGGTGACTGTCGAACTTTGCCAATACAAGGTAGACAGTCCTTCAAAATTCCCTCCTTCACAGGAAAGTCTGTCAGATATGCCAGGCCTGTAGGCCAGAATTGGATGCCTTGATGTTGCAGAGAAACTTTGGGTGACTGTCCAGGCATCCTGATGTCCTTGTCATTAGGTAACATTTCATCCTCCTGGATTCTTTGATAAGAGTTGAAGAGTAGATAGTAATAGTTACAATAAAAGGGTAAATTAGATATAAAACTTTGGACTCATCAAGATAGGATGGAAATTTAAATGTTTTCTGATTTTGTCAAATACAAATAAATTGGATATTGTAACTGTAATTCTTATTTGATAACTGTTTTTGTTGTATATAATCTTACTTTGTTAAAGTTAAAACTGTCCTTTTTAATTAGACAAAAAGGGGGAAATGCTGTGGAATAATCTTCTTGTACGCTGTAAAGATTTGTCAATTGAACTGGTTTAATAAAATGCTTATTGGCCAGTAGTCAGTCAGGAAGTATAGGCAGAGTGAACAAACTAAGAATGATGGGAAGAAGGGCGGAGTTAGGAGTCATCAGCCAGATGCAGAGGGAACAGGATATGAATGTGTCATGCTAATATAGATACCACCATGTGGCAGAGTGTAAATAAGGAATATGGGTTAACTTAAAATGTAAGAGCTAGTTAGTAATAAGCCTGAGCCATTGGCTGAGCATTTATAATTCATATAAGCCTCTGTATGTTTATTTGGGACCAAGTAGTCAGGACAGGAATCCATTTACATGTGACAATAAATTGGATTGCATTACTTAGGTGACCTCACAAAGCTTGCACATGAGCTACATTAGATAATATTAAATGCCCTGAATTTTGATAACTGTTCCATGGTTATATAAGATGTTGTCCTTATACAAAAAAAAGCATTCACAGTTTATATATAGCTTATAGGAGTTACGTGGCATATAGGACACACAACTATTGCATCTGCAACTTACCCTCACCGGTACAGCAAGCATATGTATGTCAGCAAAGGAAGAGATCAGTAAATCTAGATAAAGGGGACTCAGGGATTTATGTTATTCTTGAAACATCTGTAAGTTTGGAAATATTTCAAAATAAAAGTTTTTAAATGCTATGAAAATAAGGTTGGGGATTTAGCTCAGTGGTAGAGCGCTTGCCTAGCAAGCGCAAGGCCCTGGGTTCGATCCTCAGCTTCCAAAAAAAAAAAAAAAAAAATGCTATGAAAATAAATAGGGTATATCTGGGTTGTGGAATTTCAATGCATTTCATTCCCTTTTTAAACATATTAACATTTTTTTTTGCCATACAGTTGTAACATTTTCAAATTATAAAACCTATTTTTACTTTAGAAAGAAAACTGATAGCATTCAATAGAGAACATGATTTCCTCAACATTCATTTTAATTTATTACATGTTATACATATAAGCATGTCAGAGGACTTCTGTTAAAGAGTTTTAAACATTAAATTGCTACTTTTTAGGTTGGCTGGTTTTGAGTTTCACTATATATTCATGGAATTAATCATGTTACCAGGCCTTTGGTGATAGTTCATATGGTATTTTCATAACTGAATATTTTTAATTTTTACATAAACAACCGTAACATGAAACAAATAACTCCTTTCGTATCACAGAAGCTTCTGGTATTTCTAAACTGATTTTTTTCTTCTTCATATTTTCACTCTCTTAGTTCAAGGAATCTGGCCACACTGGATCTGTAGAGGACATGTTGACACTAAAGTCTGTTCTTGTTTTGACTCACTTTGTCCACAAGACTAAGCTGTGAACAAAATAAATGAACAAAACAAAACAAAACAAAACAAAAAACAGCTCCCCAGAAAGTTTGCCATTTAAAATCCTTTCAGTTGTCAGGTAAGGAGGAACAAGCCTTTAACTAGCACTCTCTGAGACAAATCTCTTGAGTTTGAAGTCAAGCCCACGTCAGTCTACACAGGGAGTTTTAGGACAGCAAAAGGCCACACAGATAGACCCTGTCTCAAAAACATTAAAGTCCATTTAGTGGAGCAAATGTGTGTGTGTGTGTGTGTGTGTGTGTGTGTGTGTGTGTGTGTGTGTGTTTAAAGCAGTTTCACTACCTAGACCAGGACTGACCTAAATTCAGAGAGGCCCCTTCCTGTCTTTGTCTCCCAAATGCTGGGGTTAAAGGCCTGTACCACAAAGCCTGGGCCACAAGTCTGTCATTTTTTATCAAATGGATCGATAGAGTCCTACAATATTTTCATTAACCTCATATTAGACTTAGTACAAATAGAAGAACATGAAAAATAAATCATTTTTAAGAACTAGTGTAGTGGGTAGCTGTTCCAGCTTTGACCTGGAAGTACTACTCCCATTGAGGCTTCCAGTAACTACCATGCCTGCCTATGGCCTGCCCCTGAGGCAGGGTTAAGACAGAAGCCTTTAAGACCTGGGATCTAGGTATGCTGGCTCTTTTGGTTCCTGGTAATCCTGGATGTGGGATGGTAGACCAAGCAGAGTTCTCCAAAGAACACCACTGGACTGCCTGTCACCTCTCCCGGACCCTGTAACCTATCCCTTTACTTGCTGTAAGTAGTGAACCCCCAAATAAACCTCCCTTTCAACTATGTGGAGTTGCCTTAATACTTCCACCAATAAACTAGGGATGGGGCTGGGAAGACAGTTTAGTTAGTAAAAATGCTTGTCTTCCTTGTAAGCATGAGGACTTCAGTTCAACCCCAGAAACCATGCTTAAAAGAAACAAAAAAAACAGGGACTAGAGTGACAGCTCAGTGGTTAGAGCACTTGCTGCTCTTTTCTTGCAGAGGACCTGGGTTAGGTTTTCAGCACCACAACTCCAGTTACAGGGCACCTGATGCCCTTTTCTGGCATCTGATAGCACCAGAAACACACACACACACACACACACACACACACACACACACACACACACATAGTGCCTACATACAGGCAGGCAAAGCACTTACACACATAATAAATCAATACGGCTTTAAAAACAAAAGCAAAACCAAAACACTAGGCCAATGCCGAACCCTATCTCTAAAAACAAACAAAAATGTAAAGGTCAGCAATGGACAACATCCAAGGCTGTCCTCCATCCTCTACATGCATGTACATATGTGCACCCACACATAGAACTGTTGCTCCCTTAGGCAGCATGTCATGGTGGCAAACATCTGTAAAGGAAGCTTTGGGGAGGCAGGGAAAGAGGATCACAAGTTTGGAGCAAGCCTGGTCAACACTGACCTCGGCCAGCACAGAGAGACTACCTCAACAAAAACAAAGAAAACCAGCTGTGCATGTAGAAAAGAGGGCGAGAGAAAGGGAAAGAAAATTATCACTTCAAAGGAAAAATCAGTTGAATATCAGGTGACAGCTAGAAGGTTAATTTGAAGGTTTATCAAACAGAAGTGGGCCTGGAAGACAGCTGCTAATTCTGGGCCACCCTTGAACACAGAGAAAAAATAATAGCAATTGGGCTGGAGAGATGGCTCAGTGGGCTAAAGCATGTTCCACCATCATGGGCAACTTGAATTCAATCCTGGTAACCTACCTGGTGGAAGGAGAAAACTGACTCCTCCAAAATGTCCTGATGGACCTACACACACACACACACACACAATGTAATTGTAAAACATCTAGCCCTTGTCAGGAGGTGTAGCACATACCTTTCAGAGGCAGGGGCAGGTGGATCTCTGAGTTCAAGGCCAGCCTAGTCTACAGAGTAAGTAGGCACCCAGGACTACACAGAAAAACCCTGTCTCAAAAAACAAAACAAGAATCTAGCTGATACATCTAATTTCCAAAGTTAAGAGGGTGAGACACAGTTCGTACCTTGAACGGACACTAGACTAGCTCAATGCCCCATTCATTCAGAGGCGAGGTCTATGTTGCCCAGGCTGGTCTCAAACTCCAGGGTTTGAGCAAACTGCCTGTGTCAACCTCTTGAGTATTTGGAACAACAGGCCTAATAACTCCTTGGAAAGAACATTTAATAATATTTTGGCTACTTTATAAAAATTTATCTTTGTGTTTTAACCAATTTTTAAAAATGTAATCTTTTAAATTTTTATGTGTACAGGTGTTCTGCTTACATGTATGTCTGTGCACCACAAGTGTGCAGCTCCTGTGGAGGCCAGAGCTTCTTGGAACTGGAGTTGTAAGTCACCATGCGGGTGTTCAAAATTGAACCCATATCCTTTGGAAGAGCAGCCTGCTCTTAACCACTGAGCCATCTCCCTAGTTTCAATTCTAATTTTTAACAACAGTCCTACATAACCCAAGTTTCAATCAGATTATCACTGAATTAAACACAAGAAAACCTCTCAGCAGAAAAAAAAGAATGAATAACAAAAAACCATAACCTAAAATTAATACAGCATAGACTGATAAGGGACTGAGTTTGGTTTTCAGAACCCCCCCTAAAAAAAAACAAACAAAAAACCAAAATTTGTTTGATAAACCTCCAAATTAATCTTTGAGTTGTCACCTCTGCCTATTCTTTTTTGATTTTCTTTTTTAAGAGATCATCCGCTCTCTGATCTGGGATGACATATGCTTCATGTTATTGTTATTTCTCCTAACAGACTCAACTAGTCCTTCTCAACGTGCTCTGAAATTTTAATTCCCCTGGAAAGCTCTCAATTGTACACTGCTTCTGCAAACATTCCACTCCTCTCTGGAATCCAATATCCACCCAAAGAGCAGTTAACAGTTTTAACATGTTCTAGAGACAAGCTCAAAGACCAGAAATTCAAGGTAACGGGGGAAATCTGGGGGAGAGGGGGAGTTGTAAGCAGAAAAGCCAGTCTCATCACTGGGCTATGAGAAATGCGACCAGCAATACTTGTTCCTACAGTCAGACTCCTTCAGCATGCAACCTTTGACCAGTAAACAGCTGCACGACCCCATCTCATTACTGTTACTAACATGGGTACCTACCCAGTATCTCCCAATCCATGAAGGAAAATAACCTAAAAGAGAAGAAGAAAAAATAAGCCCACACTGAACTGTTACACACCGTAGCTTTGGCTAAGTTACAAACGCAAATGAAGGTCCTAAAAACTTCCAACAGAATACTATTCCTCAAGCTAATTTATTTCTATACGCCTTCCTTTTCATTCCTAAAATAATGCGGCGTTTTAGCACTTAGAGGCAAATCACAGTCTGATCAAGATAATCGTCTCTCTTTAGTCACGAAAGCCTCACATACACAGTCGATTTTTTTCGTCACAAAAGTTTCCGGGAGCGAAAGTTAATCTGATCTCCTGCGGCACAGTTACACACGCAGGTCGGCTGTTGCAGCTCCAGCCCTCGGAACTCGCTTCCCGGGGGTCAGAGTGCAAGGCGGGCGGGCGGTGCCCCGCCAGCTTCGATTCCCGGCCCCGACCCCCGCGGAGCCCGCGAGCCGACGCGGACGCAATCACGCCCGGCGGCCTGCGTGCCGCTGCGCCCGCTGGGCCCCGAGCCCCGGCCGCCGCCACTCACCGCAGCGGTGGCCTTCCGGGCGGCGGGCACGACGGCGGGCAGCGGGGCCGACATGTTGTTGCCGCACATCCACCGGCTGGCGGACAGCGCGTCGGAAGCGGAAGGGAGCTCAGGCGCCCAGCCGTAGAAGGGCGTGTGAGCCCAGAGTCCCAGCCCGCCCCTCCGGGCGCGCGCTCCGGCGCGCACGCGCCGCCCTCCCTGGCTCCGCGCGCTCGGCCCCGCCTCGGCCGCGCGTGCACGTCACAATGCGGCTTCCCGCGCCCAGCAGGAGCAGAGCGCGCCGGGGCTGACCTCGGGTTGCGGCTCCTGGCTGGCTGGGCCTGGGCGAGCAGCAGGTGACCAGGACCGACCCCAGGGCCGTTGAGTACTTGCTGTGGTCCCTGCGGGCTTGATTCCCGAATCCACTTCCCTAAACAGGTCAGCATTATTAACTAATGGGAGGGATTTATTGAGATTTATTAATCGGTTTAAGCACTATAAGGCCACCACCTTTTTGCACGACTGTAAAGAAAAGCACAACCGTCTTTAGCTCTCAGTATGAACATAATGATCCAAATCACTATTATGTGAGCTTCTCTATGATAAGATACGTAGAATTCCAGGGCCTACCATTGTTCCACTAGAGAGAATGAGGACACCTCAAGTTGGGGTGTCTGTTCTTCCTACCTCAAAGTTTCTGCAATGTTTCTGGGGTTTTACATTCTCCAACAAGCTTGTTTCTGTTGTTCTGAATGATTTCTTTCTTCCCCAAGTGAGGTAATACAGTAAATATAAAATTTCTTTAAAGGAAAAAAAGCAGTTAAAAATTATTCAGATGATATGATTGTACAAAATAAAGTCACCGATATGAAAATTAGCAACATAGTCATACTAGGTCAGTACATGTGCACAAAAGTATATTTCTAGATAAAAGCAATAGCCAGTTAGTTATGTAACACTAAGAGACAGTCACAATAGAGATTTAAAAATATAAGCAACATTATTGAATATGACTGACAAAATGCTGTGCAGTACATACCTGCCTGTGAAACCATGATTATTAAGATCATAAGCATCATCATCACCTGTGGCTGGATTTATCTTTGGGTGCTAACCAGCTTCCAAATGATGACAGAGACTTCTTATTAATTATGAAAGCTCAGCCTTTAGCTTATGCTTGTTCCACTAGCTCTTATAACTCAATTTAACCTGTTTCTATTCATCTGTTTTGCTTTTTTACCTTTTTTTCAATCTGTATGTCCTGCTTTCCTGCTTACTTTGTGGCTGGTTGGCTAGCAACTGGTGTAACTCCCTGGTGTCTCCCTCTGTCCCTCTGTTTCTCTTGAGCCTAGACTCCTCCTCCTACTTACTTTCTCTGTCCAGAAGTCCCACCTATAGCTCCTGCTTAGCTATTGGCCATTTCGATTTTTATTAGATCAATCAGATGCCTTAGGCAGGCAAGGTAAACAAATGCAACCAAACTTTAAACAAATATTCCACAACATAAGCAAATGCAACACATGTTTACATAGGTAAACTAATATTCCATAACAATCACCCCTCAAAAGTCTCCTACCCTTTCCATTATTGCTGTGGGTTTTGTTTTTATTTTACTTAGAATGCTACATAAAGTTTACCTTCCTGGTAATTTTAAGTATCTTCTTGGCGCTCTTGTCAAGTTAGTTGACTTTACATGCATTGGTTTACTTTTGGTCTATGTGTTTATCTCATCTTCTATAAAAAAAATTCCTTTGGAATTTTGATAGGGAGTGTATTGATCCTGTAGGTCTTTTTACATAGTATGAGCACTTTAGCAATATGAATTTTCCAATCCATTAACATAGGATATATTTCCATTTATTAATTTGTGTCTACTTTCATTAATGTTATCACCATACAGATATTTAATCTCAGGCTAGAGTTACTTGTATTTTATTTTTTAATTTCTTGACATGTGTTTATTTATTTGATTATTGTATGTATGCATGCTTGTGCCATGGCATACATGTGAATGTCAGAAGACAACTTGTGGGAGTTGATCTTTTTCTTTTACTGTATGGGTTTCTGGGATTGAACTCAGTGTGTTAGGCTTGGCAGCAAGAGCCTTTCCCACAGAGCCATCCTGCTGTCCCTGTATTTTTTTCCATGCCATTGCAAATAGGATTTTTTTTTTTAGAAGCATAAATAATTAATTGTAACAAAGGAGTTTGTGTACAGTGTTGAAAATCTACAACTTCTTGTTAAATTCACATTTGCACTGCACCTTTTTAAACAAACATTTATAATCATTATTTTATACAGATATAGATATGTAAATACAACATCAAGTTCAGTGGTCTTTTAGCATTTTCCACTTAAATGTTTTTTAACATAAAAACAGGTTATAGCCAGGCAGTGGTGGCGCATGCCTTTAATCCCAGCACTCGGGAGGCAGAGCCAGGCAGATCTCTGTGAGTTTGAGGCCAGCCTGGGCTACCAAGTAAGTTCCAGGGAAGGTGCAAAGCTACACAGAGAAACCCTGTCTTGAAAAACAAAACAAAACCAGGTTATAATAATTCCAAGTTCCAGAGTTATTTGAAACTGGAAAATATTTTCTCTGTAGAAAATAGTAAAAATGATAACATTTCCCAATAAGCCCTCTTAAGCCAAATAATAGCTGAATTTTACTGATTAGATTCTGGGATACAGAAAAACCCTGTCTTCATCTGTTAAGAGAGCTATGTTTTATTCAAGTTGTGTAAGTGTAATTCCTATTCATCTTCCTTTTCACTGTTTGATTTATGGCAGATGTTTTTCTATAGGCTAATCAATAATCTAAAAAGATTTTTAGCCTCCCCTCCTGAAAGTACAACCAGCATATCCTTTCATCGGCTTGATACTGGTACAAATTCTTATCCCAGTAGTTTCATTAGAGTATGCCCAGTGATTGGGCAAAACCAAAACTCATTATAAGCCACAGTCATCCTAGGGCCCCCCCTGCAAGGCAGTCTCCCTGGTTCTCGGGGTTGCAGTCTGATGTCCTATGCTTTACATCTAGTATCCACTTATGAGTGAGTACACACCATGTTTGTCTTTCTCAGTCTGGGTTACCTCACTCAGGATGATATTTTCTAGTTCTGTCCATTTGCCTACAAATTTCATGCTGTCATTGTTTCTCTCTGCTGAGTAGTACCCCATTGTGTATATATATGTACCACATTTTCTTTATCCATTCTTCAGTTGATGGGCATCTAGGTTGTTTCCTGGTTCTGGCTATTACGAATAATGCTGTTATGAACATTGTTGAGCATGTATCTTTGTGGTATTATTGAGCATTCCTTGGGTATATGCCCAAGAGTGGTATGGCTGGGTCTTGAGGTAGATCAATTCCCAATTTTCTGAGAAACCGCCATACTGATTTCCACAGTGGTTTCCCACGGAGCCATCCTGCTGTCCCTGTATTTTTTTCTCCATGCTATTGCAGATAGGATTGTTTTCTTTTTTGTGTTTTTTTGTTTGTTGTTTTTTTCAAGATAGAGTTTCTATGTGTAGCCTGACCTGGATCTCCTCTGTAGATCAGGCTGGCCTTGAACTCACAGAGATCCACCTGGCTCTGCTTCCTAAGTGCTGGGATTAAAGGCTTGTACCACCACTGCCCAGCCAGGATTATTTTCTTAATTTCTTTTTCTGATAGTTTGTTGCCAGTGTATAGCAATACAACTAATTTTTGTCTGTTAACTCTATGTTTTGCAGATTTACTGCATTTGTTACGTTATTCTAACAGGTTTTTTTTTTTTTTTTTATGGAGACTCTAGAGTTTTCTAATAGTGACATCTGCAGAGGTAATTTTACTTTTCATAAGCAAAACTTTAATATATTAGATCTATATCAAGAAAAGTATCAAGTTACCTAGGTGAAGAAGAGACAACTTAATAGGAAGATCCAATATTATAAAATTACCAATTTTCTCAGACTTAATCTACCACAACTGAAGAAGTCGAATGTGTTGGTGCCAGGTACCAGCATGGGCTGTTTGCGTTCAACAGTCTAGTGTTGCTGCCACACATGGATGTTGGTGAATTCTTCTTAGGGCTGAGACTTCTTGTGGTTTACTTGATGTTCCTTTGGTTATTCTGAGCTGGTTGCTAGGATCTTATTTTTTTTTTTTCCCTTGGCTTCAGAACCTATGGTTAAGCATTCAAATTGCTTGTTTTCAGTATAAGTAGTTTCAAAGCACTGGGTTTATTTTTGTTTTATTTGCTTTAGAATATTCCCTTGTTAATTTTCTAGTTTTCAGTGTTTTTCCTGCCATTCCTCCATTATTAGCTCAAGGAAGGAGAAAATGTTGGGAGAAAAACTGCTATTTTGTACTTTAGTGGGTTATATGCTTCATAAATGTGTTAGTAGTATTTATATAACTACTTTACCATTTGGGAAATGGTAAAATTTAATTAAAGATAATTGGCTTTATGCTTCCTCCAATGAGGAACATTTTATCCTAATGTTTTGTTTTTGTTTGTGTGCTAATTTGGGAGTTCTAGCAATGGAATCATGAATGCCCAGCCTGCTTTAACTGAAATATAAAAACATCTTTTTAAAAAACATGATAAAATTAATAACTTACAAAAAATTAGTGAGTTTCACAAGCTACATTACAAGTTTTAAAGATATATCAGAAGTAAATAGGAAAACCAGGTGTGGTGGCATATGCCTTTAATCCCAGAACTGGAGAGTCAGAGGCAGTTGGATCTCTGAGTTTGAGGCCAACATGATCTACATAGCAAGTTTCAGGACAGCCAGAACTACACAGAGAAACCCTATCTCAAAAAACAATAAGTAAATGAATAAATAAATGTCTTTTTAGAAGTACAGATAAATTACAAAAACCTAACTATTCTCAACCACCTATTTACTATAAAGGAAAGGAGAAACAAGAAACAGCAGGTTTGTGGAAAGGGATTGCCTGGCAGTTCAGAAGAGCTGCATTAAGAGAGAGAACTTTTTTTTTTTTTTTTTGGTGTTTGGAGACAGGGTTTCTCTGTGTAGCTCTGGGTGTCCTGGAACTTGCTCTGTAAACCAAACTGGCCTTGAACTCTCAGAGATCTGATTGTCTCTGCCCCCTGAAGAATTGGCTATAGTTAACAAGGTACCAGATCAACTAAGTGAAACCTTTGCTTTGCTGGGATAATTGATGCTGGGAGAAATTATCAGAGATTAACAAGAGACCAGCATCATTGAGGTAAAGTCTTCTGGGGAGGATTTCCTTGTGGAATCCCACAGAGGTTTCCTATGTTTCTCTCTGTCTCCTTTCCACTCTCTTATTCCTCTTTCCTGTTCATAGGAACCCTTTGAAGATGAGAGCTGGCCTCCCACAGATGGTGCCCAAACTAGGGACTTGGGTGCAGAGGGTAGTAAGTGAGAGTAGGTTAACACCACAAAAGCAGTTAGACATGTCCGGTTGTGAATTATGAAAAGGTTAGACAGTGGTATTTTATTCTTCAGGAGTGAAACCTTTATATAGAAAAGACTAAGCTGCTGCAAGCATCTCTCTCTGTCTAGGTTTCTTTCTATCTCTCTCTTAATTTCTATCTATTAAATTAGGTGAAAAATATAGGGTTTAGGTATAGAAATATTGTGTAGAAAGGAACTTAGGGTAAGAGTAGAATTTGCTTAGTGCCAGACCTGACGCATATAAAACAGCATCCAGGAACAAGCAGCACTGTGGATTTAGCAGTCTGAGAAATAAAAGCCACTATGGGGCAGAGAAATAGTATATTCGCTTGTAGAAAGTCTGAAAACTAGGGAAGTTACGGTAGAACTGCAACAAGTGCTGAGGTTCTTTGTTTGTAGAGGAACTGGACGTAGACTCCTGGGGGAGAATCAAGAGTCAAAATGCAAAAATACTAGAAGGAATATGGCCCAGAAAAGATTCCTCTGGAAGCTTTTGGCCTGTGGGCATTAATTCAGGACAGCTTAGATCTAACCCCTGAGTGGTAGGGGGGATTTTTCCTGAGGCAGACATAGGTTGAACAAAACTTTCTGTTCTGCTGGAACTGTTGCTAGATGAGAACACTTTTACAATATCATTTAATCAGGGTCAGGTCCCTCTTGGCCATGAAGCTGAGTGTAAGGAACAGAACTTTTGGGATGGGACAAGGGAGGAAATAAAGGGCTTGAAAACAGTAATTCCTCTTCTTCAAAAACTGGAAGCTCTTCAGGTCTCTCTCCCTTCAGTAGGGATAGAACTAAAATCACCTGGGGGGTCATCTATAAGAATGGAAAAGCCACCCATAATTGCCCTGGCACAAAAACCTCCCAGAACACGGCAAACCCTTGCAGTTAGCGCTGTGTCTCCTCTTCAAGCCAGTATTCAGGAGCAGTTAGCACAGGGGAAGTTAGCAAGGCTTTCAAATGCTCCCTGTAATTGAACAGCCAGACACCCAGGGAAATATAGTGCAAGTAAATGTAAATGGAGCTGGGGGTGGAGCAGCTGTGGCTGGGTTTCCTCCAGGAGCCAGGGCTGCTGGAGAGCAGTGGCTCATAGCAGCAGGAGGAACCTTGAGCCTCTGGGGTGAGAGGCAGTTGAGAGTGCTTGAGCCTCAGGAATGGGATTGTAAAAGCAGCTAATACCACTCAGTTTCTGTTTGCTGGCTGCAATACAGTAGCTTTTGAAAGGACTTTCCCCAGACAGATAGCAGCTTTTGCCCTGGAGCAGTTTTCTCCTAGGGAAAGCTAACTGAAAATACCTCTATGGCTGATAGTGAAACTTCAGAGCCTCTTGTTTGAACTTAGTTGAATTGTTGCCCTGAGCTGCAATGACTTTAGGTAAAGGGACCACTCCTTGGACCACTCCCAGTGGCGACCATCTGCCACTGGGTGCACTTCTGCTGGTTCCAAAATGGTTAGGAGGGTCAGGCAGGGAAGGTGGCTCAGGCAGAGCAGCATCGCTCCAAGTGTAACAGGCCCCTGGTAACAGCACTCACTGAATCCCAGGGTTGAGGGAGATATGTACAAAGGCTCTAGTGCCACTTATGAATTAGGCTCTGGTTTCAGACTGTCAGTTGAACTTTGGGACGGGTATTAAAACTGACTCTGAACTTCAAACTTCAGAAATGAAACAATTCTGAGTTCACCTGCAATTAATTATGGTGGCTCATGATTCATGCACCCTCTGTCTTGTTGGCAGAAAATGTAAATAGTTCTGTTAAGAGATTTCTCTTAGATGTTTGCTAAAGTTTGCAAAGTAGCCCTATATAGAGCTTGCTTTTGAATGTAAGTTTATAAGAATTGTAAATATGTATAGTAATATTTATGCTAGTTGTAAATATGTAGTAATATTTCTACTAGAATTATGTTAATCTGTTGATATTAATGAACCATGGTTTGGTGACGCCTAGGGAGTCTTTAAGTTTGATGCAGTTGCATCTGTAGTTTATTCATTTATTTGATGTGTTTGCATCAAGAGTTTATTCATTTTTAAAAAGGGCTTGGCACAGCTAAGTTCGTTATAGACCCATTTAAGAAGTATATTCCATCTTTATCATCCTCTACTCCTTTACTGGGGTGTGTGGCAGCCCTGGGGATTGCTGTGGTTGTTCTATCTGCTTGTAAGCTCTTAGTAGGGACCTGAGTCAGTGCGAGTTCAGCTCTGTACTTCCCCTTACCAGAAGCTGGTAGTCAGGGATGGGCAACGTTCTTCTTGCTAGCTTCCAACCTAAGACAAAGTACACTTGGTGGAAAGTGTATCTCAAAGATGGGTAAGGCTTGTTTAGCTTAAGATGACCATCGAAGGCAGACACAGTATATCTGAGGGCCCCCCATTTTTTTTGAGCTGAGGATCGAACCCAGGGCCTTGTGCTTGCTAGGCAAGCACTCTACCACTGAGCTAAATCCCCAACCCTGAGGGGCCCTCTAATATATGAAGAAGGGAGAGCTATGGAGACCCACAGAGATTTCCTAGTGAGGTCTGAGCTTACTTTACCCAGCAGGGCTGCATAGGGGAGTGATTAGACAATAGGTGTGGTTACCAAGTATTTGGAAGGGTCTGCATTTTGATATAAGCCTCTGAGTAATTATTTTATATGTGGCTGCGGGACCAGGCCAAGCAGGACCAGAGAAACCTTCTGACTACAGTTGATTCTTTTTATTTTGTTTTGTTGTTGTTGTTGGTGGTGGTAGTACTAGAGGTGGTGGTGGTGGTTTTAGTAGTGGTGTGGTATGCGTATTTTGTTAACCCCTCCAGCCAAGAATGAAAACCACCATCCAAATTAAAACCAGTTGAAAGCAAGCTTTATTTACTATGTATAAGACTGACTCTCCAAAGTGGAATTTGAGAGGTCAGTGTGGGTTAACTTTTCAGGCCTCCTTTTATAGAGAAAAAGTATAAACTGGGAATTTTGTAATAAAAGAATTTTGCAAGTGAATTTTACAGAAGCAGATAGCAGATGAGATTATTTGCAGATCATCTTGGCAGAAAATCTCAAGATTCCATGACAGAGTATCTTGTCAGGATGGGGTACATGTGAGTCAAACTTGACCTTAACAAATTCTGACCTTAACAAATGGCATTTTACCAAACTAGGCTGGTCTATCAGTTTCCCTTCTTTTGGTTTTTCTAGTGTGAGATTATTTCTTGTGTTTTCATGGGTGTAGTTAACCTCCTTAGGTTGGAATTTTCCTTCTAGCACCTTCTATAGGGCTGGATTTGTAAATAGATAGTTTAAATTTGACTTTATCATGGAATTTCTTATTTTCTTCATCTATGGTGAGCAAAAGTTTTGCCAGTATAGTAGTCTGGGCTGGCATCTGTAGTCTCTTAGAGTCTTCAGCACATCTGTCCAGACCCTTCTGGCTTTTAGTCTCTGTTGAGAAGTCAGGTGTAATTCTAATAGGTCAGCTTTTTTTTTTTTTTTTTTTAAATGTTACTTGGCCTTTTTCCTTTAGCTTTTAATATTCTTTCTTTTTTCCTCTATGTTTAGTGTTTTGATTATTATGTGCCAAGGAGACTTTCTGTTTTGGTCCTCTCTATTTGGTTCTCTGTATGCTTCTTGTACCTTTATAAGCATCTCCTTTAGGTTAAGAATTTTTTTCTATGATTTTATTGAAGATATTTTTGGGCCTTTGGCCTGAATTTCTTTTCCTTTGTCTATTTCTATTATTCTTAGGTTTGGGCTTCCATAATGTCCCAATTAGATGTTTTGTGCCAGGATTTTTTAGATTTAATATTTTCTTTGACTGATGTATCTATTTCTTCTATTGTATCTTTAATGCCTGAGATTCTGTCTTCCATCTCTTGCATTCTGTTGATGAAGCTTGTCTCTGTAGTTACTGTTCGAATTCCTAGATTTTTCATTTCCAGAATTCCCTCAATTTGTGATTTCTTTATTGCTTTTATTTCCATTTTTAAGTCTTGGATAGTTTTAACGTTTGATTAAACTGTTTGTATTTTCTTGGCTTTCTTTACGGAATTCATTAATTTCCTCTTTAAGGACCTTTATCAACTTCATATAGGTGCCTTTGGGGTCTTTTTCTTGTGCTTCAGCTATGTTGGAACAATCAGGGCCTGCTGTGGTAGGATAGCTGGGCTCTAGTTTTGTGCAGGGTTAGAGATATGGATCTAATTTCATTCTTTTTTCAGCTGGATATGCACTTTTGCCAGTACCATTTGTTAAACAGGCCTTTCTCCATTGTGTCTTTGTCAAAATTTAGATGTCCATAGCTATTTAGGTTCCTGTCTTTCATTGTGTCTAGGCATCTGAGTTTGGGGTGATTATAGGTCCAGATGCTGGTATCTATTTTTATGTGTATGGGTGTTTTGTCTGTCTGTACACCACCTGTGTGTCTGGTGCCTCTGGAACTGTGTATAGCAGGCTTTCTTTTGGGCCACCAGTCAGATCCTAAATCATGACATGGAGACTTATTATTAGTTATGAATGCTTGGCCTTACCTTATGTTTGTCCCACTAGCTCTTACAACTTAAATTAACCTGTTTCTCTTCATCTACATTTTGCCTTGGGGCTTTTTACCTTTCTTTCATTCTTATGTTCCACTCTGTGTTTGGCTGGCTGGTGGCTGCCTGGCTTTCCAGCCCCAGGTGTCTCCCTCTCTTTCTCATTCTCTTCCCTTTCTCTTGAGCCTATATTCCTCCTCCTACTATTCTCTCTGCTGCCAGCCCTGCCTATCCCTCTACTGCCTAGCTATTGGCCATTCAGCTCTTTATTAGACCAATCAGGCAGGCAAGGTAAAACTGCAACACATCTTTACATAATTGAGGTAATATTTCACAACAGTTGTGAGCTACTACATGTCTGCCGGGAATTCAAACTAGGGTCCTCTGGAAGAGCAGCTAAATGCTCTTAACCACTGAGCTCTCTAGCCACTGCTCTCCCTGCCCCCCCAGATAATTTCTTTGAAGCGATTGTACAACTGGGATATTTTTGTTAATTTCTTTCAGAAAATTCATTATTGATATATAAAAGTTGTAGTGGATAGCCATCCCAGCATTGGCCTGGAAGTTCCAACCCCCACTGAGGCTTCGGTAGTAGTCACGCCCACAAGGCAGGGTGGAGGAGGAAGCTCAAGACCCAGGATCGAGAGGAGGTTGCTCTCTTGGTTCTGGGACCCTGGACGCTGGAGGTAGACCGAGCAGAGTTCTCCAGAGAACGCCGCCAGACTGTGCCATACCTTTGCCAGACCCTACAACCTATCCCTTCATTTGTAAGTTACCCCACAAAATAAACCTCCCTTTTAACTACGTGGAGTGGCCTTAATAATTTCACCAATAAAAAGCCTCTATTTTGCATATTGTTTTTGTATCCTATAAATGAAATGAATACTTTAATGAAAGAATTTAGCAGATCCAAAAGCTTTCTGTGGAATCATTTAAGTATAGAATGAGGTCATCTTCAAATAGAGGAACTTGACTTCTTCCTTCCTATTTGTATCTCTATTACATCCTTCTATTATCTTATTCCTCTAGCTAAGACTTCAAACACTATGTTGAATGAAAGTGGAAAGAAGACACACCTTTATATAATTCCAGATATTAGAGGAAATGCTGTCAGTGTTTTCCCATTTAGTATAATGTTGGTTATATAAAGTCTCATACATGTCTCTCCATAACTAACTAACTAACTAACTAACTAACTAACTAATTAACTACACACACACACACATACACACACACACACACACACATCATTATGTTGAAGTATGTTCAATCTGTTACTAATTTCTTTAGGACTTTTATCATGAAAGTATATTTTTGGTGACACAAACTAGGTTCATCTGGGAAGAGGGACAAAACCTCAATCAAGAAAGGAACAATTAATTCTCTGTAATGGAACACAGGTAAAGCCATGAGACACATGGAGATATATAGATTAATAGAAATGGGTTAATTTAAGATAAAAGAGCTAGTTAGCAGTAAGCTTGAGCCATAGACCAAACAGATTGTAATTAATATTAAGCCTCTGACTGGTTATTTGTGAACTGGTGGGTAGGAGAGATTTATTCGTCTACATGTCTCATCATAACCCCTCTGTACTATCATATTTCTTTATCATATATGTATTATATATATAATTTTATATATAAATATACTTCAAAAAATTAAAGCAAAAACCTATTTAAGTGTGAAAAGTGATCTTTAACTAGAGACCATGACTTGGTGTTTTCTCTTTTTATTATTGTTGAAATAAATATATTATTACTACAGCTCCTTTTTAACTATTTAAACAGAATTTAGAGTAATGCCTAAAGCATATTCGTGTATAATAGATAACAACTGAGTGATTATAGAAATTTTGTCATCATCATAGAGCTAAAAGACTGGTGATTTACTACACCCTTATGACACTCTTAAGGACATAAATCAAACTCTTCAACTCGTTCTCACAGTTTTATATGCTTAGCATGTTGACTTTGAGGTAAACATAGCCTACAATTACAGACTAATATTTCCACTGTTACTGACTGATGAATATTAGTTACATTATATAACCCACACAACAAAGAAAATGTGTTCTAACAAGAAATGCAACACCATATTTTGTATTTTCTGAATCTCATTTACTCCATACAAATTCTTCCCCAAATAGAGAAGCCATTATTGGTATTAACACTCAACTGGAAGTTCATTATTTAATACAATGTATATATTTCTGTAAATTAAGGTACATTTTGTAACTATATTTTGCAATTTTCTTCCCAAAAGTATTACTAAAAAAGATGATGGAAAATAATTAAAAACTACTATGGACTGGAAGTATTATAGTTCTATATTTGTTGTTGTTGTTCTTATAAATTGAGTCTGGACCTTACCTTTTTATCATTTTGTACAACTAGTTTTGGTACTGGGTAGGCAAGGAATTAAGATATGAGGAAATGGGGGGGAAACTGTGGTTGAATCTTTGCATCTGTGTTTCCTACTTTCAGAATGTGCTCTGGGTAAATATTCTTGAAGCTGCCATTATGTTCAAGCATTATCAGAAATTAAGGCACCAGGGCATGTTCCCACTTATGTACACTAAGGGAAGGTTTGCATCCTCAAATGTGCTGATCAACCCACTTGCACTGTAATTTTGAATTCTCCCACTCCATGGGCTTTCTTAGAGAATCATTGGAAGAAATATCCTTAAACGGAGATCCCATCCACCATGAAAGGTCATAAAAATTGTTCCCTTTTAAATATCATTCACTTAATAACTATTCATAAGAATCTTAAAACCCAGCTGGGCGGTGGTGGCATACGCCTTTAATCCCAGCACTCGGGAAGAGACAGGTGGATTTCTGTGAGTTTGAGGCCAGCCTCGTCTACAGAGTGAGTTCCAAGAAAGGTACCAATACTATAAACCCTGTCTTGAAAAACTGGAAACAAACAAACTTAAAACGCCACAAGGCAGAATTCAAGAGACTGTTCCCTACCTTTGGGCAGCCCATTCCAATCACTGGACTATTTGCTTATCTTTTTCAAATAAACTGTTCAAGTTATATGTTACTTGACTGATTTTTTTCTTTCCTTCAAAAAGACAAAAACTCAGGGACCCCATAATGTAGTGGTTCTTAACCTTCTTAATACTGCAACCCTTTAGTACAGTTCCTTGTAGATGGAGTTTTTGTCAGGGCCACCATCCAGCTTCTAAAATAATCACTGAGACTGATTAATTATAAATGCTTTGCCATTGGCTTAGGTTTGTTACTAACTAGCTCTTACAATTTAAATTAACCCATATTTCTTATCTACATTCTACTATGTGGCTCAGTACCTTTTCTCAGTATGGCATGCTCATCTTGGTTCTCTCTGGCAACTCTGGTGACCCCGCCCTCCTTCTTCAAAGTGTCCTCTCCATTTGGCCCTTCCACCTAACTTTTTTCTTCCTACCTACTGGCCAGATGGTTCTTCATTAATCCAATGAGAGTGATACATATTCACAATGTACAAAAGGATTGTTCTATAGTAGTTCCTCATGTTGTGACTGCCCCAAAGATAGAATTATTTTCATTGCTATTTCATAACTGTAATTTTGCATATCTGGTATGCGACCCTTATGAAAGGGTCATTTGACTTCCCAAAGTGGTTGAGAACCACTGCAACAGTTTTGGTAATTAGTTTACAAGACTACAAGAGCCTATCTTATAAAAACAAACTTAAAATAAGTTGATTTTGGATTCTTCTGGATTTCAAACAAGCTAGGAGCAATATTTAGATTGATTTCCTCTACTACGTTTCTGTTGGTTTGGCCAGTGCCTTGCTCATAAAAATATTTTTTAAAGGTGTGAATGTAACTTGTTTATGTAGCTGTTTTACAGTTGATTTGGAGGCTGGAAAGATGGTTCAGCAGTGCAGTACTTACTACTTTTTCAGAGGACCTGCAGTTGGTTTGGGGCAGCTCAAGCTGGCAACCACCTATAACTCCAATTCCAGAAGGAGGCCCTCTTCTGGCCTCTGCCAGGTCTTAAAAATACACATATACATGAAAACAAAACAAACAAAAAATCAAAACAAAACCTTTACAATAACTTCAAAAAGGTTTAGTTAAGATTTAGAAACAACTGCCCATTACAAATTGTCTCACCAGGCCTGGAGAGATGGCTCAGAGGTTAAGAGCACTGACTGCTCTTCCAGAGGTCCTGAGTTCAATTCCTAGCAACCACATGGTGGGTCACAACCATCTGTAACAAGATCTGGTGCCCTCTTCTGGCCTACAGTCATACATGCTGTATACATAATAAATTTAAAAAACCCAACAAATTGTCTCGCCTTAACTATGTAATTGTTAGTATGAGCTAGCAGGAGCAACTCTCTTGCAAGACAGTGAAATGGCAAAAGAGTATCAAAAGGTACACGTTCTTTCCTATATTACTTGTATTAAGACAAGTGTTTAAAATCATTTAGTTTTGGAGTCAAACATATGTTTGGCAGTCTAAATTCATTAGCTTTGAATCCTGGCCGTGCTGCTTGTTGTAGAGCTGGGTCAGGGATTGGCTTAGTCAAACCTTCCTTACCTCTAGGGTGGCTATTGATATACATCACAAAGGCCAACTTAATGAGGTTTCTGGCACACAGCAGGTGCTCAGTATGGCCCCCATCATTAACTGTAAGGCAAGTTAGCAATTCAGTGATAGTCGGAGCAGGAAGATGAGCCAGGCATTGTAATAGTTAAGATTACCAAAGCCCCAAAGCTAGAAACTGCTCACATTATTTTGAATTACTCTTCCCTTCATGAGACACCACTTTCAAAACCCAACGAAGAAGCCGAATTTTAACTCAAAATGTCCTCTAACGTTTCAGGGTGCGAGCGGACTTTTTTCAGAACGTGATACCAAAGCCTAAAAACAAAGCACGACCTCACAAAAATCGATGCTATTCCAAAAACTATACTAGCTCAGTTTCCCACTAAGCTTGGAATCCGGAAGCGAAGGTCGGTATTCCGCGGTCGCTGTCGCGCTGTCGCGACAGGGGCGGGGCGAGGCCGTAAAGCAACGCCGAGCCCGCCCTGCCTCCCAGGGCGCCCTTGGAAAGACTGTGGGTCATGGCTGGCGTGGCGCGGGGCAGCGGGGCCAGCCTGGACCTGCTCCGGTCCCTGCCGCGAGTGAGCCTGGCCAACTTGAAGCCCATCCCTGACTCCAGAAAGCGGGTAAACGGATGGCAGCGGTGCGGGAGTGCTGGGGCCGCGTCCCCGGGGGTGCAGGACGCGTGTGGGCTCCCCGGGCGCCTGGCCCCCCTCCCGCGTGTGCCCAGTAGTAAGGCTTCTGCTGAAAATCACAAAATGCCTAGTATGCAGAGGGGGACATTCTGGGGAACTACAGAATGATTCATCCAAAATTACCTCTAAACTGAAGTCCTTTAGCAAAGTGCCTATCGTCATTATAAAGATTCTAGTTGACTTTACTTCAGCTTTCTTACATGCAGCCCACGGCAAACTAGAAAAGCTGTTTTCTGTCACCTCTTATTGTAACTCAGTTTATTGCTTTTAGGAGGTGATAGGTAAAATAAAGGAAAGATCACCCGACTCTAACAAGTTGTAATAAGCCAATTTTTATTTTAAGCTGCAGCTGTCCTTGGTTTCCGTGGTCGGATTTGGGACTGAGTGAGGCCCAGCTTTAAGAGGAGGAGGACTTTTAAAGGCAGCTCACAATTACTTCATTTCTGTGGAACTCACAGCTACCTGAGGAACTGCCTCACTCTTTGCCACATAGGGCATTTACAGAAACCAAAGCAAGCGGTTAATCAGTTTTACAATTCTGGGGAGGAGGGCAAGGAGTCAGAGTCGCCAGGAGCTCATCTTTCAGGAATTTGGAATGGGTTCGTAGCACAAAATGGAGTTTTCCTTAGCCATATGTGACACAATTACATATTTACGCTTAATTAAGAAATAAAACAATATTGCTGGAGCCTGGCTGCTTAGTTTTAGGATTTTTTTTCGTTCCAGCCTCTTTTCTTTTTTCCTCTTTTTTTTGGGGGGGGGGGTTGTTTTGCTTTTTTGAGACAAGGTTTCTCTGTGTAGCTTTGGAGCCTTTCCTGCAACTCCAGCCCAGGCTGGCCTCAAACTCACAGAGATCCGCCTGGCTCTGCCTCCCCCAGCCACTTTTCTACTGAGGACTGGCTTTAGGCCCTTGGCTTGTTTAGTCAAGCACACTACCACGGAGCCTAACTCCCAGCCTCTTCTGCTTTTTAAATGCTTTATTCAGAGACAGAGTCTAAGTAAATTGAGGGTGCTGGCCTTAGACATGTTGTGTGGTTCAGGCAGACCTTGAACTTTGGAATCCTCCTGCCTCAACCTTCCAAGTAGATCTCACTACAGATCAGTACAAGCTGACTAGCCTGGGACCTAGCTTATTGGAGAGCTTGTTTCTCCCATTGGATTCCATTCCATCCCTGGAACTTTGCCTTGTGTTTCACCTAGTATTTTGGTTCCTAGAACTAGCTACATTCAGAGAGAACTATGGTGGTGGAATGCAAACATGTATGAGTATCCATAGCAGTGCTTGGCACACAGTACCTTAACTAGTACGGGTTGGATGAATAAAAGGCATAGTAAAGGAATGTGCTATGAGGTGAAACACAATCCTGAAACTCACTTTTCCTTGTAGGAAAGACGTCCAAGAGATCGAAGAAGAGGCAGGAAATGTGGCAGAGGTCATAAAGGAGAAAGACAGAGAGGAACTCGGCCCCGGCTGGGCTTTGAGGGAGGGCAGACTCCATTTTACATCCGAATCCCCAAATATGGATTTAATGAAGGACATAGGTAAGGGTGATTTTTCTTTTGAAGTACAAATCCCTAATTTCCAACAAGAATTACATAAATAAATAATATGGTAGAAACCTTATATTTACTTAGAAGCAAATTTGTGATACTGTTCCTCTGAATAATTTCCAGTAAGGAAACTTAACCAAGATTGTGTGTGTGTGTGTGTATATATAATATTTATGGTATATTGTAGCTATCATTCTATAATCTTACTTTGGGTTAAACTTTTGTGAGTTTACTTGTTTGTATGAATGAAGTAAATGTTTAGAGAGGTAAATTGTTTTTAGTGGAACAAAGGAAGCACTAGTGTTTTATGTGTTTGTATTATACTCAAGTTTATTTTAAACCATCAGAAATGATGAAGGAAAACACAAAACAAAGCTTGTTGATTTGAAGAGGTTACAGGAAGATTACTTGGTGTTTTCTAACTATTATGTTCCTGTTTTACAGTTTCAGACATCAGTATCAGCCTTTGAGTCTCAGGAGACTGCAGTATCTCATTGATTTAGGTCGAGTTGATCCAACTCAACCTATTGACTTAACCCAGCTTGTCAATGGGAGAGGTGTGACCATCCAACCACTTAAAAGGGATTATGGGGTCCAGCTGGTTGAAGAGGTAACTCTAGATTTGTTTCGTTTGCTTGCTTGTTTTGTTTGGTGTATAGACACTTTGCCATAATATTCCTTCCTTATCTGTGAGGGACACATACCATATGGATGCTTCACTGTGGTCATTATCAAACTGTATAAACTGTTTTCTTCTTTTTATATAGACATCTGATAAAGGTTAGTTCATAGGTTAGGCATAGTGGGAGGTTAATAATAATTTGCTACAGTTGTTATTAACTTTAACTTATGACTCTTTATTAAATGGAGAACTTCTCTCTCTCTGCTTAGTTGTACTATAGTTCTTTGTCATATCAGAATTGTCAGCATCACTGTTCTTGTACACGTTGGGGCCATCACTTAGTAAGATAAGAGAGAAATATACAGTATTGAAATACTATGGTAGGCTGATGGGTGGGTAGCAGATAGAGTGTAAAAATGATATAGAAAGGTGTAATTCATGTCAGGAAGGGATGGGGTCGAACAGCACAAGATGTCATCATGCTCCACAGCACAGTTTATACTCTACAATGTACTGGAGACACACTGTTCAACTTGCACAGGGTCTTGGTTTGATTCCTAGCTCTTCAGAGCCAGTAATTGAAACCATGGAAGGTGAAACTGAGAGACTGCTTAATCAACACTTATCCCTTCTTGGGGGCTGGAGAGCTAGATCAGTAGGAAAGAACATTGGCCAATCATCCACAGGACCTGGGTTCGAGTCCCAGCATCCATATGGTAGCTCACAACCATCTGTAACTTCAGTCCCAGGAGATCCACCACCTTTGCTGCCTTGATAGGAACTGCATGCACATGGTACACAGATAGTCATGCAGACAAAATACACGTACACATAGAATAAATACAAACATACAAACAAAAAATGTAATTCATGCTAGTTGTGGTTACAGAAATATGATGTACATTCAGGCCACAGCTTTGTGCTTCTGTGGATCTGTACATCTTTCTCCTTTATTGAAAAAAAAATTTCTTAAAATTTTTTTTAGATTGTTTTGTTTTTGCTTTTCAAGACAGGTTTCTCTGTGTAGCTCAGGCTGTCCTGGAACTCACTTTGTAGACCAGGCTGGCCTTGAACTCACAGAGATCTATCAGGCTCTGCCTCCCAAGTGTTGAGATTTTTAAAGGTGTGCGCCACCACTGCCTGGCTAGATTTCTTTATTTTATATGTATGAGTGTTTTGCCTGTATGCATGTGTACCATAAGTACCCCTGGTGTCCCCAGAGTTCAGAAGAGGATGTTAGGCCCCCTGGAACTGGACTTAATAGATAGTTGTGAGCCACCATGTGGGTGCTAGGAACCAAACCCCAACCCTGGAAGAGCAGCAAGTGCTCTTGACCTCTAAGCCCTCTTTCCAGCCCCAGAAACGTCTTTCTGGAATTATTTTTGTTGTTTGAGGCAGGATAGCTCTGGCAGGCTGTCCTAGAATTCACAGTGTAGACCATGTTGGCCCCTGCCTTTGTCTCTTCAGTGCTGAGATGGACAAGCATGTGCCACTCACTACATCTGTTCACCTACCCCACACTTTTTAAAAAACAGTTTACATTGCAAGGTGACAAGAGCCTGCCAGTAACTCAGGTGCAGCTTGTGGCCCTGCCCCACTCTTAGAAGCACACTCTGTGTCTGCCTTTTCCTACCCAAAGCATTTTTCTTTTTATTGTTTTTATGTGTGTGAGTGTTTTGACTTACATATATATGTACCATATATGCTCCTGGTGCCAGCTGAAGCTTTGGATCCCCTAGGACTGGAGTTACAGACACTATGAGCCACCACATGGGTTCTTGTAATAAAATGCTGGCTTTCTAGAACAGCAGCTAGCTCCCTTAACTGCTTAGCATCTCTCCAGCCTCCCAACTAATTTTTCTTACTATCTGGTGCACAACTGTGCTTCCATTTCATTTTTCTCACTTTCACCTAAGCCTTGTAAATGTAGGTGCTTTGTTATAGTTTCAATATTGACAATCTTAGCTCTGAAAGTTACTTAATATTTATGGAAAAAAGGAATGAATTTAATCCCATTTCAACTTCAGTAGAAATTTCTCTTATACTGATTGACCAACAGTTCATAAGTAGATTAACTACATAGCCAAATAGTAACTTAGTGTCCACTAGAGGGAAGCATATGCCCATGGAAGAACCTTTTCAAGTCCTTTGAGACTGAACCTAAAGATAGCACTTTCCAAGGTCTCATTCATTGTCTGATGTGGTAGATCATGCCTGTGATCCCAGCACTTGAAAGGCTGAGGCTGGAAGATTGCTGTAAGTTTGAGGCTACCTTGAGCTACAAAGTGAATTCTAGGTGAGCCTTGGTTGTACTACAAAACCTTGTCTTAAAGAGAAACAAAACAAAACAAACCCTAATAAAACTGGTTAAGTTCATTTGGAAAAGCAATACCGAAGACACAATTGAGCCTCAATATTCTACTGTCGATGTGTAAAGAAAAAGACTTCATAGAAAATTCCATAACCTTGGCAGTATTTAAATTTCATGTCTCAGTATGCTTTAGGTATGTGTATATTATGCTAGCAGACATTATACTGAAAATTGTACACTGGGCCAATGATTGAATAAATGTAGTCACACAGTTATTATAGCTTGTACATTGTTTGCCTTTTCTGAGTTTAGATTTGTAAGTAAATAGTGGATAATATGATGGCTGTGATTTTAAGCACAGAATTACTTGGAAATATATGTTCTCAAGGAAAATAAAAGAAACCTGATTTGTAGACCTTCCTAAAAATAAAATGCAGTTTATAGTACTTACAACCCTGGCACTAGCACTAGAGGAGAAGAGTGAGGTGGTGGAGCAGCGGAACCAGAGAAGTAACAGAGGAGGCTTCTTTGTTTTTTGAGACAGAGTTTCTCTGTGTAACAGCTCTGGCTGTTCTGGAACTAACTCTGTAGACCAGGCTGGTCTCAAACTCCCAGAGATCCACCTGCCTTCTGAGTGCTGGGATTAAAGGCATGTGCCACCACTGCCTGGCCTCAGAGTAGTAATTGAAAATAAAAATCACTAATACATCAAGTCCCTAGTTTTGAATCGACAGTCTGTTGATTATAAAAATGCACACCATTATCAAATATAAAAAGAAACTACATCCTATAGTGAATGGAATATTGAAATATATGAAATGTTCATAGCGTGAGTGGGAATTAGTTGAGCCATACTAAAATGGCAAAAGCAGTATGTTTTGAAGTTAGACAAATATTAGCATATCCTGAGTGACGGGACTTTATTGTCTAGTGTTAAACATTCTGGGGGAAAATAGATGAATCCTCCATTTTAGAGAGTATAATAAAGTTGGCAGTGAGTACAAAATGAATTCCCCTCCCCTTTTTTCCCTAAAGACAGCCAACCCCTTCAGTGTTGTCAGATATTTTATTTTCCAGGCTATTCCAGACCCTTGCCTCCTCTATAACCTCCTGTTACTTACTTAGGGATAAGGAAGACTTGTTTTTATTTTTATTAAAATTTTAAAAATGTTTAATGTGTATGTGTGTTTTATCTGCGTGTATATCTATGTATCCCATATGTGTCTAGTGCCTGGAGAGGCCAGAAGAGGGCATTAGCATTGGATCCCCTGGAACTGAAGTTACAGGTGGTTCTCAGGCACCATGTGGGTGCTGGAAATCAAACTGTGATCCTCCGGAAGAGCAGCCAGTACTCTTAACTGCTGAGCTGTCTCTCCAGTCTCAGGAAGATTTGTTTTTAGTCTGTATAATGGAGCATAATGTTGTGGTTAAGAATAGAGATGGGCTGGTAAAATGGCTTCATGGGTAAAGGCCACTCAGAGCTGGAGACATGTGTTTAATCCCTGGAATCCAAATAAAGGTAGAAAGAACCAAAAAATTGTCCTCTGACCTCAACATGCATGTTGCATGCTGTGATCACATATACACACTGGACTTTTCCCAGAGGCCTGCCCTGAGAAGTTTTCCTCCCAGAATCCTGGGGAAGATGCTTTGTCTAGTGTGGGGTTATCTCAGGGAAAAGAATCTATGTACACCATGCTCTTTTATCCGTTTACTTTATCTCTCTAAGACAAAATTCTATCTACATAGCTTCTGTTCTGTCCTGACACTCAGTTCCTCTCTGTACTACTTTTCCTGTCTTCTCATAGTCCTAACTAAGCTCCCAGGCTTTTGACCTCATCTTTGTCCTCTCTTCCTTCACACTCCATCCTTTCTTCCTTGCTCCTTACCCCTGACCCTGAGAAACTCTGCCTTCTCTTCTCTCCAGCCATGGGGCTCTATCTACCATCTATGGAAACTGCCTTGTTCTTTCTCCCTGGCTACATGACTCTGCTCCTCTGGAATTCTGCTCCAGTTCTTATTGCACCTGGCTATGCAAAAAAGCCCTACTGTCCAGAGTCAATAGCTCTGTGATGCTAAAAGGCCTGAAGCCAAGGGATGGTCTGAGCTTCATTTGCACAAGAAACAAAGCTATGCATCTACAGCTCCGCCTGTCTTCTAGGCCCTGCAGGAGTATTAGTTACCTAGTGGATCAGCAGTAGGTCTGAGAAGCTTAGCTGTTTGTCATTATGGCCTAGTAGTATATGGGCACACAAGAATTCCATAGCAGAAAATAGCTGATATATATTAATAAGCTAAATAACACCAAATATTCCCTGATAAATGGCTTCCTCTTGAAGGACACCTTGGTCAGTTAAGGTATAGCTTATTATATACAGCTGACTCTATTATATATTCTTGAAGCTTGCTGCATGCACATGCGCGTGTGTGCGTGCACACACACACACACACACACACACACAGAATTTCCTTTGAAATATGTACTTTGAAAGAATTCATATGGTGCTGGGTATGTAGCTGACTAACAAAAGAGAAGACCCTGAGGTTCCATCCTCAGCATTGGAAAAAGGAAAATTCCAGTGCAAAGGCTCTGACTAGAGTCTGGATTTGTATCCTAATTTTGTGTCGTGGATGAATTACTCAGCAGCCAATATGCCTTATTGTCCCCATCTGCATTTGGTATAGTAATAAGGATAAAATAGTGTACTACTAATGGGATATGTGGAAATGGATGCTTCCCTCAGTACCTACTGAATGCAGAAAATGGAATAAGACAGTCATTCCTACTTGCAGGGCTTGAGAATTGGTGATGCATAGTGGACACCTAAGTGGAGGTGGTTTGGGATAGAATTGCAAGTATTTTGGAGCAGGGAGCACAGCTGAAAACAGACCTTGTGCTGATTTGCCTTCAGCTAAGCTATTTACTAACAGGCCTTGTTTTAACTTATGACAGGGTGCTGATACTTTTCAAGCAAAAGTTAATATTGAGGTACAGTTGGCTTCAGAATTAGCAATTGCTGCAATTGAAAAAAATGGCGGTGTTGTTACTACAGCCTTCTATGACCCAAGAAGTCTGGGTAAGTCTGTTTTGTGATCAGTTTCCCCTTTATCTTATACTGCCTGTCTGTTTGCCATTTTTCTTGAGTGCTTCTGTCATGCTTACAGCTGCCTCCTTTAGGCCTCCTTGAGCACTGTACTCATGTACACGTAACACAACTGACATAAATGTGTACTCATAATTAAAAGTAAAAAGTCTTAAAATATATTTTCCAGAGGGGTGTTAGCTCCTCTGAAGTATTTAAAACCTTCTCTCCCTCCTTCTCCCCTCTCCTTTCCGTCTTCCTTTCCTTTTCAAATTATAAACTATTAAAAATGACTTTTTTCAGCCTAGCTTAGATAGCTCAGTAGGCAAGACCCCCCTCCCTGCTCTGCAAGTCTGATCTGGGTTTGATCAGGTGAAAGGAGAGAGCCAATTCCTGAAAGTTGTCATCAGATCTCCATGTGCAGCATAGCACATAGGATAATAATAAAAAAATGAAAAAAATTATAAAGAGTTGTTTCCGTTTTCTTACTTAAGCCTGTTTTACAAGAAGTTCTTGGAATTCAGTTCTCATCTCAGTAAATTAGTAACTTAAGAATGTCTAACATAGTTATGTATAGAGCCAGTATTTACATCTCTCTTTTTAAAATTCTTCCTAGAAATTCTGTGCAAGCCTGTTCCATTCTTCCTGCGGGGACAGCCCATCCCAAAGCGAATGCTTCCACCGGAAGCACTGGTTCCGTATTACACTGACGCCAGAAATCGGGGCTACCTGGCTGACCCTGCCAAGTTTCCTGAAGCAAGACTTGAACTTGCCATGAAGTATGGCTACGTTCTTCCTGATATCACGAAAGATGAACTCTTCAAAATGCTTAGTGCTCGGAAGGATCCAAGGCAGATATTCTTTGGTCTTGCTCCTGGTTGGGTGGTGAATATGGCAGATAAGAAAATTCTAAAACCTACAGATGAGAATCTCCTTAAGTATTACAGCTCCTGAACTCTTCCAGTAAGCAGATGTGTTGAGAACCAGACAGGAGCTGAAACAAGGCTGCTTGTAGGTCTCAGATCCTTGGGGTTGATACCAGTCATCAGTGTGGTCAGATCTGAAATTAAATCACAGGCAGCAAAAGCTGTACAGAAGAACTGGACATTTTTGGGTATATGTCTCAAAAACTCAAATGGGGATGGTTTTAGAAAAATGATTAAAAAATTGCTTAAAATCATCTTCCTTCCCTTTTTGTTTGTTTTGAGGTAGGGTTTCTCCGTATAGCCCTGGCTGTCCTGGAATTGTAGTGTAGACCAGGCTGGCCTCAAACTCACAGAGATCCGCCTGCCTCTGTCTCCTGAGTGCTGGAATTAAAGGTATGCGCCGCCACTGCCCAGCCTAATTTTAACTACTTTAAAATGTCTTTTTACTGTCTATCTTTTTATGGTCTTTTCTTACCTGTTCTGTTAGAATGAAGGGCAAGTATAGAGGATTGATTAGTAGGCCTGGGCGCAGGTGCTAAGGAGCCCTGGTTCTTTTTACACAGTAGCCCCAGGGAAGCTCTGCTACCCACTGTTAAGATAGTGAGTCCCCAACAGGGATGGAGATGCTCAGAATGTGACTGGTGAGTAGCTACAAAGGTGCTTATCAATAGAGGAGCTAGAGAAAGAAAGAGCACAAATGAATTAATTTTCGAGCACTTTATAGTAAGTATAGATAATGGTCAAACCATTACCATTTTTCTTGAAGAAGGTAGTGTTCCAGTTGATAAAAATTTATCTCCGACTTCAAGACATTTCAATTACATTTAGGAACTTGTTCAGTGATTGCAGAAGCCATATGGAGACAGGGTTTGTTTTAGGTGGTGGTTTTAAAGGCGGGCGGCCTGGCCAGTACCCTGAGCCCTAGCCAGTCCTCTTGCTTCAGCTTTCCCAGCAGCTGGGCTGCTGTGCCCAGCTTAACTCGGTTACTGTAAAAGATAAGAGAGATTGTGTCCAAGTCTTGCAAAAGTTTAATTTACTTTAAGTGATTATAGTTTTTAAACTTTGTATGAAACAGTGTCTCATGCATCCCATGCTATCCTTGAATTTCTGATCCTTTCTTCCCATGTGTTGGGATTACAGCATGAACCACCGTGCCTTGTTGAGCAATTAAACATTGATCCTGAATAATTCATTATAGTTCTTCCACCGTTAAATGATTGTTAAAATAAAACACAAAAACTCATATATCATGCAGTGTATTTTTAATTGGCTTTTATACCTTATGTTTTGCTGACCTTGGCTTCAGTTTATAAAGTGGTGCACATGCCTAGGGTGTGTTTCAGTTTTCATTCAGGATTGTGTAGGTTTGTTTTGTTTTGTTTTTGTTTTTTGTACAAACTCTAGTAAGAACCAGGAGCTAAGAAGAATCATCTTTAGACTAACTTTAGTGATTGAATTTGAAACCCCCTCCTTTTTTTTTCCTTTTTGAGACAGGATTTCTCTGTTTAGCCCTGGTTTCCTGAAACTCTGTTTGTAGACCACCTGGACTACTCAAAAATCCGCCTGTCTCTGCTTCTCGAGTGCTGGGATTAGAGGCATGCGCCGCCACTGCCGCCGCCACCGCCGCCACCGCCGCCACCACCACCTGGCTGTAATCAGTTCTTAAAACATGTTTGTGTTTTTCAGAGACCTGTTTAAAGTGAGGTGCATCTGCAGACAAGTCACTTCCCCTTTGTTAAACTGAAGGATAGTGTCAGTCTGAAGCAACAAGAGGTGTGTACTAGACAGCAGTCTCTTCCCCACCTCCTGTGCACCAGTGCTCCACATGCCTGGTGACTCTACCCTCCCTCTGCCTCTAGTGCCAGCTGTAGCACTTCAGTGAGGGACACAGGTGCTTCCTTGATCTGAGGAGAACTTGACCTCAACCTATCTACATAGAAATGAATTTCCTTAAATGTAAAGACATCCTGTAACAGTAAGTGTATGGGGTGTGGAAGTGAAAGATCCTGTTGGGTGTGCTGTAGCCTAGATAAGTTACTGCCTTGCCTTGAGCACGACTTTCTTTTGGTGATGCAACTTACCATTGTAGGTCTCAGACACTGCCTCCACAGGAAAATTTCTTTGTGGGAAGTGAGAGAGGATATTAGTCACCTTAAGGAAGACCATACTGCAGCCTTCCATCTGAAAACGTGCTTCGAGGGTCCTTGGACTCTCTTCTCCCATCCCATTAAGCAGAAGGACTAACTGCCCTTGCCACATTCAGCTCTGACAGCCAACATTGGTTTTCTTCATTTGGTCATCTTTGGTGGCCTACAGGTGGAAGGAAATTGGGATAGAGTGACAAAGGAAAAAATGAAAACAGGAAACAGATGTAGAATGTTTATTTGGTGACAGGGACTTTTTCACAAACAGCTGTATCCGGGTTGTGGTACTGTAACCCCATAGCTCATTCTCAGCCAAAACAGCAAGTTCCATGAAATTCGTCTGGTATACTCTAGGCTTTGTTCCATTTAAAGGGGCACAGAAGAGAGGTCCAGTAGAAAGTGGTAGCTATAAGAGTTCTTGTCACTTGAGAATCTACCTTTAAAGGCAATAAGGTTTCAGTTTAGATCTGTCCTTTCCTGGAATGTGTCTTTAT
The DNA here is from genome assembly GCF_903995425.1 of Onychomys torridus. NCBI lineage: Eukaryota > Metazoa > Chordata > Mammalia > Rodentia > Cricetidae > Onychomys > Onychomys torridus. The sequence goes on from NC_050444.1 coordinate 3,975,627, forward strand.
CTGTTCTCATATGACTTTTGGTGGCCAAGACCCCAAAACCTTGAGTTAATTTGTGTTTTAAAGTGATTTTTAGGGCCAGGCATAGTTATATATGCCTTTAATCCCAGCACCCAAAAGGTGGATCTGAGTTCAAGGCTAGCCTGGTCCACAAAGTGACACTGTCTCCAAAAGCCAAACAAAACCCACAAAACTATTTCTAGGACTGGGGAGACAGCTTGAGTGGGTACTGTCTGTGCTCAGGCTCTAGTGCTTATGTGAACCATGTGAATAGTGTACATGGGCATCAGAGGGTGAGTAGGTCCCTGCAGGCTCAGGTGGCCCATTTAGCCAAATGGAGAGCTCCAGGTTCAGTAGTAAGAGACCTTCATCAAAAAGTGGGCTAGAGAGTGGGATGTGTCAAATGGGAGCAGTACTGCTCATTTCACCTTGGGTAGAGGAGAGGGTTGTCTGTTTGGAGACCTTGCTGCAAGCAAACCATGGCATAGTATAGCTGTCCTGTTACATGCCTGGACCTGCAGAATCATCTGGATGGAACACAAGTCTAGGGCTTAAAGCAGGACTAGATGTGGGACTTAGCATGTGGTTTATTCTCTGCCTCATTTTGACCATCTGAGAAATGGAAGATAAAATACAAATTCGGTTTGTATAAAATACAAATTATCTTAGGGTTTCTACTGATGTAATAAACACTATGACCAAAATGGTGTTGGGAAGAAAGGGTTTATTTGGCTTATACTTCCACAGCACTGTCATTGAAGGAAGTCAGTACAGGAACTCAAACAGTTGGAACCCAGAGGGAGGAGCTGATGCAGAGGCCATGGAGGGGTGCTGCTTACTGGCTTGCTCAATGTTTGTTTGGCCTGTCTTCTTTCAGAACTCAGAACCAGCAGCCCACCACAATGGGCTGGACCCTCTCCCATCAATCACTAAGAAAATACCCTACAGGCTTGCCTAGCTGGATCTTATGGAGGCATTTCCTTAATTGAAATTCCTTCATGTCAGATGACTATGACAAGTTGACATAAAACCAGACAGAACAATTATGAGAACTGAAAGCAGTCAGTGTGTAAAGCATGGAACACATGACTTGCCTTGTCTGCTGAAGTATTGGTGAATTAGTGTGTTCTGGTCCTGATGTAGCTGCTATCCTATGGCTTCTACTTCCCTTCCTCTGAAAAGATTCACAGATAGCCTGTGTTTAGTCTTTTGTAAGTTGTGCTTGAATCTCAGTGATGGTAAGGAAATGCATGATGGACCTTACTACTTCCAGCTAAAAACACATTTTGACAAGGCAGCACAGCAGAGGCAGACCTGAGGGTGAAGTTGAATTTCCGACTTGATCACTGATTTCCTTTGCAAAACCAGAAGGGCCCAATTTACTTTTGAAGAATATTTGTGTATTTTGTGTGCTGAAGAGGCATGCATCATGAAGAATATCTAGTGTTTGTGTATTTGTGTGTGCTGAAGAGGCATGCATCATGAAGAATATCTAGTGTTTGTGTATTTGTGTGTGCTGAAGAGGCATGCATCATGAAGAATATCTAGTGTTTGTGTATTTGTGTGTGCTGAAGAGGCATGCATCATGAAGAATATCTAGTGTTTGTGTATTTGTGTGTGCTGAAGAGGCATGCATCATGAAGAATATCTAGTGTTTGTGTATTGTGTGTGCTGAAGAGGCATGTACTTGGTGAGGAAAGGACAACCTACATGAGGTGGTTCTCTTCCACCACCTGCATTCCAGAGATTGAGCGCAAGTCATCAGTGTTAGTATTCTGACCCGCCCCTTGGCATTGCCCTGCGTCCTGATGTAAAAGCCTCACTTTCAGGAAAAACTCCTCCCCCCTTCTCTCTTCCACTTATCCTCCTACGAGGTGCACACCCTTAAGCCTCCTTCTCTCTTCCTCTCTATGTCTCTCTTTCCAATCTTTCTCTTCATCTCTCTATTGTAATAAACTCTCCACATGGATGCAGCATCTGGGTTATGAATTACTGGCCACCACCACTGCCATGCCCACGTGGCATGTATCTTCCCAGTCTGCTTCTGCATCTGCCTAGCATGCCAACATGTTTCCCTGCATTCATGGATACCCTCAGGGTCCCCACAAATTCATAATAATCAGGCGTGATGGCAAATGCCTTTACCTGATGAGCCATCCTGCAGGACCTACTAATTCCTAAAAGCACCATCCCTGTATGGAAAAAGATACCACAAGGGAGAGGAAGGCCTTTAAGATAATCAGATTCCAGACACAAAACTTCAGGAGGGAAGAGAAAGGTGCCATCTGTTTGCCACCTGGGCATTGTATTTCTAAATAGCTGATTCCATTCCCACCAGTTTAGATGCTTGTGTCTTTTATGTAAGATTTGTAAGGATAAGAGCAGTTTAAATTTCTTATATTTGGCTGTTGATTCTAAGTTTTGTTTAAAGGATGTGCACATGGGAAATCAGGTCTAGATATCACAGTAAAAACAAGCTAGCAAATTTAATGGGCCAAGGAGGTAGCTCAGTGTTCAAGAGGGCGTGCTGTGTGAGATTGAAGGCTTGAGTTTGAACCCTCGGCAACTGTGTAAAAGCAGCCATGGCTGCACATACCTGTAACTCTACACTAGGGAGAGTGACTCCTGGAACGCCTGGGGCTTGGGGGACACCAGCCTAGTGAGAGAGACCTGTCTGGAGGAGATAAAGTTTGGAAAGGTAATGGAGCAAATACCAGACATCCTCATTTGGTCTCTGTACACATGGAAGTGGGTGCAATCACCCACATATGTGCATAGACATCATATACATACTCCCTATCCAAAATAGCCTTTTAAAAGAATTTAAATTTTTGTTATTCAAATTTAATTATTTTTATTTTTTTTTTAAGCTATGCACATATAAAGAAAAGAACAAAAATCTTAAAGTGCTGCCAAGAGGCCGAGCGGTGGTGGTACACCCCTTTAATCCCAGCAGTTGGGAGGCAGAGGCAGGCGGATCTCTTGTGAGTTCAAGGCCAGCCTGATCTACAGAGCGAGTTCCAGGACTGCTTCACAGAGAAACCCTGTCTCGAAAAACTAAACCAAACCAAACCAACCAACAACCCACAAAACTGTTTTAGTGCATTCTCCAAGCCTCCATTCAGAATGGAGGGAGGAATGAAGCCACAGCACAGCCAACAGCCGGTCCAGTGAGCCGTGACCCAGTGATTCTGGTGGAGAGCTTAGTTCTAGTGCCACACTGGTTAGCGCGTTCTAGGACATCAGCAGGATTCCAGAAGCGCTTCTCAGTGCTTTTCATTTGCACCCCACACACGTGCCCCCCCCCCCCCCCCCCCCCCCGCGGCGCCGCACTTCTGCAGCTTCTGCGGTGACTGCAGAGCAGGTTCAGTGGCTCTGCTGTTGTCTACAGCTGAAAGAACTGATGCCAGGCTCCTCCCCACCTGGCTAATGACCCCTGTTCTCGAAGCTTTGCTGTCTTTTTAGTGTGAGTTTGCTCATCTGCCACTGTGGCCTGTGAGCCAACTCCTGGGACCCTTTGTGGCACTCTAAGCCTCTTTGGGTACGACCTGATCTCACTGCGCCAATCTTGCAGAGCCTGTCAGTTCCAGATCTCTTTTCCTCTCATTTGATCGGGTAGGCTTGTGGCTACCTGCCTGGAGTAGCAATTGAGAATGAAATGTTACCTTTGGCATGGACAAACTCTGGCAAGGGGCCAACAGGAGTTACCTTTGAAATGCGTTCAAATGAAAACTTCAAAAAGAACTCAGTTTCTCCAGGGGAAGAATGGGAGTCTCACAAGTTGATACCGTTTCAAAGTAGGCAAGACTGCCCCCTGGTGGTCAAATGTGAGCATTCTTCAGTGAGTTTCCAGGTTTGATGAATGGTGTTAAATATTCAGAGTTTCTACATTCAACAGTCTTCAAATGCACACACAGGATACAATGCCAGAGATACTGAAATTGGAAAAGCAGTCACACCAGAGGCACAGACACTAGGAGACCCAAATAATTAAAATACAATATGCAGAATCCGAAGTAATCAGCCATCAGAGTTTGCTCTGGTTTGCCTTTATTTTAAAAGGGATTAGAACTTGGTCTACTAACAAACCCTAGTTCTGTATTAGTAATAGATGGTGACCACAAAACATTAAAGAAAGGCAACCAGGTCCCAAGTTGGCAACTGCTTTCACAATGACTTTCCTCAGTTCTCCAGAAACTATTGATCCCATTATCTCTATTTTAGAAGTTGATGTTCTTCTTTCCCAAAGGGATATTTATAGTAACCACCAGCATGTTAAGGATACACATCTGACAAGCTCCTACTTCTTGGTATATTATTCATACAGAGTGAAGTCTCAGAGAGTGTACACTCACATACCAGTGTTGAACATGGGAGCAGAGTGGTTAAGGAAAGGGGGTTGAAGTGGTTCATAAGCCAGGTTAGCCAGCACTGTTGAGCTGCAGCAGGCTTGCCAGCGGGGCATGTGAGTAGTGGCACTTCTTTCTTAGGGCTGCCGCTGAGCATGCAAGAAGGGACATTTAAACCAATGTGTTGATGGAAGGCATGTCCATCAAGCATGGGAACTTGTTTTAATTTAAAGAAAAATCTTTCTATAAAGTCTAAACTGGACATGAACTTCATCATTTGTCTCAACCTCTGGAGGGCTGGGATTACAAACGTGCCTCACTAAGCCTGGCTGGCATCCACCAGCAAATGATACAGGGCTAATGAGAGTGCATAAAAATATTTTCCAGTGAATCCTATTGATTTGAGTTCAATTCCTAGAACTCATGAAAAACGTGGAAGCAGAGACCAACTCCACGTGTGCCAAGGCACGTCTCCCACACCATACAGGCACACAATAATACATTTTTAAAAAGTTAAAAGGAATTATTTAGGGAAGAATGATTCAGAATTGCAGAGGGGATATTAATTTTCTGACTACTCAAGTATCCTTGGGAACTGATACAGCTGGAGGTGAGCCTTGGTACTCACTGGCCTCTATTTTTATTCCTGGGTAGTTCAGTGATCTCCTCCAGACCAGTAACTAGACATTCTTTATGATTTGATCTATGCCAGCTACTAAAAGGCAAAAATAGAATCTGGAAATATTACTCTTTAGCTGTTTGAAAAGTAAGACAGGAAGCTAGGCATGGTAGCACATACCTTAGTCCCAGCATTTGAGAGGCAGAGGCAAGTGGTTCTCTGCAAATTCAAGGTCAGTCTTGTCTACATAGTACATTTCAGGACAGCCAGAGTTAGGTAGGAAGACACTGTCTCAAAAACAAACAAATAAAAGGCAGGGCATGAAGGAGTAATGAATACGTTCTTAGACTCTGTGAGTAAAAGAGCAGAGGTTAAACATTCAAGGGAGGTAATTGGGCTTTCATAACTGTTAATCCAACATTCCTGATTCATTGAAATCAATCTCATGCTCTCTCTCTCTCCAGGGTTTCTCTGTGAGCCTTGGCTGTCCTGGAACTCACTCTGTAGACCAGGGTGCCCTGGAACTCTCAGAGCTCCATCTGCCTCTGCCTCCCAAGTGCTGGTACTAAAGGTGAGCACCATTGCCCGGCTGTGAATTACTTTTTAAATACCTGGTCCTGGGGCTTAGTTCATAGCCCACAGCCTCACATGTTAGGGGAAGCTCTACCACTGAAACATACTGTCAAAGAACCTTAATGTATAAAATTATCTTTATATATTGATAACATTTTCTGACGCTATAGCCTAGACTCATTGAATTTTGCCATATTCATATTAAATTAAGCCCACCTAACACAGTGTGGTCATGGGACAGCAGTGCTGGCCTCCTCTGGGATCTTGTTGACATAATGTTTTTGGGGCACATGGGAACTGCACCTATGTCCTCTAAAGCCTTGGACATTGGAAAACATTGAAATAAGAGGCACACCTGCCACTGTTAAAATGGATCTGTGGTAAACATGGCTATCCTGCCAAGCAGAAAGGAGAACTGGAAGGTCAAGACTGAGAGACACTCAAATTCTTGAATAAGAGTCTTACTTTAACAAGATCTCAAAATGATTTCCATACACATTAACTAAAGATTGCAAAGCTCTGTTAATAGACACCATACCATGCCTTTAATTAAAGTGTATGGAAACAAAGAAAACAAAACAACCGCCAACCATCCTCACATTATTGCAGTGTCACTTGTGACCACTAGGCGGCAATATTTCCTAAAATTTTATATACTTAGGCTGTTCAGGCTCTGCTGTAATTGTTTTTTATTTTTGTTTGTTTTTAGAGACATGATTTCTCTAGATAATCCTGACTGTCCTGGAACTCATTATGTAGACCAGGCTGGCCTCGAACTCAGACTGCCTCTGCCTCCCGAGTGCTTGGATCAAAGGTGTGCGCCACGTACCCAGCCTGTAATTTTTTCTTTTTCTTTTCTTTTTTTTTTTTGAGCTGAGAATCGAACCCAGGTCCTTGCACTTGCTAAACAAGCGCTCCACCACTGAGCTAAATCCTCAGCCCCTGTAATTGTAATGGTTATAATTAACCATTTTAAATTGACAAAACAATTTGCTTTTTAAAGAAAGAGAAAAAAGATTAAAGTAAGAAAATTTTGCCTGATACAATATTATGGAGAAAAAGGTTTAAAATTTTCTCCATAAAAATAAAAATAATTAAAACAAACAATACAAAACTAACAGTCAGAACCCCTGAAACAACAGGTTGTTCTACAAATCCAGGTAAATATTTGAAAACAATATTGCACTATTTGTATTATAGATTGGGATGAAGATGAAATAAAAAATTGTAAGTCAAACTGACGAGCACTTGCTTTAGGCTGTGTTTGTGTGTGTGACTGATTTCAGGAAGCACACTCATTAAAGAGACGTGAAAAACACAAGGATGGCGTCATTTTATAATGATATAAATAAACTGCTGTGCCTTCAGCCTATTAAACATCATCATCAAAGCCATCCAGTCAAGGTCACTGGTGAAAATGAACTTCCTGCTTCTTTCCTTTAGAATAAACCAAGAATCTATAAATGGAGGCCTCAGGCCTATAGCTACAGAGAGCGCCCAGCAAGCGCAGTGGCAGGACCTACGGTGACAGGATCTGAAGCTTTGCTCCTGTGTCTCAGGCCAACTTCTGCTGTCTTGGCCCCAGCCCAGAAGTTGCCAAGCCCTCTCCCTCGCTATCTCCAGGTTTAGTGGCAGTTTTCTGAGTTTGTGTCAAGCCAAATGTCCTTATTTCTACCAGCCAGTGGGCCTCCTTCAGTCCTCAGAGAGGAACATGGGGTTCCTTTTGCAAGTTCCCTAGGAATGTGGGTGGATGGAACACTCAGAGGGAGAAATGAGAAATCTAGAGAGGGACAGCTTGGCAGGAAGAGGCACACCCATGTTAAACCTGGTATCAGAGCTCCAGGGGTCGAGAATGGCGACGCTCCCCTGTATTGACAGTATTTTCCCCTGTATTGACAGTATTTTCAACAATTTAAAAGCCTTACATCTTTTGGCCCAAAGCCAGGTTCTAAGCTACATGTGACATTGCAACACTGGAATCTGGAACAAGTGCCTCTGACTTCTGCATGCCTGCCTCCTGGAGCACATGAGAGCTGCACCTATGTTGAACTGTCTCTGCAGCCTTGTACTTGCCAAACTGAGATTTCAAAACAGTCCTTAGATCATTCCTTTAGAAATTCCAAGTTTCTTCTGGTTGTTTTTGGTGTCATCTGCAGAAGCAAGATGCCAAAGGGGATGCCACTGTTTGGAACGAGTCGAAATGACTTGTGCCTCTAAGGCTTTCCATCTTCAGAAGTCGTGGACCTGTGGTAAGCATGGCTACCCTGCCAAGCTCAGGCAAAAGTAGAACTAGAGTGAACCACCAGGACTGGGCTAAAGAGGCACGTAGAGACAGTCTATAACAGATTCAGATGTGGATTCCTGGGAGGAACAGCACCTAACGCTGAGAGGGTGCTGCTGTGCCCCATAACGCATCATGAAGATATCATTGATTTGCTGTAAACAAATGTTCTGCTTTCAAAAATTAGAAGAAAAAAATAGGAGAAATATCAAACTTCATCAAACGTGGATGGAAGGGAAGCACAATGTTTAAGTTAAAAACATCTTATTCGACAAGGTATTCAACAAAGATAGTGGCATAAAGGTTTCCATCTGGTAACACCCACACTCCAGCAGAGCCATGGAATGGGGAGAGCTTGCCCTATTCTTTGTTCTACTTCCTATTCTGGTGGAACCTTTTTCCACCTCCTGCCTGGCTCTCCCAGGGTGAGAAACATGTGCTAGTATCAAGATCAGAACTAGAACGCAGTGTTCCAAATCCTATCAGAACACAAAAGAAAACCAGTAGGGCCGCTTCTGGCTCCTAAGTACAGTGTGTAATAACCACACTAACTCGTTAGAGGTGGAGAAAGTCAAGAAAGACAAAGGGTTAGACATTCTCATTGAACCATAAGGAATGTGTGTGGCAACTCACTGAGCAGGCCTGGGTCAGCTCTCTGTCTCTGGACATGGACAGCCACCAAGAAGAGATTTCACTGTCAAGAAGGAGCAGATCTTAGGGCTCTTGGGAAGAACTGAAGAAAGGTCACCTGCCCCATCTTCTTGGCCTTCCCAACTGCTAACTTACTTCTGACATCTTTTGTACAGTGATGACACAGTGAACTTACAGACCACCCAGTCTCCAAAACTAAACATCAAAGTCTCAACATTCTAATATGCTCAGTTTATTACAGACAAAACCAAATAACTGAGCTGGAGAAATGGCTCTGGGGTTAAGAGCACTTGCTACTCTTCCAGAAGACTTCAGCTCAATTTCTAGCACTCACATTAGGCAGCTCAGAGCCACGTGTAACTCCATCTCAAGGGAATGTGACATCCACTTCTGGCCTCAATGGGTACTGGTTAGATATGCACACACATAAAATGCGTGTACACACACACACACACACACACACACACACACACACACACACTTACACATACATTTTACAAAAAGGCTGGGAGTGGTAGTTGTGGTATTGTGTTTCCCCCCAAAATATTGTGTGTTCCCCGAAATAAACATATCTGGGGTCAGAGAACAGACAGCCACTAGATACAGAGTTACAAACGGTGTCTAGAAAATGGGAAGAGCAAGCCATAGCAGAAGTTGGGCGGTGGTAGCACACACCTTTAATCCCAGCATTTGGGAGGCAGAGCCAGGTGGATCTCTGAGTTCAAGGCTACTTTAGAAACAGCTAAGCAGGGTGATCCACGCCTTTAATCCCAGAAACCCAACCTTTAATCCCAGGGAGTGCAGGCAGAAAGGGAAAGATTATATAAGGCGTGAGGACCAGGAACTAAGTTAGTTAAGCATTTAGTTAGTTAAGCGTTTAGCTGGTTAAGCATTCAGGCTTTAGAGCAGCACAGTTCAGCTGAGATTCATGTGGAGGAGGACTCAGAAGCTTCCAGCCTGAAGAAACAAGACCAGCTGAGGGATTGGCGAGGTGAGATAGCTGTGGCTTGTTCTGCTTCTCTGATCTTCCAGCATTCACCCCAATAACTGGCCTCAGATTTGATTTTATTAATAAGAACCTTTAAGATTCATACTACAGGTAGTGTACGCCTTTAATCCAGAACTAGGGAGGCAGAGGCAGGTGCATTTCTGTGACATTTTGAGGTCAGCCTGCTCTACAGAGTGAGTTCCAGGACAGCCATAGCTACATAGTGAGACCCTGACTCAAAAAAGTTTTTAAAGGAAAATCAAATTACTGACTTTTAATGACTGCTAATATGCCATGTCTAGTCATTTGTATGATCTTTAAATGCTCTCAGACCCACCACTGGCTTCTGGGGCTGTTTGAAGCACCTGCCCATCATTGGCTTTTCCCTGAGGACCATCTTGTAATGAGCCCAGTGGGCAGATGACCACTTGCCAGAGATGCAAGTAATTAGCTGTTTTCCTGTTAACACAGAGGACACTCATAAATATTTGATGCTTCAGGTGAAAAACCTAGAAGACCACGTGGGCAGGCTGTGGCTGCGTTCTAAAAGCTCCACTGCAGGCCGAGTCAAGCAAGCAACACCTCACTCCGGAGGCTGCAGAGGCTTCTCGGAAGTCAGGGGGAAATGTAGCATCTATTTGGAGAAGGCAAGATTTCACTCTGTAACCCAGGCTGGTCTGGAATTGCTATGTAAACCAGGCTGGGATTAAGCTCCCAGAGGCCTGCCTCTGCCTCCTAGGTGCTGGGGTTAATGGCATGTACCACTTTGCCCAGCATGGGGTCACGTATTTGAAGATGCGGCCCATTGGTAGCTATGGCCCAGAGAACAGCATCCTTGCTTATGGAAACCTGAGTGGAAGAGGGGTGTGCTGAATTCTCTCTCTTTGTCTCTTTTTCCCAATCCCATTTCTTCTGTTTTTCTTGCAGTGGAGCCTTGCTGTTCTGCCAGGCTCACAGGGCTCTTTCCACATTAGCTCCCTGAGTGGTTGACACTGCAAGTGTGCCACCATGCTCCTCTCTCTCTTTCTCTCCCTCTCTTTCACTCCATGCTCTGGATGGACTAGAACTTACTATGTAGACCTGGCTGGCCTCAAACCCACAGATATCCATCTGCTTCCTGGTGCATCACCATGGCCAGTCAGTAATTTACATTTGAAAATAAGTTTCAACATTCTTAATCTAAAAGTCTGAAATATGATACAATCCAAAACTTGAAACTTTCTGAATGATGCCATGATATCATCAGTGGAAAATTCCACACTTGAAAAATTGCTTTATACATAATATCATTTAAAATATTATATAAATATAATTATCTTAAATTTTTGTTTAATATGGATGTGCTTAGGCTTCTATTTCCTCCCTAGGACCTCTCATTAACTATATGAAGTATCCCCAAATCTGACAACATCCTGAAATTCTGAACACTTTTGGGTCCAAGCTCTTTAGATAAGGGACTCTCGACCTGTTTTCTTCCATTTGTATCTGTAGAACTGTGATATATCTATAATTAAATCAACCTAATAAGAATTTTATTCTGGTGATTCAGACGGGTCATCTTAGCTACTTGAGAAGTTGAGGCAGGAGAAATGAAAACCCAAGGCCAGCCTAGGAAACTTCTGAGACCCTATTTCAAAACAAAAAGTAAAAGGATAGCTGGAGAGGGATGTGTAGTTCAGTGGTAGAGTGCCTACCAGGCACAAGGTTATAAGTTTAATTCCAAGTATCAGTCCCAGAGTATGGAGGCATTTTAATAATATACAAAACAAAAATTTAAAGCAAGAAATCATTGTCATAGTATCAATTGGCAGTGTCTTCTTCATGTGTTACAAGACATGACTATAACCTAAAATTGATGGTGTGTTATTTGTTTTTATTTATTTAAGACAGGGTCTTACCATGTAACTCAGCCTGACCTTGAACTCACTAACTAGTCCAGGCTGGCCTATAGTTGCCTTCCTGCCTGCTCTTTTCCAGGGTGGAGTTCTGTACATGTGCCTCCATGCCAGGCTCAAGGTGCCTCTAACCTTACAATCAAAGGTGTTTTAGACTTGTCAACATGCAGCATTTGAAGAGGTGGTTCCACAGTCAGGGAAATACCTATTTAAGGCAGACTAGCTAATAGGCCATGGAGCTGAGATGTGACAAAACAGCGTGGGCACAGTGCCTGGGTCTGATGGGTCGTGTATGTGTATGTGCATGTGCCGGGCTTCATACCGTGTGTATTGGCTAGTCTTCTGCCCTTACCTGCGCTTGGTTCCTCAGGTTCCCTAGAGCATCTGAGAGACTCAGAACATGCTTCCTCTTTGGTTGCTGCGATCCATTTCTGTTTTGAGGAAGACACTAAGTACTATGAGATGAAGGACGCTCACTGAGGCTTTAATATGGTAAGAACAAATGAACTCTGTGGGCAGAGGGAGAGACGCGGGGGCCCGATGGGCACTCCTGATAGTGCTGAGGAGATGCTCCCGAGGCTCATGTGTCTTCTGCATGTGTCCTGGTTCCAGTTCCTCAGCCAAGCAGGTGCTGCTGTGGAGATTGAAGGTTTAGGGCATCACGGTACCCAGACGGCTTTGTTCACCTTTAATGTATTGAAGTGTTCTTCTGTACTAATCAAGACATTTGGAAGTTTATTGTTATAATTATTTGTTTAATTCACCTTCACCATTGTACCAAGTCCACGGGTATTTTTATACCTGGTACTAAGTAAGTGTTCAGACATCATCTTGATTTGCAATTTTCCATCCTGGAGCATCCTCTAACTGTATTCTTATTTTACAAACGATAGTAAAAGGTGTGGGAACAGAGAGACTATGTGCCCTGTTTTCCCTCAGCCAGAAAAGGACTGTCAGCACTGCTACTCCAGCACTCCACTTATGGTTCCCATTTCCATCTCAAGGCCAGCATCTGTGTCCCATATGTTTTTCCCAGAGAGAATCTGGAGCCACTTTATCATACCCAGAGGCATAGCTTGTAAGAGTTAATTCACAATGCTTTGGTCATATCTGGATACTTACTGGATGGCTGAGCAATGGATGAATGCATACATTCCAGGAGGGAAGGTGGGTAGCAGCTCAGGAGGTAGGCCCCGCCATAAATGGGAGGAGTAAGCTTGTGAGCAAACAAATGTGCCACCAGAGTGCTGCAGTCACTGCTGAAAAGCAAGCATCTCATGTGACTTCTATACCCAAACCTTTCTTCCTTCCCTCGTGGAGAGATCTGCCTGGTAGGACTCCTGAATGGAGGCATCAAAAGCCCAGGACTCTCTCAAGATATAGTGGTGACTAGGATGTGGAAGGGGTCTGGCACTCAATGTAGTACTGGTTATTTCATCACTGTGGGTGAGGGCTCCAAGCTGGCTTCCCTGACGTAGGAACAAGCTCCCCTCCATGCAAACAGGGTCATAGGTGTCATAGTGCAGACCAGCAACAATCATCCTCCGGTTTCTCCTCTTGTTGACTGTTTTGAGGATGGCTTTCAGAGGGGCTGATGTAGAAGCTGTGTGTCTGCTTCCATCTTCAGGATGCTTAAGGGCTTCATGCTCGCTGCACAACCTTTATCCTACACTTGGAAATATGAATCGGTGGCTACAGTTGGGACTCCAGATACATCTCGGAAAACTTGCTAAGCATATTTGAGGCTCTGGGTTTGATTCCCAGCACCACCAAAAATATTTTGTCTTTTTAAAAAATTATTTTGAGGTTCCCTTTGGGTTTGTTTTCTTTTCTCTCTTTTCAATCTCCCCACTTGGCCAGGCAATCCTTGAACTCATAGCATCTATCTTGCTTTGGCTTCCTGAATGCTGGGATTACAGGTGTGAGCTACCACTCTTTGCTGCTTCTTTGGCTTGCAAAAGGTTAACCCATCCAGAACTCAAACGCAGGTCCAGTTAAAACAAGAAGACAGTCCTTTACAAGTGGTTTTCTTTCTTTATCTGGATGTTTGGTGTCAAGATGACAAGTGGCTGGTAGGTGTGGGATCTGTGGGAAGTCTCTCACATGTCCACACTGAGAATGTTTATTGTAGAAAGGGACCTTTTGCCCTGTGAAGTCACCTCCTCCGAGTCACCAGTAGCTTTCTGAGATTCTATCACAGGAAATTCCTGGTGGTCCACAAAAGCAGTCTTTGGAGTGCAGCTGCAGGGAGAGAAATAATTGCTGAAAGAGACAGTCTAGGGACCCTGTAAGGGGAGCTGAGCACCTGGGCCCTGGGCGATGCAAACTGGAGAACTCTGAACAATGTCAAAATGATCCAAGGGACAAAGGTCAATAGAATTCTAATGTAATACACTCTGTCAGTGGCTCTAGAGGGTGTCCCTTCTGTCCTAACTAGATAGTAGAAAACTGCTGATTTAAAAAATTTTTCTCTTGGGGGGGATTATGTTTTGATACATGTTTAAAAAAATTATTTAGCCTGGTGTGGTGGTGTATGCTTTTAATTCCAGTACTTGGGAAGCAGAGGCAGATGGATATCTATGAGTTTAAGGCCAGTTTGGTCCACAAAGTGAGTTCCAGGACAACTGAGGCTGGTACACAGAGAAACCCCTGTCCATAAAAACCAAAAATAAGTAAACAAATAAGGTAAAAATTATTTTAATTTATGTGTGTTTTGTCTGCTTGTATGCCTGTGTACCTTTTTGCACCATGTATGTGCCTGGTGCCCAAGGAGGCCAGAAGAGGGCAGATGCCCTGGAAGTGGAGTTACAACTGCTGTGACTGTCACGTGGAGCTGAGAATTGGGTCCCAGGAAGAGCCATCAGTGGCCTTCACTCTGGAGCCATGATCCCAGCTCCTGGATACAGCTTTTCTGAAGTTGTGAACCTGAACCCACATCACTTTCTCACCTTGTACTCATCAATACATCAGCTCTAAAGTTTGGATAAGACAATGGCATGCATAAAATATTAGATCGAGTAAGTAACCACCAACCAACCAAGCAATTAGTTAATTAACTTTTCAGGGCTGGGAATAGGTAATCATTCTACAATTGAAGTAGATCCCTCACCTAATGCACCAAATTGTGTATGAATGAAACTGATTCACACAAGTGATTTCAGCTGAAAACATTGGCAGGACCCAAATACTTTTTAGACAGTTCTGTATCAAGCCTGATAGCTGGCTGCCCAAGTCTCTTGATTCTCTGGCCCCTGATGTCTTTTCTGGAAAGAAGGAATTTTCCTGAATCTTTACTCCTGTAGACTCAAGATCCTGGAATTGCATGACTTCCCATATCCCTGCCTAGGGAGGAGCAGATCACACTTGCCACATTGTCCAGGGGCAGGGTCTGGATGATGTGATGTGTCCTTAAGATGTGTCTTCAGGGTGTGCTGAGGGCTGGTAGGTGGTGTGTGCATGATCTTTCTCAGGAGTACCTACCTCTCTGGCTGAAACATGAGAGTGGGAATGAACAATGCCAGTCTAGAAGATCAGCTTAGGGTGAAGCAGAGGTTGTGCTCCTTTCGGTAATGATAACCCATCACTGTAGATTGTGCCTGCCCTTTCTGAAAAATCAGTAACTGTCCTTTCTGGGGGCCCACATGACACGTCTAGAGTTTGCATTAAGTCTTTGAGTGTGTGCTCACACATGTGTGGTGGGGGTGGGGCGCTTGTGTGTCCCTGTACGTGGCAGTTGGGGACAGCCTCAGATGTTGTTCCTTAAGCATTGTCCACCTTGTTTTTTCAAGACAGGGTGTTTTTTTTCACCATTCTGGAAATCACCAAGTAGGCTAGATTGGCTTGCCAGAGGGCTGCAGGACCTACCAGCCTCAGCCTCCAGCATTTTTACGTGGCCAATGAGTTCAGTAGCTCACTTGACTTGGCTGTAGCAGCTCTCTTCCTCACAACATTTTTGTCAGCCTCCTCTGTCCTGCCTGCAGTGGGCTTCAGCTCTTGGCGTTCTATGTCAATTCTGTGTCACAAGATTGAGTCCAGAAAGCTTGGTGCAGCTACATTCCCCCATCCTCTGCATCTGGTCACCTACCTCATTTCCATGTGAGCTCTGGCCTTGCTGGCCTGTCTCCAGCAAGACTGTGGTCATTCCATTTTGTTCAGGACCCCACTTTCCAAACTCTGGTGTTTCCTTTTAATTATTCCCCACTTACTGACTCCACTGTACCCTGTATTATGTCCCCCTCTCCTTAGATGTGCTGAATGGACCCCAGTTATCCACTGAGGTCTTTTTCTTCCTGTTGCTACAATACTGACTGAATTCTGTTTTTATTCACCATCTTCTCTAGTTCTAGTTTGCACTGAATCGCCCTCAAGGCAAAAATTTCTTTTGATGTCTTAGAAATTCCATAATAAGAGTACCTTATAGGGCATGGGTGTGTTCTTGGTCTTCTGGGCACTAAGGTCTAGGGGTAAGACAACTTCACAGGGACCAACGCAATTCTGAAGTCAGGAGAAGTTCAGTCATCTCTGCGGCTTTCCTCTGGCAGCCTGTACTTTCCAGTCACACACTTCCCACCAGCCATAACAATTCGTGGAAATTAATAAATTTATTTATTGGGAGAGGTCATAGGTAAGCCAGGAAGATCAGTCCCTAGTTTCCCAACAAGAGCCAGTGGCAATCTTCACAGCATGGAATATTTGTAGCAAACAGAAGTGGTTTGAGTTCTTGAGGAGCTCAGCAAGGTTAAGGCAGTTCTTGCATTTGTTAACAAATGTTTGTCCCACAAAAGAAGTCCTAGAGGTTGTATAAGGGGAGGGGACTGAGCTCATGGTCCTCTGGTCTTGACTGTCCCCTCAGACTGTGGCCACAGAGGAGTGGAATCACTTTTGCTGAATGCTGGCACACAGTTCAATACGGGAAAGAGCAGTGCTCTGACAGGTGGTGCTTCTAGAGCAGATGGGCATCTACACTCCTTGTGCCTAAAAAGAACTTAAATGTAAGGGCAAGACCTATTCAATTTCTAATGGGAAACGTACAAGTAAACCATAGCTTAGTCATGGTACCAAAGCACAAGCACAGAGGAAAATAGGTATATAAAACATAACATGTAAAAAAAAAAAACCCAAAAAACATAACATGTGAAAATAAAAGTCATCTGTGGTATAAATCAGGAAAGTGAAAAGGCAGATTACAGAATGGGAGAGAATCACTTGTCTTATAAGAAGCTGATGTCCATAACATGTACGAACTCGAAGATTTTAAATGATCTCATCACAAAGAAACAGGAAATATTTGAAGTAGTAGATAAGTTCACTCTTGCTTGTACAAGGATGTTCTTAGCAGTATTCCTTTTAAGATTTATTTATTTTATGTGTATGAGTGTTTGCCTGCATGCATGCATGTGCATGATGTGTACTCCTGGTGCCCTCAGAAGCCAGAACAAGGTGCTGGTGAGCCACCATGTGGATGCTGGGAACTGAACACCTGTCCTCTGCAAGAGCAAGAAATGCTAACCATTGAGTCAATCTCTCCCGCTCTAGAAGCATTATTCTTAATAGCCAAAAGCAGAAATGGCTCATATACTCACCAAATCATGAATTAGGAGAGAAATGTGTCTACCAGTGCAGTGGGGGGCTTATAAGTAATAGAAAGGGATGAGGCCCTATATGCTACAACACTACCAAATCCCTCAATGAGAACATCCCACCGGTGAATACAGCCAGGCCTGCAGGCCACACTTATGATTTTCTTCACCTGGACTTTCCAAAACAAGAAAATCTCCAGGGACAGTGAGTATATTGTGCTTTTGTAAGGACGTATGATGTGTATACATGTGTATATTTTTATGAGTTTGTATGTGTAGGTGCATGTGTATATGTATGTATAAATGTGTATGTATGTGTATGTATTCATGTCTATCTGTATACTGATGTGCATATGTGTGTATGTATGTATGAATGGGTATATGTGTGCACATGTGTGTTTGAGTGTATTGTATCTGTGTGAATGTGTAGGTGCATGTGTATGTGTAAATGGGTATGTATGTATACATAGTCATGTCTGTATACCGATGTTCATATATGGATGTGTATGTATGTGAATGGATATATGTGTGCAGTGTGGTGTGTATATGTATATATATGTGCATATGTATGATGTTTGTGTGAAACTGCTAGGAAAATGACTGATAATGAATTTCTATTTAGAATGATGAGGATATCTTAAACTTGTAACTTGTGTGAATAATACTGAAATTAAGTCGTTCACTTCAAGTGTATGAGCTCTGTGCTGTGTGAGTAACTGACACATGGGTAGATAGCAGCAGGATATTAACCATGAACTTTCTAGTCCCTGCTAAACATGTTGTTCTTCCCCCTTTACTGATGCTAGCCCTGCAGTCCGAAGGAGGCTTTATTCAGTTGTGAGAGGAAGTGAGCTGCTTCTCCTCCCCTTTTCCTCTTTGTCTGAGTCTCATAGACAAAAATTATCCCAAATGACATCCTCAGGCTGGTATTTTGATTGGAGAGAAAAACAAAGATGATCTAATACACTAAAAACCTTCATGTAGCTTTCTTCCACTTCTCCTTCACAGGATCATCCATGTGTCCCTCCTAGGGTCTTTCCCTGTTAGCTAGCCTCTCTGGAGTTGTGGGTTGCAGTCTGGCCATCCCTTCCCTCCCATTTAGTATCCACTTATGAGTGAGTACGTACTATGTTTGTCCTTCTGAGTCTGGGTTACCTCACTCAAGATGATATTTTCTAGATCCATCTATTTGCCTGCAAATTTCATGATATCATTGTTTTTTACTGCTGAGTAGTACTCCATTGTGTATATGTGCCATATTTTCTTTATCCATTCTTCAGTTGAGGGGCATCTAGGTTGTTTCCAGGTTCTTGCTATTACGAATAATGCTGATATGAACATAGTTGAGCATATGTCCTTGTGGTAAGATTGAGCATTCCTTGGGTATATGCACAAGAGTGCTACAGCTGGGTCTTGAGGAAGACTTATTCCCAGTTTTCTGAGAACCTGCCGTGCTGATTTCCAGAGTGGCTTGTACAAGTTTGCATTCCCACCAACAGTGGAGGAGTGTTCCCCTTTCTCCACATCCTCTCCAGCTTATGTCTTCAGTGTTTTTGATCTTAGCCATTCTGACAGGTGTAAGATGGTATCTCAGAGTTGTTTTGATTTGCATTTCCTTGATGACTAAGGATGCTGAGCAATTCCTTAAATGTCTTTCAACCATTTGAGATTCTTCTATTGAGAATTCTTTGTTAAGTTCTGTAGCCCATTTTTTAATTGGATTGTTCAGTATTTTGATGTCTAGCTTTTTGAGTTGTTTATATATTTTGGAGATCAGCCCTCTGTCAGATGTGGGGTTGGTGAAGATCTTTTCCCATTCTGTAGGCTGTCATTTGGTCTTACTGACCATGTCCTTTGCTCTACAAAAGCTTCTCAGTTTCAGGGTGGCAGGGTTTGGGGGGTGGCAAAGGGTGAGGAGTGGGGGATGAGAACATAGGGAAATGGGAGGGTCAAGCTGGAACAGGGAACAGAGTGGGAGGGCAGGGAGGAAAATACCATGATAGATGAGGACATCTTGGGAATAGGAAGAGGTAGAGTGCTGGGGAGGCTCTCAGGAATCCACAGGGTTGACCCCACCTTGGTCTGCTGGCAGTGGCTTAGACGGTGCCTGGACTGGTCTACTCTGATGACCAGCCTAGCAAATAACCTAGCTGTCATCATAGAGCCTTTGTCCAGTGACAGATGGAGGTAGATACAGAGATCCACAGCCAGGCACCAGGCTGAGCTCCGGGAATCCAGTTGATGAGAGAGAGGAGAGATACTGCAGGCAAGGGATGTCAAGATCAAGGATGTGCAGACTGGCCACAATATTGGAAGCCCATGAACTGTGGACTGGTGGCTGTGGAGCCCTCATAGGACTGGACTAGGCCCTCTGGATACGGAAGATGGTTGTTTGGCCTCAAATCGTTTGGGGGGCACCCCAGCAGGGGGATTGGGATCTGTCCCTGGTCTATGGGCAGGCTTCTGGAAACCAGTGCCTGTGGTGTGACACCTTGCATAGCCTTGGTGCAGTGGGAAGGGGCTTGGACCTGCCTAGGCTCAGTGTGCTGGGCTCTGATGACTCCCCATGGGAGACCTCGATTTGGGGATGTGGGGATGCGGGGTGGCTTGGGAAAGAGGGCTGAAGGGTGGGAGGAGGGAGGAGGGGGAATCTGTGGATAGTATGTGGAGTGAGTAGAAAATTTCTTAATAAAGAAAAATGAAAAAAAGAAAAAGAAAACCATACACATGCTGTTTCAGCTAAGGTTGACTGAAAGACCACATGTATGTATGTATGTATGATTGCAGGTTGCATGTACATATGTATGTATGTATGTATGTATGTATGATTGTACTCTTCAAGTTTTAAAGACAGTGTTCAATTGCCCAAAGGATCCTTTCTGTTTGTTCTTGAGATAGGACCTCACCATGTTGGTCAGGCTGGCTTGGAGTTCTGTGAGTGCTGGGGCCCAGGCTGTGTGAGCTTCCGAAACTGGCTTATTCACAGCTCATATATTCTCTTGAGATCCATTAGAGTTGCCACCCTTGTGTCTCAGGAGTTCGTTCCTTTTGAGTGGTGTTGCACAGTGTGGCCAAACCAGGGACACCAAACCATTCAGGCCTGAAAGTAAACTGGTTGTGTCCAGATTTCTTGTGTTGGGGCTTTTCCACTCTCCCTGAGATTCTCATTCAGCTTCTGCCCCTGGTGCTGGGATTACAGGAGCAGGCCACCATGCTCAGCTCACAAAAGGATACTTTTTAAGGCATAAATATTTGCACACTGCCTAGTTTTTTCCCTTGAACTTATTGAAAGCACACATACATGCAAGCCCTGGAACAAAACATTTCTGACTCTCTTATCTTCACCTTTTTCCAGCTTCCCCCCTAGCATCTCTTCTTTGATGCTTCCTGAGTAATGGTCAAGATAGAAGAAGGGAGACTGCTCAGAAACTGTGAAAAGTCATAAGCTTTCAGGTGATGTGCCCATAAGTGTCAAGGAGGCATGAGGCATGAGGCTCCTGAGCCTGACACAAAGAACTTCAATAGCATGCCTTGAGTTTTCACATCTTTTCATTCACACCTCTATTTTGGTAGGGTAGGCTTTTATCTACCCTGAGAAGGTATCTACAAATACTAGCAAACATTTATAGTCCCAAACAGTAGGACTGACATCAGTAAAGCCTAACTACCTATCCCCAGACTCATTTCCTCCAGTCCAGATCCCTTGTGGAATCTTCCTTTCCACTTCGGGGGTTACCTAAGCACAGGTGGCACATGTAAAGGTGGTGTCTTTAACTAGGCTTCCCAAATTTGAAACATAATACTTGGTTCTAAGAAATTAATCAATCTTTATGGCCCCTAGGGGGTGGCTTGGTAGAGATTCATAACCAATTGCCTTCTAGACTTGCAGGAAGGATGGTCTGCAAGAAGGGTGTTGGCAGCATCCACCATCTTTGTTTATCAATGTGGCTAGTTCTTGCTTTGTCCAGTCATTTTTGCCTGGGCTGTATTCTGGGTGGTCCAGTAAAGTGGGCTCTGGCAAGGCTACCAACACCTGGAGAGACCGCATTGATTCTAGGACTACTTTCTTGGCGGCCAAGTCAGCCACTTTGTTGCCTCTGGCTTCTGGGGACTCCCCTTTCGTTGTTTCCTTTACAATAGATAACCATCTCTTGGGTAACCAGACAGCTTCCAATAGGGCTAAGTTTATTCTCTACTTTTTGATTTCTTTTCTTGCGGAAGTTAGCAGTCCTCTTTCCCTATCTAGAGCCCCACTGACATGGGCTGTGGCAAAAGCATATTGGCTGTCAGTGTATGTGGTGGTAGCCTTGTCTTCCCTAGTGGAGTACTTGAGTAAGAGCTAAAAGCTCAGCTCCTTGAGCTGAGGTTCCTGGCTTACAGACTGTGCTCACATGGTCTTCCCTTGGGGCACCAACACTGCTTCTACATACTCAATCCCGTCTTGAACAAAATTGCCCCCATCTGTGAAACAAGAGCCAAAAGGATGTATATATGAATATAAATCTATTAATAGGTGCTATGGGAAAACAGACTCACAGATACAGGATAAGGCAGATTGCAGAGTCCTTCCATTTTGCCCAGGAAAGGTGGGGATTGATACATGTCACTCCATGCTGCCTGATTTGGTCTCCACTACCCAAGAGAGAGCGACTCCCCTCTCTCTCCTCCTTTAAGTGGTCATGTGGGCAGACAAGAAGCCAGGCCCTAAGGCCCATACACCAAAACTATTGGCATAACAAATTCCCACAATATCTCCCCCCCTTTTTTTTTTTTGTCTAAATAAGAAGGTTCTAAACCTAATAGAAAACTATATACAATAAGAACAAATATCAAGTATTGTCCAGGAGAAAGAAAGGTTAATAACATAAACAAAAATGGAACTACAACTAGCAATAACAACATCAAGCAAGAACACATACTAAATGTTCAGGCCAAAGGTAATTGGCAAATTACAGAGATTACTTCAATAGCTGTCCTATCCTGAAGGATCTAAATCTTGTACCTGATGTGTTCCTAGCTAAAATACGAGAGGATTGTAACTATAACCATCTAGTCTTCAACCCCATCAAAGACCTGAGAAAGAAAATAATATTATTTGAGTGAGCAGGAAGTAAGAAACTTCTGAAAAATGCAAGAAGTGATAGAAACAGCTGGTGCTTGCTTCTCTGCAACAATGGGACATCCACTTTTGGCTACAGGCCTAGAATATCTGACAGACCATTTTCAGAAACATGAAAATTTGAAAGACTGTTTTACACTGTCTTGGCAAGGTTCAGCAATTGCATTTTCTTGTGTCCTGCTTGTCCAGATCGGACAGTGTGCTCACTGTCAGCAGTCAAAGCAAGGGCGGCACTTTGCCTAACAGCCACTTTTTTTTTTTGCCAAGAAGACAAACAAAAATTAACAAAATGTATTTCTATTTATTTATATCTTTAAAAATCTTTCCAGTAGTTTTTTTTAGATTTTAAAGAACGTCTACTTCTTGGACAGATCTATTCCTGGAGATCTTATTTTTGACATTATGCAATGAAATCCTAATTTTCTTTTCAGATTGTTCATTTCTAGTATACAAGAACAGAACTGATGTTTTGTGTTGACTTTGTACCCAGCAATTATGCTTCGTTCACAGCAGCCACAGCTTTTGTGTTATCTTTAGTTTTTCTAACACTAAAAATCTTGTTTTATTTCTTCCTTTGGACACTCTGTTGTCCTTCTTTCATTGAGTAGTGAAAATAGCCTTCCTTCCTTGTTAATGATCTTAGGGAAGAACTGCCCTTTACAGTGACTAATCTCATCCCTTTGCTGAAGATTGCTTGATCAAGTTTTGTGGCATGCATGTCAGCTGTGGGTTTCCATCTGTGACCCACTCATGCTCAGTGAAAAGGTCTCCTCCAGATTCTGAATGGTTTTGTTTTTGTTTTGAGACATGTATTCCTGGCTGTCTTGAAACTTAATATGTAGCCCCAGATGGCTTTGAACTCACAGAGATCTTCCTGATCCTGTCTCCCAGGGTGCTGAGATTTAAGGCATGTGTCACTGTGCTGATTGGATTGAGCGTTTTTGACATAAAAAGTTGTTTTTCTGTCGTGTGTTTGGGGGATGGTCTGGATATGTAGCCTAGGCTGACCTCAGAACTGTCATTCTCCTACTTTAGCCCCCCACACAGGGTCTAGGATTCAAGGTGTGCAGCACAACCCACACACAGTATCGCATGAGCTGATCATTCATTTTGTCATCTAGTCTGTTAATTTCATAATCAAGCTGATTTTGTAATTAGTTTTGCTAGCATTTTATTGAGAGTTTTTAGATCAAACTCATAAGGGGTATTTACTTAAAGATTTTATTTCTTTGAGAGTATCTTCTGCCTTCTTTATGAGGGTAATGCTGGTCTTATAGAATGGGTTAACTGTACCTTCCTTCTCAGGTTTTCAAAATAATTTCAGAAAGGTTAGTCTTAATTCCTTTAAGTATTTGCTCTGATTCCCTAGTAAGGCCCTTAGGTCCTCAGTTCTGCTGGTGGTGGGAGGGTTTGGATTAGCTATCAGTGTCCATCGTGGCTGTGGGTACACTAAAGTTTTCTAGCTGTCTATTAGTCAGATCTGGTAGGTCGCATACATTTAGGAACATGTTAATCTCATTCAAATTATTTGGTTTTACAACTTTCCGCCAGAGATGTCTTTGTGGTTTGTCTATGTATCTCTAAGGGCCTGATCTTCCTGACTCAATCTCTCAAGTTCTGAGATTACAAGTGTGTGCTATCATGACTGACATGGAATAGTTCTTGAAGAGAGTAGTGAGTGATATATTCTTAACAGACATTTCATATCATAACCATCTGTATGTGTCTAGTTCAGTGGTATTAATTATAGTCAGACACTGTGAATCACTACAATCACCAATCTAGGAAAGTTTTTCTCAACTTTTAAATTGAATATCTATAACAATAATCCCTCTCCCAACCCAGTCTTTATGAGTTTGACTATTCTAGGATCCTCATATAAATGGAATCAGCCAGTCTGTCATTTTATGGCGGACTTATCTCACCTTGAGGAACTGTTTGTTTTGGGATACCACTGAAGTGATAATTTGAATGTAATTGGCCCCCATAAGTTCATTCAGGACTGGCACTATTAGGGGGTGTGGCCTTGTTGGAGGAAATGTGTCACTGTGGGGGTGGGCTTTGAGATCTCCTATGTTCAAGCTATACCTAGTGTAGACACAGACTCCTGCTGCCTTCAGATCAAGAGGTATCTCAGCTCCTTCTCCAGCACCGTGTCTGTCTGCATTGTCACCATGACCCACATGATGATAATGGACTGAACCTCTGAACTGTAAGCTGCCACCCCAATTAAATATTTTCCCTTCTAAGAGTTGCTGTGGTCATAGTGTCTCTTCATAGCAGTAGAAACTCTAACTAAGATGATCGATAAACTAGATCAATAAGTTACAGAGCTGTTATGAGGAGAGAGTTCAGGGAGAGGCAGTGTTGTGGGGCAAATCTGTTGACTCTGATAATGGGGGAACAGCAATGGAGAGAGGGGGCATGATCAACTTTACTTTTTAATGAGATACTGCTGATTTTGGCATGGAGAGGTTGAAAGGTGGGAAGTTAAAGTGAGGAGATAGGAACACTCTTGTCAAGAATTGGTAGGAATCTCCTATCTGTTTTATAAACATGAAACCAACAGAATTTACCAGTGGATCAGCTAGTGTGAGAAAGGGGCTTTGTTGTTTTACAGGCTATCAGGAGCTTCCTGTGTCATGATGCTTGGGGCAAGTTGCTTCTCAGTAGCGCTAGTGTCTGGAGAATTTCCCTTTGATGCCCTGAGTCAGGCTTCCGTGTCCTCTTGGTGCTTCACTGTCCACTGTCCTTTGCAGCCATCTCTTGTATCTCCAGTGCAGTGGCTCCTTCCTATCCCTGCTTTGTCTTCAGTCTCCCTGCTGACTGTCCTACCCAGGAGGTTGTAGTCTCCCCTGCCCTGTTCACTATTGAACACAACACTCTAAGTCTGTAATTCAGCCAGTGTTCAGCCACAACCACTGATCTACACTATCTTCACACGCTATAATATGTAGAGCTTGGGATCCACTCACAGGGGACTCAAGTATATTGAAAAGTCAGGGGAAAATAATTCTTAATTTGTAGGATTTGACTTTGAAATGTTCAACAAAGGCTTACTTTATAAGCTTCATGGTCAGCTGACTGGCTTTGGGGAAGTACTGGCTTTTAAGGCTTTGGTCAAACCAGTGAACAAGCTCCTTGATGGATTTGAGGTGATGGACAGCAGGACCTAGCTGGAAGAGGTGGATCACTGAGTGCCTGACCCCAAAATGCAGAAACACATATATTGTCCTGAACCTGTTTCTTGGTCATTCTGCTTTCTAGCTCAATGCGGTGAATGGTTTTGTCCATCATTGTTTCTGCCATGTTCAGCCTCCTCGCAGGCTCAAGCTATGAGACCCCTGAAACCATGAACCAGAATGAAATGTTCTCCCTTGGAGTTTTTTTTCTCTTCTCAAGTATTTTGCCATGGTGACAGATGGCTGACTGATACCAACTATGACTTGCTGGGACAAAACTGTGAGGTAGCCAATTACTTATGAATATTTTGCATTAATTTTTTGTTCATAATAATTCATTAAAATGATATTTGTCTTAGTTACTGAGGTCTTTTTTATTGTATAATTTTGGTGCCCTGGGAAAGCAGCTGGGCTCCTGTCCCTGACCCTGGCATTGTTGTAGGGCATATGGGTGATAAGCAAGGTTTAGGATATCATGTTTTCTGATTGGTACATGAAAGACTTTAAAGAGGAAGGTCTTATGACTTAAAGACTTCAGTTCACCTGAACTGCTGTAACAAAATATTAAATTTGGGGGCCTAAAAGCACAGATTTTTCTCAGTTTAGAAGCTAGAAATCCAAGGTCAAGGAGTTTGCACAGTTTGATTCTGATGAGTCCTCTATTCCTGCCTTGAAGGTGGTCTCTCCTTGGGTCCTCCTGTGGCTATCTTGTATGTATCAAATGTGAGCTCTAGCATCTTTGCCTCTTGTAAGGATACATTTCTCTCACATATGTTCTCAATTAATCTTTGTTGACTCCACAAAGTCCTTATCATTAAATATAGTCATTCTGAGAAGTAGAGTTTCAACAATAGTGGGTCATGCCATCTGATGTGGGAACTTACATGGGAACATGTAAGTTGTTAGAGTTGGGTGGAAAATGGGGATGAGATAAAGCTGAGTTTTGCTTTTCTCTTTCAAATTAGCTGTATCTTCCTGGACTCATCAGCTGTTGCCTCCAGACACCAGCTTCTCCTTCTCTGGAGTCACTTAATGTCATTAATCTCACATGGAGATAGAGATTGATCTGAGAGGTGGGTAACAACCCTGAAGTAAAAACTTTAGGTGATCAGAGACAATGCTCAGTGACAATCAGGGTACTTTTGGGAAACAAGTGGAAATAGGCATGACATGGGATGTGATGTAGCTCAGTGGTAGAATGTTTACAACCATGCACAAAGCCATGAATTCTATCTATAGTGTCACACAAGAAAGTAGAGAAAGAGAGTGGGGAGGAAAGGAGGGATGAAAGGAGGGAGGGAGAGAGGGAGAGAGAAAGGGGGGTCATTGACATTTGTAGTTAGGTTCATCAAGCTGTGTTCTTGGACTCCATGCGGATGAAGAGCTAATGAGGGGCATCCATAGAAACTGCTATTCTGCATTTCAGTGGCTGCATACTCTTACCCCACAGATTAGAT
This sequence comes from Onychomys torridus, assembly GCF_903995425.1. NCBI lineage: Eukaryota > Metazoa > Chordata > Mammalia > Rodentia > Cricetidae > Onychomys > Onychomys torridus. The sequence goes on from NC_050444.1 coordinate 4,002,317, forward strand.
CTTCAAGCAGACATTGGGCAAAAGTCCCAGGTCCACAGACATCCTTAGGTCAATGAGGAACTTTCCATAGCTGTCCAGTTGGAGAGAAAAATGCTGAGTCACAGATTTGTTTCCTTCAAATTCCGTGTGGGTCTTATCGAGTTTGTCAGGAAGTGCTAGCACACCCAGCCATTAATAATGATGGTGAAATGAAGTTTCCGAGTAAATCCGGGGTGGAGGTGAGGGTCACCTGCCTGGCTAACCTACACCTCTATCTATACAGGAAGGAAAGGCACTATCTGGAGTCAGCTTAAGGAGACAGGAATGACCAGCAGGCTGAGAATCCCTCAGCTTCACACGACAGGACTATCCAAGCCTCCTGAAGGTCACTGTTGGGTGGTAGGTGTGGATGTTGGCATTGGCATATTTTTCCACCCGACTCTAAAATTTCTTAGTAGGCAAAGTAGATTAAAACAAACGAATGAACAAACAAACCAGTACGATGGTCTTACAGTCTTCTTACAGTCCAGGAGGAAGTGGTTGTCTAGATGAGCACAGGACTATTCTTATCCCATCAACATGGATGACTTGTTTTCATTTCTCTTCACTCTTAGTCCTCTGGCCACCTTTTGAATAGCAAGAGTTTCATGCATGCGATTCACTGGTAAATACTAATTTCTCCCAACATCGTTTCCTCTAACTTCCCTGTCTGCAACCCTCACCCCCATCCCCAATGCCCCTTCAGTCAGCTTAACTGTATTGATGAACAGCAAATGTTTGATGCCTGGAACTGTCTGGAATTTATGATTATCAAATAATCCCAAGAAAGTCTTCGATTCTGTTTTCTACCAGAGGTGGACAGTTCTGACCAAAGCCCTCAATGCATAGACTATTTTAGGCAATAGTCTGTGTTATTGGACTCCAAAGGTCATGACTTCATCCACATCCCAGATGGAAAACTTCATTTGGTGACAGAATATACATTATGTTTCAATTGCCCAAGTTCAGCCAGTCCTTACTGACATAAGGGAAAATTATGCTCAACTATTTTTGGCCCCTTCCCCTTGTGACATTCATAGCTGAGAAATTTTCACAACAAAATCAAGTTTCCAGTATTTAAATCAGGCTATTAATTAACTCAAGGAATCCAGGAAGAACTGCTGTTGAAATCTGTTACTACAAGCACAGGCGTCAGGGCATTGCAGTTTACTAAAGCAACATATGTGGACACGACATTTATCATGCCAAAAGGCGCCACCTAGTGCAGTAATTACTGTTCACATATGGCTTCTGGAATGTAAACAGAGTTAAAATGACAAAGTTAGTTCCTTAGGTAAACCAGTCACATTTCAGGTGCTCAGTAGCTGCGTCCTGTGTGAACGTGGCATGTGGGGCTTCTCTTTGTCCCTGTTTTGTCCTCTGAGAGGGGGAGATGTTGCCCATGGGGGCCCTGTACACTGTGAACTGGCCCCCATACCTTGTTATTAGCCCTGATATGGCATTTGCATGAATGCAGAGTACAGTCCAGGTTTTCTAAAGAAAGGTTGTGTGAAATAGTATGACTGAACATGTATTTCTAGGCATTCTAGGAATGAATGCTATCCCACTGAACCACACTTTCAGACCCTCCCTCCCACCTTCTCTTTTTCTTTTAAAGCCTGTTTTCTTGTGTCAGGGTTTCAACAGGCAGCACAAACTGGCCTTTTGGTCCTCTTGCCTTCTTTACCACACTTGGCATCTTCAGTGACTCTTTCTAATGGTTGTCTAGGTTAGCCTTATTTTTTTTTTTTACTGTAGTCAACAGGGTTAAAAAGTCCCATCCCTAGGGCAGGAAGAGCCTTTCTTCACCCACTCAGCCTGAGAAGCTCTTCCTGGACCAGATTCTCTTGGCTTCTTTGCATGCCAAACTTCAGCTTCCAGGAGTAAAGCCATGAAACACCTCCAGGAGCCTCGCATGTCTTTTGCCTTCTCTACTGTGTCACACACCTTGGGTGCCTCTTCTCCCCCACAAACCTGTCCTGGAACCAGGAAGTGAAGATGTATCTCAGGGAACACAGGGGCTTTGAGCAGGTAAAGGACTGGTGCTACTCTGTCATTCTCACTGACTTTGAGAAGTTACTTGACTTCCTTGGTGTAAATTTTTGGGTGTTTTTTTTTTTTTGCCCCTTTAATCTGTATAAATAGATGAAATAGCCTCTATTTTATAGAATTGTTGCAAGAACCAAATGAGCTAATGGGTACCAAATGCTTAGTGCAGTGCTAAATAATAAATAATGAACAATAGATATATTATGCAAGAGATGTCTCAGTCTGGGGCAAATGGTTTCCCACTTCATTTACAAAGCAGTGGAAGGATCAGACACTGTATCTATTAGATGGGATTAAATAGCTTCAAGTAAATATGCTAGATGCTCCTTGTATGTTACAGTAAGTAGATTTGATCATCAACCTAAGCCATCCCAACTTTGTTTTTTTGATAACAGAATCCAGATTTTGTTTGATATCCAGAGCACTTTCTTGAGGTCTGAAGTATTAGATTTTCATTGGTCAAATCCAAAAGGTTAATAGTTCACTTTCCCAGTGTGTCTTATGAAAATGACCAAGTGGCATAATTTTGATTTGTGAGACACAGAGAGAGTTGGGAGGAGACATAGTTCCAAGGAAGCTTTCTTGCCTAGAAAAATGAAAGGAAAGCAAGTGAGACCCTGCCATTCCATCTGGGGTTGGTATCTCCATGTGGACTGGTAGCCATCTATGTCCATGGGGTGACAAGTTCAAGGACCAAGCCATCATAACAAATGACAGAGGATGATGACAGAGAGAATATAGATGCATGATGACATCATGCTGTTATATCAACCAGCCCCAGAAGCACCCAATTTCTAGACTTCTTGATAAGATAATAAATTGTTATCATTTACATCAAAAAGCTGACATTTTCTGTTATTTACACTGACAGTATTCTAAATAATATGTAGTATAGGTAATCAATGTTTACATATGATCTATGTGTGTCTTATAGTCCCTTTTTAATTCTACCTTCTTGGAGATCTTTCATTCTTGTTCAGTCTCCTAACACCTGATTCAGTATCTTGCACATAGGAAACATTAATACATAGCTTATTAATGAATGAGGAAGTAAAATAATGTGAGGAAAAGGGGTTCTAAGAAGCCTCTATCACAGGCTGATAAGATAGAGGGTTGGTGGTGTAGAAGGGTGTGGGGATGGTTAAGACTTGGCTGGATTATGCCCTCTATTCTGTGTAGACACTGCTCCTCATGGGGACACTGATGTAGCAGTCTAGTGCTGTTATTGACTCTTTCCTCATGTCTAATTCTTGTCTTATCATCTTGGCTTTTGAGCTTATTCAGGGTAAGCAGATTCTAGGGCAGGGAAACTTATATTCTCTAAGCAAATGAAAAATTTCAGAGACAGAAAGACCATGTCATTGTTTATAACAGGAGAACCACTTTTCAGAAGGAAATCTAGGCTAAGGCCAGAAGGTGGCTTATAAGGACAGATTAATGCAGGGCTGAAGAGATTGTCCCAGTGTCTCAGCCCCACAGGCACATTCCCTGGTTTACAGGGCCATCCCACTCCCAACTAATGGAGACTTCTGCACTTTCTCTGCTGTCTTCCTGGTACCTATGAGGCTGGCAGTGGCAGTGTGAAATGTTAGGGACCTAAGACAGACTCTTGTCTCACACTCTGCTGGCAATAATTCTAATGATCTGAAATGGACTCTCAGTCTTCTAGGACTCAATGCTGTGAAGTTCTATGTCCTCTCCAGACCTGAGTAGGATGACTTTTACCTCCCCATGATCTACATTGCAGTTTGTCTTCATACCATGGTTCAGTTGGCTGAGCAGCCAGGGAGTTATCCTGGAGAGGAAAAGCTATGTGAGAGGACCTTGACTTTCTATGGAGTGTGAGACAGAACACAGGTCTTCACAGCTGGCAGTGCACAGGGAGCTCTGGTGTCATGGTTCTCAGTTGGTGGCTGTCTCCTCTGTGAAGGCTAGACAGAGGGTTTCAGGATGACGCACTGGCAGACCCTGACTGATTTCATCTCCACATCAAGGAGTCTTGGCCCTTTCACTCTTTCACGGTCCTCTGCTTGGACTTTTCTCTCCAGAACGCCTGTCTGGTGGCTTAGCATATTGTCCCGTGGCCTACTGGGAAAACCGGGGTGGGTGGTGATGGGAAGAGAACTCCATCCTGTGGCTTGTGTGTGGAGAGGACACAGTACTCTACAGCTCCAAGTGTTGTGAAACCTGTGATGTTGCATTTCAGATTTGAGGAGTGGGAAATGAGTAAGAGAAATTTAAAAAGTGTACCATGAAGGAATACAAGGAAAAGGAGCAAGGCACAGTGGCAAATATCTGTAATCCCAGCACTGTGGAAGGTGAAGCAGGAGGATGGTAAGTTTGAGTCCAGTCTCAGTTACAAGCCAAACCAACCAAACAATAAACCCAAGACCCCCAAACAAAACAGGTCAGCAAGGAGTGCTCAGGGAATAAAAATTGAAACTGAAACAAACGTAGAAGAAACAACCATAAGCCACTCCTAGACCCAGAAACTTTCAATTATAATCTGGGGAAACTGACCTACATCTCCCTGATTGCTGCTTGTGATACAGGGAATGGAACCCAGGCCCTTTGTATTAAGTACTGCTCCATTGGTTGATAAGACTCAGTGACCAAGGCTGCATACAGTTCCAGAGGGACACGAGTCCGTCATGTCAGGGACTCATGGTAACCAGCAACAGACATAATGCTGTAGCAGAAGCTGAAGACTCACATTGTGAGCCTCAAACACCAAGAAAGAACTGCCCTAGAAGTGATGTGAGTCTTTTAAACTCTCAAAGCACGCCTTAGTGACATACTTCCTTCAACAAGGTCACATCTCCTAAGCCTTCCTAAACAGTGCCATCAACTGATGACCAGTTTCTCAAATGCCCTAGACCACGGGGGACATCTCATTCAAGCCTCACGTTAGGCCAGATTTCTGCCACCAAAGTTACATCCCACACCAAGATACATTTTAAAAGATATTATTTATTTATTATTATAATTGTGAGTGTGATGCAAATGTCACAGTACACATGTAGAGGTCAGAGGACAACTTTGTGGAACTGGGTCTTATTTTATTTTATTTTTTAGTTTTTCAAGACAGTGCTTCTCTGTATATCCCTGGCTGTCCTAGAGCTCACTCTATAGACCAGGCTGTGCTCAAAAACAGAGATTTGTCTTCCTCTGCCTCTGAAGTGCTGGGATTAAAGGTATGCACCACCATGCCTGGCTAAAATTGGTCCTTTCCTTCTACCCTTACATTGATTCTAGGGTTGAACTCAGGTGTTAAGCTCACAAGGCAAGTATTTTACCCACTAAGCCCCAGATAGATTTTTATGTTAGTTTTGGACATAGCAATAATATAGTGGGGTCATTCTTGTCATTTTCTTTTCTTTTTCTTTTTCTTTCTTTCTTTCTTTCTTTCTTTCTTTCTTTCTTTCTTTCTTTCTTTCTTTTTTTACAGGATCCAACATTTTATTTTTTATTCTTTTTAAAGATTTATTTATGTATTAAGTATACAGAAAAGGGCATCAGATCTCATTACAGAATGTTGTGAGCCACCATGTGGTTGCTGGGAATTGAACTCAGGACCTCTGGAAGAGCAGTTGGTGCTTTTAACCTCTGAGCCATCTCTCCAGCCCCCATTCTTGTCATTTTCAATGACAGTTTGTTTAATGCCTCTCACTGTCATTCTTGTAGAAGTTAGAGCCTTAGCTGTGAGAAGAAGCCTGGAGTTCTGGTGTTGAGCTTTTCAGAGGAGGGGATTCCTCAGGCTAGAAACATGTAGTAGGTGACCCAGGGAAGCTAGGATTGAATTCTTCCTGTACCAGGGATCTGACAGTTCCAAGTAAGGCTTACTGTGCCCTCAGGCCTATTTTCAAATATATTCATGCTTCTACCTACCAAAATTTGTAATTTCTGTGGCACTTTCTTACTGAGCTTTATGAATTTAAATCACTCTCTAAAATTGCTAAATAGTATTCTATCATGAATGTAAACTATTATAGAAACATTATTAACTAATGCAGAGTCACGTCTTGAGCCCTTTTCCAAGGTCAAGTACATTAACACTGTAGCACATTACAATTTAAGAGCTAATATTTATGGAAAACTTATTATGTGTCAAGTATTTCATAGTGTGTGTATAAATATGTGTATTTAGTTCTTATATCACAGTATGTTAATGACTGAATGATTAATAACTTAGTTGATATTCAATGAATTTTATACCATATTCAAACACTATGCAGCTGTGTGGTTACAATCCCAACTCTCAATTTATATGTTGAATTTCTTGCCCTTACTACTGACCTTATTTGGAAATAGCATTGTTATTATGTGGAGTGATTTATAATTCAATATGACTGGTGTCCTTATAACAGAGGGAAGTTAAACCAGAGAAAGACATATATGACAAGAAGATGGTGTGAAGCCAGGAGGAGTTAGGCAGCTCCAAGGCAAGGAAAGAACGAGCCAGGGGAAGATGTTTCCCTCAAAGCTGCAGGAGACTTTGATCTTGAAATTCTAGCTCACAGAACTCTGAGAGGATGCCTTCCTGTCATTTAGTCTCTTCAGCCTCTGATACTTTGCAATGGCAGTTTTAACAAATACACTGCTATGTATTTTCACCCACACAGTCAAACCTACATGTTGATACTTGGAAAAAGAAAAAAGTTAAAACATCCTTAGAGTGAAGCCATTAACCTAACCCCAAATGTGGAGTATTCAACAAGGAAAGTGATACAACTGTTCTAGCAACACAGTGCTGTGACAGGTGGCCCAAGAGATGGTGGTCAACCACATCCCATATGCATATTTAATTTGCATTGTGTTATAATGAGAAAAGAAAGAAAAGGCTCAAGAATACTAACTGCCACCACCCCCTTCTGATTCCCGACTATGAACAAGAATTGTGGACTCTAACTACTGGAGAACTTGACTATGGATTAGATATGATATGGTATTAAGGAATCATTAATTTTCCTGGATGTGACAGGAGTATAATGGTCACATTAATACAAATACTCTAATTTGACAGCAAAGTCAAATGGTATAGTGCTTGGCATTCTGCTGCTTTGGGTCTGTGGCAGGTATAGTATCATGATGGGAAATTGTAGTCTAGCACAGCTAGTTACTTTATGGCAGCTGGGAATCAGAGGGGGTGGTGGCGAGTAATATTCTTGTGCCTTTTCAAGGACACACACTGAATGGCTTCTTAGAGGTTCCACTTCCTCCAGCTACACTGCAGACTGGGACCAGGCCTTCAAGCTGCAGACCCTGGGATGCACAGGACCCGCACAGCAGCAAATGTGTTCATTCATTTGTGTTAGTCATACAGTGCCTCTATACAAATTAGCATGTGTACAACTTGAATACATACCATGTTTGCTAATTAAATACTTAAAAATAAAAATTAGTATACTACCAAAACAGTTTGACAATTCCATGATAAAGAGAAAAACTCTGTGGCATTCTGTTATCACTATTTTATAGAGATAAACTGGAACTTTGAAGGTGTTGTAAGTGTCCTCAGTGTGGCTTCAGAGTGTAACTCCACACAAGCATGTTAATAAACTAACTAATTTTCAATGGCAAAATGCTGATGCTCCTTATCCCTTCTAAAGCCATCCATCCTCTGAGACACACAGCAATTCTCCCTTCCACACATCTTCAAAATGGAAGCAGAGGTGCAGAAAGACATGGGCACCTTGTGCAAGGCTGGACCAAGATTAGAATTCAGGCTACTTGGCTTGTAGTTAAAGACCAAACAAACCCATCAGGAACAACAGCCAATGTGCATCATATTTAAGAAGGAATTAGGGATCAGCTTCTGCATAGGGGTCCCTTGGCTAATTTACCTCATTGGGCCCCAGATATTCACAGCATAAAGTAGATGACCTGGCCTCATGTGCTGCCTGTCCTGAGATCCAGGTGAAGCGATGATTGGGTAAAGAAGTTGGTTAACTGTAAAAAATGCTATGGCGATGCTGTGTGCATGCCCATTTATTTGAGTAGCATCATGAATCGAAAAATGGAACTAAGTAGATTTCAAAAGAATCTGTTTTGTGGGTGCTATTGAGATGGCTCAGCTGCAAAAGAGATTGCTACTCTTGCAGAGGACCTAGACACCCAAGTTCAGTTCCCAGCACCCACATCAGGCAACTCCCAACTACCTCTACCTCCCACTCCAGGCTATTCAAGACTCTCTCTCTCTGGCTACTGTGGGTACCCATGCATATGTCTCTCTCTCTCTCTCTCTCTCTCTCTCTCTCTCTCTCTCTCTCTCTCTCTCTCTCACTCACACACACACACACACACACACACAGACAGACTAAAATTAAATCCATTTTTTCCTTTTTCTTCCAGATTGTCAGATGCATTCTTTCAAGAGTCTAAGATCATGAGATGAAGTGTGGGCACAGGGGATCTACTCAGACTGTTCCTGGGAGACACTTGGCTTTTCTGAACTTATTTTGACATTTGGGTTGTAGATGGAACAATTTTAGCCTACACTTCTCAGAAGTTGCCTGCATTGTCCATTAGGGCTGTCCATCCAGCCCAACTTAACAGTGATAAATCTCACAGCCTCTAAGGGTCCTCACAAAGGTGGGTGTGGTGTGCTGATAGCAGGCATGATTAAGTGCTTTCCTGTGTCAAATATAGCTGTAATATGCTACAAACAGGCATTTGAGCTTTATACAAACTGATCTGGCCACTATCAGCTACTTTGACATTTTATACTAATACTTAAAAATAAATCTAGAAACAGGAAAGAAAGTACAGAATTATTGTTTTAAGCAGCTTGTGAGAGCTTATCTTCAAAGTGACAGAGGTTCCATTGTATTTAGAGAAACTGCTCACTTCACTGGCATAAAGGTTAGTGGCCTGGACCTCATGGCTACACTGAGCCAGTTTCCCACGTGAGCACAGAGGGCCACAGGCAGCAGAGCACCTACTGCCACACTGGGGCCCTTTCCTCTTGCTTGTATGAGGACTGTCCCTTGCACCCAAAGGCACGAAACACATTTTCAGAAGCAATTTAGACGTTCTCCTTAAAACAAATAAAGCCATCGTGATCTTTTTATTGAAGGCAAGCCATAAGAACTGGAAAGCATTTTCCCTGTTAAGCATGTTGGTCTTTACCTGGTATGTGGTATCTTTGCATGTCTGTGTTTCATACAGCTAATACTAACATACATACATACATACATACATACATACATACATACATACATACATACATGTAGCTCAAAACAAAATAGTTTGAATTTTCTTTTTGGCATAAGAATCCAAGGGAAAAAGGCCCCTGAGACTGAAAGCTGAGTGTTAGTTTTTTTTGTTTATTTATAGTTTTGGGGTAAAGTCTCTCATGTAACCCAGGCTGACTTTGAACTACTTGGCCCAAGGAATATTACTCCAGTCAAGTAGCTCATGCTATTGATGTGTGCCATCCTGCCAACCATCAAAGGCTTTTCTTCATTTTTGTTATCTGCTTCTTATTGCTTATTATACAGCTTAGGTGGCCTCAAACTCTCGGTTCTCTGGCTTCAGCCTCCCTGTGTCACCATGCCTGGCCCTACAAGGTGTTGAAGAGATTGTAGAATACACTAGCCCCTCCAGTAGTTCTCACCTCTGCCAATACACCAGAGTCACTTGGGGGGAACTTTTAGAAAGTACCTTCCTGGAACCCACTACTAACGTCCAATGCCGTTGTCTAGGTTTTCTGTGTGTGAAGTTTGGGACACTGGTGGTGTTTGACACTGGACTGACATAATTCTGACAGGCAGCAGAAGAGAAGCCACTGCTTGTCTCTCTGGTTCACCAGACAGGTGGTGCTTGAGATCTGGAAAGCAGAGCTGTGGGACTCCCTGGAGGGGTGGGGGAGAGGGCAACCTGGGCTTTCAAGTGCTTCTGCATATCATTCATTAGGATAAATTTAAGAATGACTTAATGCTCAAGGTGTATATATTTGCAATCATGGGTTGGATTTTTTTCTAATTTTATCTCATAATTTAAAGAAGTTTTCTTCTACAATATAATAATATGTTTTTGAATTTTTGATCTCTGGAAATCTCTTAATTTCCTGCTTGCTCCTTTCTTAGTCAGCAATTTTGTGCAAATTTGGGCCCATGAAAGACTAGAGGCTAGAGAGATGGCTCAGCAGTTGAGAGCACTGGCTGCTTTTCCAATCAGGGCCAGGTTTAGTTCCCAACACCCCACTGAATCTCACAATCATCTGTAACTCCAGTGCTAGGAAATCTGATGGCCCCTGCTTGCCTGCATGGGCACCAGATACACACAAGGTGTACAGATATACATGCATGCAAACACCCCCACACATAAAATAATAAAAAAAGTAAAGGCTGGAGGCTCATGCTTATGTTCATTCTGTAGAGATGAAACGGGGGTTAAAAATAATGCAGCAAAGACAGACCAGAGTAGAACTGATGTAACCTGGCCCAGTGTTTGGAGAACTCTTTCTGATGCCATTTGTAAGGACAAGAAGTTAGTTACTTTTTCAACTCTAATGGTCTCGTTTTTCAGGGAAAATTTTCAAAAAACATTTTCTGTCTGGGATCTAATCCAGGCAATACAAGATTGCAGAAAGCATATGCCCAGGATTTTCTGAGATTGTCCTATTTTAACTCTTCGATTTTCATAGTCAAACAAAAAGTAAATAGAACTCAGAAGTGTCAATTTTTTTTTGTTGTTGTTTTGTTTTGTTTTCAAGACAGGGTTTTTCTGTGTAGCTCTGGCTGTCCTGGAACTTGATCTGTAGATCAGGCTGGCCTTGAACTCACAGAAATCTACCTGCCTTTGCCTCTCTGAGTGCTGGGGTCAAAGCCACCACCGCCTGGCAGAAATGTCAATATTTTGGTGTCTGAACAATATTTCTCAGACTGTAAAGATGGTAAAAAATCATTGTTAGCTGTGGTTCACCACTGGAGGTAATTACGAGCCTGAGGTCACTTCCATGGTACATATAGAAGCTCTTCAGGGCTCTAAGCTGAAGGAAAGGGTCACTGGTCTTTTTGTTTTGTCCCCTCACATGTGGGGAGTAACAGCTCCGGAAAGCTGGGTGACAGCACTCTGCACTCCCCTACCCAAGGTTACTGGTCTCATCAGGGCCGGAGTTAGCCAACCTTGCTAAGTCACAGGAAAAGCCTAACCAGGATGTCTTTTTAAAAATTAAACAGCCGGGCAGTGGTGGCACACGCCTTTAATCCCAGCACTCGGGTGGCAGAGCCAGGTGGATCTTTGTGAGTTCAAGGCCAGCCTGGTCTACAGAGCAAGATCCAGGAAAGGTGAAAAGCTACACAGAGAAACCCTGTCTTGAGAAACCAAAATAAATAAATAAATAAAAAATAAATAAAATAAAATAAACAAGCAAGCAAGCACGTAAACAAACAAACAAACTAACTAACAAAAACCCAGGCCCTGGATTAAGAGGTTGGGTCTTTTGAACTTTGGGTTTTATTTGCTTAGTGGGAGCAAGATGGGTAGAGCAAGCGGGCATGGTAAAACACTGTTGGGAACTGTGCCAATCACGATGATCACTCCCAGAGATAACGGCTTGGATCACACATTCTGTGTAGCAGGGGCTTAGTTGATTAGTGCACACAGTCTGACACTGATCACTTCCTTCAGCATTCTGTGTCTTTCACACCTTCCTATCCACAAACATCCTTGCCATTTTGTTTTTTTATTTTACTCAAGAACAAATACTGTAACTTGAGGAGGCTGGAAAGGACATCTACAGAAGAGCTCATGCTCACCTGTATATAGCAAAGCCTTTCCCATGAGGAGGGCCCTTCTCCTCCTGCTCCCTTCCCTCTCATACTTTTATAAAGATGATTTACCGAACTGCCAAGAATGTTACAGTCCCAACCCCGTGTTGCACAAATCCAGCTGCTCACAACACAATAGGCAATTCAAACAACTGTGACTTTAGATGTTATGGATTAATAACGAGTCTTCAAGCTCCACTGTTAGCAGCCTGTGACCCTAAGTGAATTTCTAACTGATCTAACCCATATTCTTCATCTAGAAATGGATATAGTAATAGCACCTAGTTATCCCAGATGTGTTGAGTGCTGAGGGACTCCTATGAAGTCCTTGCTCAGATCTTAGTAAGCATTTACTTTAGTAAACATTAACTTATTTTGAAAAGATAGCTGGGATTTTTTTCTAACCGTCTTAATCTTTTGTGTTAACAGTGACATTTCCTTTAGAGAGACATTAAACTGAACATTTTCTACTAACTAAATGTGACACAAGGAGGAGACAACTCCGTCCAAGTCCAATATTATGACCTGATGTCACAGTGGTCCTGTGCTTCCCCACCGCCCAACTCCCCAGCATGCCTCTGGTGTCTTGGAGGGCTATTGAGCCACAGAGCTGGGTGAGTATAGAGGAGTGCTCACGTTTCCAGGTGTATGTTTTCTCCTAGCACTCCACTTTCTAGTTACATTGGGCGTGGTATCTCTGCTCACACACGACCAGGTGCTAATTTAGCTTTTATATCTCACAGTTTTATTTTATCATATAAAAAGAAAACATTTATCATATAAAAAGAAAAAAAGTGAGAAAAATCCAGAACTTTTTCATAAAGGTATTTTTCTATTTCCCATCGTAGCTGGTATCCTGCACAGAAATTGGTTGTAATTTTGGTTAAATTGAGAATGATACATTTCTGTTTTAAGGCTAGAGATCAGTGTATTGGTAAGTGCTGGATGGCTGTTTCTAAAGAGCAGACCTGTGAGTTGATGGGATTTACCTAAAGAAGTACTCAGGTCCTTGCTTGAAAAGAGAAGTCCTGACCTTCAGAGTCTTAAGGTATTACAACTTGGTGAAAGGTTGAAATCTCTTGTAATTAAACAGGGTTAAATGAATAGAAAGCTCAGAGCTGACTGACACCAAAGATTCATAAATTGAGATAAATTTGGCTGGGGGTGGTGGTAGACTGCTTGCTAAGCATTGTGAAAATCCTGGGTCCTATTCTTAGCAACAGAGTGGGTGGGGAAGATACATTTACTGAGAGAAAATTTGGTGATTAAGATATTTGGATCTGATGAGAGGGCTCAAAGCCAAAGTGCTTATCACCAAGACTGATGGCCTGAGTTCAAACTCCAGGAGCACATGGTGGAAGGGGAGAAGCACCTCTAAGTAAGCTGTCCTCTGAGCTGTGTACATTTGTGTGTGTGTGCATGTGCGTGTGCGTGTGTTTGTGTGTTTGTGTGTGTGTGTGTGTGTGTGTGTGTGTATGCATGCGTGTGCAGCATGTGTGCAGGTGTGTATGTGTGCCTGTGTATGAGTGTGTGTATGTGTGTGCATGTGTGTATGTGTATATTTGTGTGCATGCACATACATGCACATGCATATATATGTGTATATATAGCATCCATATGCAAGTATATAAATGTCATTAAAAATAAGAATAACTAAAAATGTATTGAGGATTTATGCTCTGTGTATAGCAGAATGTTCCACTTGAAGTTTTCTTCTCCTTAATCTGCTCACAACAGGAAATGCTAGATGACAGCCAGGCCTGTCCCACTGGGTCACTTCCCACCTCTGGCTTTAGAACACAGGGTCAGATTAGGGTAGGCTTTTATTGAATTACAACATTGTGCTGCCAGCCTCCTGGCTTATAAATCATCCCAGCTTCACTGTCACATGTAATTAGTGTTTCTTCAAGGTGACTGGCTCATATGACCACAGTGAACAAACCAGGCTCATCCCAGCCCACATTTCACCAAGTGCCTTTTAGGTGGTCAGTCTCAGGCGGCTCATGAAGAGAGAATGAAGACACAGTCATGTCACAATTCACAGATGGACTTTGATTAGTTGACCTCTGACAGTGTCACCACCTGATGAGCCAGGACAATGCTTAATAAAGTTTACTCCTGCAACCTTCAACTGAGCAGAATATACCCAGATAAGCTGGGGAACATTCTTAACCTGCTTCCCCCAGCACCTGCAAGGAAGTCACTGTAAGATTAGAAAAGGTAATTACATCTGATAGAGTGATTGACAGCACATTGTTTAAAGAGAGGGCTTAATCTGCCCTATTGTGAGAAGGTTAATGGAAGCCCAGGCCACTGGTCTCTCACCTCCAGCAGAATGAAATCTGTTTGTATTAGAATGTTTAGAGAGCAGCTGACAGCCCACAGTCCCAGCACGCACTGGATATCCTGTGGGCTGTCAAGCACCCTCATGGAGCTTAATGCTCAGTTCTCTCTTGCCCCTCTCCCTGCACCTCCCTCCCTAGCATATGCCTTGCTCAGCATTGACTTCACTTTATTAAAATTCTTATTCACTCTTGAAACTGAAAGACCCTTAAGAGACAGGGACTCATTTACTGTGTATTCCCTGAGTCGAGCACAGATTCTGCCTTGAGACTCACTTCCAATGTTTGCTGATTTGACTTGAGTTCAGAGAAACTCTTGGTGTGATAGGGGAGTCTATGAGGTCTCAGGGTGAGCTAATCATAAAAAGCTCCCTTGCCCCCGAAAGGTTGGAGGAAGAGGGAGTTAACATGGAGGGAGAGAAAAGTTCTAGAGGGAAAGAAATGACTGAAACAGAAGTGATCATCCAGTCCAGACTCTGCTTCACACTTCACAGTTTTGATGAAGTCACAGGGAAGGACTGCATAGTTCTCTACTGTGTCATGAGGAAAGTGCCATGTGACATGTGGTCAGAAACAATAAATGTATTTCTGTTTTTTTCCAGGAGTGAGTATGACACTTTAATGAATGGTATAGATCAAGCTTTGCAACCTAAGGACTTTTAAAAAATGCACAACATAGATGTACACATAAAAATAAGACATCTTGTATTGTGAAATTCTTAATACATTTCAGAAAAGGTCACAGTCTTGTTATCCAAAATTAGGTTTTGATAGAAAATGTTCATTGTGACAACTTCTCCAATTCCCTTGCTTATGTTCATCTTTAACCTCAGAGCTTGGACTTAATGAGTCCCGTGCTGGGCAGAAGCTCTCAGTCACAATGACACTGGGGATAGCCCACTGAGGGTGGAAACGCAGGTAATACAAGTATGTGGAGCACGGAGCACCATTTGGAGGCAAGTGTGAGGAGACTGGAGGGAAGAAGTGTATACCTGTCACAGCAGACCCTGGGAGGCCTGTGGCATGCATGCATGCAAGCAATACATCTCTCTGTAATGTTTAACAGAAACACAGGTGGCTTTCTTTCATAAAGCACTTTTACCTGTGATCAGTCTCTTTGTTTCTTAGCAAATCCCAAAGAGATGTACAGGACAGCTGAGCAATCAGCTGAAGGACAGCAGAGGGAACGATGTAAGAGTTCTGTCCTTAATTATGTCATTAGCCTAGGACGTGGCCCAGCCTAAAAGGCTGGTGGCCCTGTGTGTCCCTCCTTTTTTCTTTCCACTCTCTTACCTCCGTGTGGTCTCTCTCTGTCTCTCTGTCTCTGTCTCTCTCTCTGTCTCTGTCTCTGTCTCTGTCTCTGTCTCTCTCTCTCTCTCTCTCAGTCTCCCCCTCTCTCTCCCAATAAAGCTCTAAAAGGTAACTGTGTTGCACTGACTCTTCCGTCCAGCACTCCAGCGGCTAGCCACGAGTGCCAGCCAGCATGCCACCTTAACCAACATATGGCTGTGACTCCAGCACTCTTGCTCTGTTGGCATGGCTGCACGGGTATCAGCCAGCCATGAGCAGCACCGATTTAACCAACAAATGGATGCCAGGGTAATTTCTCCTTTTCAAGGGACTACATTAAGGGACTCAAGGCATCCTTTCACACCCAGTGTTCCTGTCAGGCAGGCATTCTCACTGTGGGTCATGAGGAGAGTCATCTACATCATGACCCTCCACCCCAGAGAGGAGGAAAAGGCAAAGAACACAGCACATTCAGGCAGCCCCAAAAACATCTCCTCTGCGGACACTGTCAACAGGGACTGTCCAAGCGCTTGGTGACAGCTAGGCACAATCACCTGCTTCAGGTAGTAAGTGCCACATCATGGGGAGTAGATTTGCAGGTGACTCTCTGCTATCCAGTGCTCCCTTGGCTATTTGCAGTAAGCCTCTTACCATTCTTCTACAGACAGTGCAAGTACAAAAGATGTCACACGACTCAGAAATCAAGAAGTATAGCTGTAGCTGCATGCTTATAGGTTTTGTTATTTTAGGCCATGAATTTAAAATCCATTCAGTGGTGCTTGCTGAGCAGCACAGATAATAAAACCTGGAACGATGTAGAGATTACCACGTCTCCTGCTCAAAGATGACAAGCAGAATCACAAATCATTTATAAAAAACCCATGCAGTGATTACTATCCATTTCTGGCTTAGCTAAGCAGAACTAACCTCTTACAAGTAATTGAAAATAGCATTAAAGTTCCTTTAAAATGGAGGATTCAAGCCATCACAGATCTGTGCAAAACCCTCTGAGTGTCTTCTGTTCGTTGTATATCTTTGTAGCTCCAAAAGTGGCTTTGCAGGAAGGCAGCAGGCTCCAGGAGGCAGCTTCGAAGTCTGTTTTTCCTGTGTCCTCTTTCTGTAAACAGGCTCAGTAGTCTTTATATTTCATCAAAATCAGAGCAGGGACAGAGATTTAAATGTCTCCAAACCTGGTCAAGGCTTCCATGGTGTGCGGTGGCAGCCCAGATATGGTGTGTGCTCAGAGCAATCCACAAGAGGATGGCTGAACTCTGAAGGCTGAAATGAAGGGAGAGGCCTGGAACTCTCACTTGTGTCTGCCACAATGGGGCATTGTTATGCCTGGGTTCCATCAAACAATGGCTTTGATAGGACCTAATATCCATTGAGAAGGATAGCTTTGCACTCTGGCTCTTCAGGCAGCCCAGCTGCCTCTCCACTTGTTCTGTCTATGCATGCACACGGATGTGTTTGATTATTGGACCTGCTTGTCACCCCTCATGACTTAACATCTTTGCGCTTCTGATGACTCTGGGTGGCTCTGCTTGATGAAGTGCTGTGTTTGTGAGCACAGTCTTAGTCTTTTATATGTTCCTTGTTAGTAGGTCACTGTGTTTAAAATGAAGAGAGCTTCTGTGACTTCTACCTACACAAATGAGCACAGCCTTGTTAATAAGCAACAGATTCATCATCGAAAGCTTCAGTGGTTTGGCCATTCAAAGCACAGCAAAGCTTTTCC
Source organism: Onychomys torridus (assembly GCF_903995425.1). NCBI lineage: Eukaryota > Metazoa > Chordata > Mammalia > Rodentia > Cricetidae > Onychomys > Onychomys torridus. Next base: position 4,019,527 of record NC_050444.1, read on the forward strand.
TGGCTGTATTAAAATGGGGAGTACACTGTGGCATCAACACAGGTCAGCTTCAGTATGCTTGCTTCCCAGTTTCTCCAAGCTTATGATGAGACTCCAGGCCAAACCACTGACTGTATTAGTTGAGTCTTACTCTTCTTATATCATAGGAGAAATGTACTTATCTTACTGGAGAACACATTGATGCCTCTCCAAAGAATTTTATCTACCAGGGAGAAGAGGCTTATTAAAAGGCTCATAGCATAAGCCTGAATCCAGTATCAATATCCAGTATTATAAATTTTACAAGATCATTTATTTTTCAATTATTTTCTAGGGTGATATGCAAACTATACTGTCAAATAAATAATGTAAAAAGTATAGAATATATATTTATTCTTTATGGGAACAATGAGAATACATATGTGCATGTGGATAATGGCCACAAATTGTAGCTAAAGACAAACACTCATATTTAATAATAACAATAATGAGATTTATAGCTGCTTATAATTCCTAAGAGTTTTCTTGGAATGCCAACTTTTTTTATGACTTTGGATGGTAGCTGATGGAATGCATTTCACCTCACTGTTGCAAATCCATATTGCTTATGGCATATTCTTAGTGATGACCAAACTGTGAGTCACACTTTGACCTTTAGGCAACCACCAAGGACCCCTAGAATAGACAGTGAGGCCCTAAGAATAGGATCACCTTTCTTTTTCCTGTGAAGTAGGAAGGAGTGAGAAGAAAGCAGAAGCCATTCCATTCCTGAAAATGCCTTCCATCTATATCATTAAGTAGACTTTGCTCAGCTATAGGCTCTATGGACTCATTCATCCTGTTACAGTGACTGTTGGGCCTAAAATGTGCTTTGTAGTAGCTGCTGTGTCAGGGAGGGGCATGACAACCTGGTTCGCAATCAGGACCTTGCTCTTTTAGTACATGACAACCCAGCTTGTAAATAGCAGAGCCAAGATGGGAATTTCTCTTTCAGAATACCATAGGCACTGAAAAGTATTTGCAAAATAATACATTTTATATATTTTTGGCTCCTAAGTAAATCAGACAGGTGGAATTAAGAATCATACAAATATGTCTTATATAAAAGAAATTAAAGATTTCTTTAGTTTCTTTAGCTCTGACTATGTAAAAGGGCACTGTTCAGGAGATGTCTAAGCTCTGGGGTTAAACTTTCTCATGAATTGAGCTCACTTCTCTGTTCTCCCAGGGACTTCCTAAAAACCAAGGTGACCCTGCCTTTCTTCCCTGTTAATAATCAATTCTTCCATTTGTTGCCTTTTATACAAAATCTTAGGAACTTGGGGCTGAAGTGGGCAGAGTATTTGCTGTGCAAATATGAGAACCTGAGTCTGAAATCCCAGCCTGGGTGTGTGTTGTACATATGTAGCCTCAGTAGTGGTGGAGCAGAAACTAGTAGATCCAGGAGACTTGTGGAAATGCCAAACTTCATGTTCTGTGAACTCCCTGTCCACAAAGGTTGGTTAGCAGCTTCTCAGATGCAGGGCATACAGATGTTCTATGAGCACCCTGCCTATTAAGGTCAGGAGCTTTTCAGATGCAGGGCATACAAATGTTCTGTGAGTTCCCTGTCTACCAAGGATGGTCAGGAGCTTCACAGATGCAGGGCATACAGATCCTTTCACATCACTCCCCATAAGACTTGCAAAGAAAAACTAAGGTCTATGAACTTTTTTTCCTGGAGGGTGAAAAGATCCTGGCTTCGCTCGGTTGTTGAAAGCTATGTTAGTTTGCTTCTCTGTTGTTGTGATAAAATACTAACCAGATAAACTTCGGTGGAGGGTTATTTGGCTCATACTTCCACATCACAGTCCATCATCAATGGAAGCCAAAAGCCAAAGCAGGAACTCAAGGCAGGAACATAGGGATAAGAACTGTAGCAATAATCATGGAGGAGCAGTGCTTACTGGCTCCATTGTGCTTGTTCAGCAACCTTCCTTATACAACCCAGGACCACTTTCCAGGGATGGTACCTCCCACAGTGGGCTGGGCCCTTTCCGATCAATCTGTCAATAATCAGCCAAGAAAATGGCCCACAGACATGTTCACAGGCCAGTCTGATCAAGGCAATTCTTCCACTGGGTTTTCTTCTTACTATGTGTGTCAAGTTAACACACAGCTAACTAGGACCAAGGCTCAAATCTTATACCTAGGGAAATGGAATTGTGCAGACACAAGATCAGACATAGAATACTCAAGTAGTGTGGGCTTATTGCAAGGAGGAAGGGTGAGATTGTTCACCTTGGGTAGAAACAAATGCTCATCACATCAGACAGTAAGTAATCTTGTCCTACCAGGCTATGGATGGCTCTTATTTACTTATCACCAAAGTCTAAATATTTACAAATGCACTTGGGAAGCTAAAGTAAAACACTGAATGTTTGACTAATATGAGCAGATTTTTTTTTCCATGCTGTTGCAAGACTACAAAGACTGTTGGTTAACCATAAGGGCACCTGCTCTGCTCAAACCATAAGCATGAAGGGGCTACTGGAGAATTCTGGAGGGTTCTTCTGAAGATGACTTCTGTGCCTAGAAAGAGTCAAAGCTTAGAATGTAAACTTTCCAAGGTCCTGTCATGGAAGAACCACAATGTTTCATGCTCTAAGTTGCCTGCACTTGCTGGATTTTCTACTTACTGCATCCCCTTAAGACTACAATACTGCCCAGTGGTGATGGCTTTTAATCCCAGCACTAGGAAGCAGAGGCAGAGGAATCTCTATAAGTCTGAGGCCAGCCTGGTATATAGAGCAAGTTCCAGGACAGCCAAAGCTATACAGAGAAACCTTGTCTCAAAAAATAAACAACATAAAACCCCAATAAACCTGCCAACCAACCAAACAAACAAAAAGAATACAATGTTATCACATTATGTCACAAAAAGTGGGCCCCAACTTCTGTTTTAGACATGTTGAGGTGTGGTTCTAGTTGTTTCTGAGAAGGGCAAGAAAGTAGAGCTATGCTTTGGGAAGGAGGCACATACATGTATAGAAAGGGCCAGATAATTACTCTTTCAGACTTTTTGGGTTATGTGTTTCTCTCTCTCACTGATGTTTTTTTTTTTTTTTTTTAGACAGGATATCTCTGTGTAGCCCTGGCTATTCTGGAACTTACTATATAGTCCAGGCTGGTCTCAAACTCATAGAGATCTGTCTGTCTCTGCTTCCCTGTGCTGGGACTAAAGGTGTGTGCCACCAGGCCTGGCCATGTCTTTTTATGTCTATTTCACTCTGCTTTGTGGTTGAAAGTGGCAATACATAATATAGAGAAATCAGAATGGCTGTACATACCAAGACTTTATGGGAGCTTCCCTCTCTCTCTCTCTCTCTCTCTCTCTCTCTCTCTCTCTCTCTCTCTCTGTGTGTGTGTGTGTGTGTGTGTGTGTGTGTGTGGTTTCACATGTGTCTGTATATGAGGAGCCAGAGGTTGGTATTTAATGTTGCTCTTCATCTTATTTTTTAAGACAAAATTCTCTCATTGCACCCAAAGCTCACTGATTTGGCTGCAGTGGCTAGCTAGAGAACCCCGAGAATCCTCTTGTTAACCTCCCAGGTGTTAGGATTGCAGGGGACTACTAATATGCTCACCTTTTTTATGTGGGTGCTGGGGATCAGAACTCAGGTCCTTATGTTTGTGTGGAATGTACTTTATTAGATCTGCCACCTCTTCAGCTCCAGCATGCTGAAATTTTGAGGCCACATAATTTTAGGTTTTCACAGAATTCTTCAGATTGTTTGTTGTGTGATGTTTTGTTTGTGTTCTGACAAATAAAGCTTGCCTGGAGATCAGAGGGTGAAGCTAGCCACTAGTTAACCACAGAGGAGAGGCGGTGGTGGCTCATGCCTTTGATCCCAGCACTTGGGAGGCTCATGCCTTTAATTCCAGCACAATCGGGAGGTGGAGACAGGGTCTTGGTGCCCATTTGGTCTGAGGATTTGTAGAGGTAAGAAGTCTTTAGTGGCTGTTGCTCTGCTTCTCTGTCATTCAGGTTATTACCCCAATAATTGACTCCTGGTTTTAATTGATAAGACTAAATAGATTCACACTTCAATTATTTTCAATCATCTATGAAAGAATGAGTCTTAGTTTGTGGGCCATCCACCAGTCAGCAGGTGACTGATCTGGTCTGTGGACTTCAGTTTTCAAGGTCTGGTCTACTGTGCAGAATAACCAAGCTGGCAGTATTGTAATATTCTGGGTTTGGAGAAACATGTTGGCCTGAACAATGGTAACATACAGTGCCTAGACAGAGAGGGCTAACTGAGGATATGGCTTCTTGACAGAGTTGACAGGATTTGGAGGATTCTGAAGAGGATGTTGTTGAGGAACATTCTCTTTTGGGACAGTGGATAGAAAATAAAGGAACAGAAATAAGAAGAAATTCATGGTGATGTGGAAAGGAGAAAATAAGTTTGGATTTGGGATTGTTAAATATGATATATTGCCAAGATAGTCATGTCACAATGCTTAGACAGCTAGAACTAGAACAGACACTGAGACATGGCTTGAAGTAAGACCTGGAAGGAGGGCCGGTGCTTCTCCACAACTGTGGTCCTAGATGCTTAAGTTGAGTAATAGGAGAGCTGCTTCAGCCCAGTAGTTTAAGCAACATGGTGGAAATCCCATATGAATAATAATAATAAAAAAACCCAAACTAAAAACCCAAACTTTGGAGTTTTGGAGAGAGAGAACAAATCTAAAGATAAGGCTCTGAGAATCAAATTGTATCACATATAGAAGCCAGAAATTACAGTAGTATCTAAGACATTTAATGTCTACTCAAGAACAATGAGAAAGTTATGATACATCATCAAGTATGAGGCATAAAATCAAGCACAGCTAGCTTTAGTTTTCAACCCAATGACACTCTTAAAAATTATTTCAAAAACATCCTCCATACAAATGCTGGTGAACGACAGTGGGGTTGTGCCCAAGCATCACACCTGCTTCCTGGACCAGACTTCTGATTGCTTCACCTTCTGGTTGTGCAGGTCACTGAAAGCCCAGGCTAATTCTGCCATGCAGTCCTAGAGGGATAACTACATAGTTATTGCATGGTGGCTTATGCCTATTATTCCAGCCCTTGGCGGGTTGAGGCATGTGTATTTTGAGTTCAAGGCTGGCTTGGGCCATATAATGAGACCATGTCTCAAAAAACAAGACATAAAATAAAACAATTAAAACTTCAAAGTACCATTTTTGTAGAAGATGGACTGCTTTTCTATGACTGTTAAATTGAAAAGATTTAAGTTGAAGCCAGAGGCCATTTGTTCATAGAAAAATAGGTATTTGGCAATACAAGTGTTAAGTACATAGATTCTATAGCCAAAAGTATGAAATATATTAAAGATGGGTGTTTTCCATCTATCATGCCACTATCGTTGTAGATGTCATCACCCTAGGTCAGTAGTTCTCAACCTGTGGGTCATGACCCCTTTGGCAAACCTTTATCTCCCAAAATATTTACATTATGGTTCACAACAGTAGAAAAAATACAGTTATGAAGTAGCAATGAAAATAGTTTTATGGTTGGAGGTCACTCACAGCATTAGGAAGGTTGAGAACCACTGCCCTAGATAATGCTATTTTGAGGACTTACCCTGAGTCAGAGGCTAGTCTCAGCTATCTGGATGTTTTTACATCTTTTCTGTGAATCACCCTAGAAGGGGACAGTGTCCACATGCTCACTGTTGTAAATGGAAGGTGCTGTCCCATTGAAGGCGCTGTATTGACCCAGGCACTCCCATTAGCCTGTCACCCAGTCCTCACAACCTCCTGTCATACAAACCAAAGGCATAAGTGATATGAACACGTAATTCTGGAAAAAAGCAAATTTTAGTAGAAATAAAGAAGAAGTGAAACAAACTCCAGTTATTCTGAAAGATCAACCTATCTCCTACTGAGCTTAGACAGCAGCAAAAATCCGTGGAGGGACACTGGAGATGAAGGATGTGTGTGTAAAATTCCTATTGTCTCTAAAAGCAGAAATGATAACCAATAAACAGTGCAATTAAGTTTAAATGTACAATTGAAAACAAGGTAAGGGAAAAGAATGGGAAGTGTAGGCATCTGGCAATTTGAAACTTACCTGAATTATTTCCTGGTTAATTAAGTTTCAAATTTTTAAAATCTGATTTATCAAAACTTGTAAATGAAGTGGGACATAATGCCTCATGCCTTTTGGCACATCTCTGAGTTCGACCACTCTGGTCTACAGAGTGAGTTACAGGACAGCCAGGACTACACAGGGAAACCCCGTCTTCAAAAAAACAAAACAAAACAAACAAACAAACAAAAAACCCAAACCGAAACAAAAGTAAATGGACAGTATATGCTATACATACTAATATCTAGACACACAGCAGGTTGAGAGGAATGGTTTTGCGGTTAAATTCAGTGGTGTGTATGTGTTTGTGTGTCCATGTCCCAACCTCTCTGTTCTTTTAAGGGTACCATTCATGTTGAATTTGGACCCATTCCAATCCCACATGTCTTCATCTCAACTTGATTATATCTGTAGAGAATCTAATCCTAAAACACAGCCTTGCTTATCAACTCTGCATAGATTTAAAACTTTTTGCCCATTTTTCAGGAATGTGATGGTTTTAACATTTTCCCCACAAGATGAGAACAGTTATTTTAAGCAAGTGTGGTCTGGGGGCGTCTCCTTCCTGTTCTCCTGCATTTCCTGGTAACCTCACTGTGCTCCCCATCCTCAGGTCTCAGCCTCTTCACCCAGACACGTCAGTCTTCTAGCAGAGCCAATGAGTGCAGGGTAGGTGGAGTTACAGCCATGAATGAAGGAGGGGCCTGCACACTTAACAGAACTGCTCCTGGTTGAAACCTAGGGTGTGGCTGGAAGCTTGTGTTCTCCCTTGTTCACGTCCCCCCAAATCTGCCTAGTGCCCTGTAGTGGCAGGGTAGGGGTGGAGGTTAAGTGAGAAGAACCAAATAAGTGTTTATGTTGGGGATGAGTGTGTGCTGTGGACTGCCTGGTGGCTTTATGGCTGGACAGGAGAAATATGAGATGTTTTCCTTCTACCTTGGGGAATAAGGATCTGAAAAGGGTTTTAAAAACCGCAAGGTGGAGAGTTGGGAAGGGCCCGGGAAGACGGAGTGGTCAATAAGTGTTTGCCTCACAAGGATGGGGCCCTAAGTTTGGGTCCCCAACATTAAAGTACAAAGCTGAGCAAAGCATCCCACACATGTAATTCCACTGCTGGGAAGGTAGAATCAGGAGAGTCCTGAGGCTTGCTGGTCAACCCATCAAGTTGAATCAGTGGCCTCTAAATTCAGTGAAAAATCCTGAATCAAAAACTTTCTAAAGCACAGACTAAAGTTCTGCATATTTCTAAATAACCACAATTCCTTATTATGCAATACAGTACACACATAATTCTTTGTCGATTATGTTCTCCCTGCCTTCACCGTGTAGGAACATTGTTCTTAGTCCCAGCATGCATTAGCCTACCTGTTTTAAGTTTCATTTGGATGCCCTTTTCCTTCTCTATAGTTCTATGGTAGTTATCTATAAATAAAAACATATGTGTTAACTTTTCAAAACAAAAAACAAAAAACAAAAAACAAAACTAGGCTGGATATGTGATCAGGGAAGACACCTGACACGGACACTTGAGCATAGATACACACAAACACGGGATGAACCTCAGTGGTGGAGCATGTGTGAGGCTCTGGGTTTAATCTCAGCACAACCATCAAACAATAAACACCAACACCACCACCAACAAATTCACTCAGATGGACATTTACTGGTCAGATGAACATACTGGGCCATAAGACACTAAGAGACACACATATTGCTGGAGGAGCCAATAGAATCAGATCCACAGCAAACCTTGACTCCACCTCCCAGTGACTAGGGTGCTGCATACATCTGCCTGGGCCAGCTGAAGTTTATGAAACAAACTAGCAAAGTATAGCTTTTTGTTTTGTTTTGGGTTTTTTTGGTTGTTGTTTTTGGTTTTTCGAGACAGAATTTCTTTATGTAGCCCTGGCTGTCCTGGGTGCTGGATTAAAGTCACCACCACCCTGCCAGAGAGTAGCTTTTATGAAGAAGTGAGAACAGCCTTTAATGAAGAAGTTAGAGAAAGGGACAGGCCAGGCTGGGAGCATGGTAGTGACAATAGACACGCGTTAGCACCTGGACTTTCAGTGCCTTCCTGAGGAGGCTGCTAGATGCAGGAGCAGACTGGGCATCCCCTCCTGTGAGATGCAGAGGTGAGTGTGCTCCCTACTGATTTGTGGGATGGAGCAGAAAGTGAACAAAGACATCCAGGACACGTCACAATACTTTAGAAAGTACTTTGAGTGTGAGTTGCCTCCAGGTTCACGCTCTTCTCAATGTTTGGTTCTTTTTGAACTACCACTAGTCCCTGGGTTTGCTTGTACACATGGTATCAGGCCTTGATACATTTAGACTAATATGCTTGTCTACATCTCTAACCTCAGATAACCCAGGTAAAATAACACCAATTGGTTATCCAATGCCAAATAGTCAGCCCTGAAAATATATACACATAAGTAATATTATACAGACTGAGCAGGTTGTATTTATATATTTATGAATATATATGCACATATATATATGAATTAACAACAACTAAAGAAAAAGTGGCTATGAATTTGAAAGAGAGAAAGGGTCATGTGGAAGAGGAAATGATACAACTATACTATAATCTCAAAAATAAAAAAAAATCATTTAATAAAAAAGGAAAACTCCTGGGTTGTAAACCAGGCCTGACAGTCCATGCATGTAGTATTGTAAGTCTTCTCTTAGGAGGTGGAGGCAAATTATTAGTTCTAGGCCAGACTGGGCCCCATACAGAGACTGTCTGGGGAAAAGAAGTTGAGCTGGAAGTTGGCATTAATTTCTGCCATGGAAATATTTACATTCATTTAGGATACTAAGTTAATAGATAACAGTAACTTTTTGTTTCTTTCAAATGTAACACTACTGAAGTGCCTGTATTGTAGGTCACTTTTGAGCTGTGTTACAGTTTAGTGATGTAAACCAACTGGGCCAGTGAATCACTTTTTAGTTTTCCTTTTTTTTTTTTTTTTTTTTAAAGTAAAAGCTGGAGAAAGGAGCCAGCTAAGTTCAAGGCTGTTTAGATTGTATCATTTTCTGGAACCATCTTAATTGTTTTGGGTAAGAAGTTGAAGGTTTATTTTTATGTGACTCTGTTTTTAGCTGCAGACCAGTGCTAGGGCTCATAGTGGAAGCCCCTTTGTGTGACACATCCCCTGCTTCATTTGTCCCTGGAGCATAGCATGTGCCAAATCATCACTTGTCCTAGGCGAGCTGGCTTTACAGAGAGAGGAAACATCTTGATAACTCACTGAGATGCTTTATATCAGAGAGAGAGTGTCGTAGCTGCTCAACACCTCACCAGGGCATCCTTAGGGGTAAGGGTCTTCCAGCTTGCCTGGCCAGGGCTGTTGCTCATCACATCTTATTACACAACTGTGTCATTCGGCTGCCATTTTCTCAGACACTTACGCAGTGGTATTTGCTAACGACGTCAATTCTTTTCCTGTCTGACCTCGAAGATTAGAGTGACTCAATGTTGGCTAGTCAACCTTAAAGATTAAATCGAGGACATTGGCTTAATGATTTTAGCAGTGAGTGTAAAGGATTTTCCAAGTATGAGAATCAAGATATAAAATAGAATTGAGAATTTTGTTTAATCTTAAAGAGAAAGAAGCACAGCTGAAAAGAATCCTTAGGATTATATTTTCCTTCCTTCCTTCCTTCCTTCCTTCCTTCCTTCCTTCCTTCCTTCCTTTTGACAAAGCCTTCCTATGTAACTCTTGCTGGCTTAGAACTAAATATATAAACCAAGTTGATATTGAACTTGTGGGGATTCTCTTGTCTCTGCCTCTGAGTGCAGAGATTATAGGCATTTGCCAACAAGCCTAGTGTGAAGATAGTATTTCTTAAAAAAGTAAGTTTCAATTTCAAGCACAGGCCTGCAATCCCAGCTCTTGGGTGGCAAAGGCAAGAGGATCACATGTTCAAGGCCACACTTGTTCCATGAGACTTGTCCGAAAAAGAAAGAGTAAACTGGATGTGCTGGCATACTCCTTTAGTCTCAGGAGTCAGAGGCAAGCAGAACTCTGAGTTTAAGGCCAGTCTGACCTACATAGCATACTTTTGGCCAGGCAAGGCCACACAGTGAGAGCCTGTCAAGTGGGGGTGGAGAAGGAGAGGAGGGAGATTTATATAGAAATTTCTCTAAGGAAGAGTTCAAAAAGCCAACAAGAAAATGGAAAAATATTTGATATAATTAATGAGAGAAATGTAAAAAGCTTAATAAAATATCACCTCCAAATCATTTGAGTGGCCAGTACCCAAAACCAGCCAGACCTGGAAATAGGAAATAGGAAATAACATGATACAGTGGGATGGTCAAATTGCTCAAAGTGGAACTGCTGGAAGATACTGTTCACTGACCAATCACACTCCACACAATTGAACTCTGTCTGGGGAGGCATTTTACAGCCATGTTTATAGCAGACTACTTACAACGTTGGGAAGTGGGAGGTAGTAACCCACATGTCTACAGTAGATGAATGGAAAACAAAATATGGTACACACATAGAATGGATATGTAGTCCTAAGAAGGAAGGACATTTGGGTGAGACATGAGGACAGAACCCAAGTGGGACAAGTATGCACAAGTAGATAAACAACAATGATTTCACCTTTATCTAATTGTCAAATCCCTAAAGACAGAAAACAAAATGGTGGACACCAGGAGCTGGGGGCCTGGGAATTGAAGTGAGGATGGAGAAAGTACAGAATTTCAGTTTGCAAGATGAAGTTTAGAGGTGAATAGTGCAGTTGTCATGTGATAATCTGGGCACACTTCACATTTCTGAGCTTCACACTTAATAACTGTGGAGATCGTACAAAACTACCCCAAAGCATCATTTGTCCTCACGGCACTTCCTCTGCTCACTTCTAGAACTCTTTGTTGCAAATCACCATACTGCTTTAATGACACAAGCAGAAAGAACTCAGTCACAGACTGTGTCAGACTCGCTCTCCATAATAGCACTGCAGTGACTGGAGTGATGTTGCCCCATCTTCCCAGAGTCTGTACAGAGGTCAACTCTCCGATGGCCAGCCCTTCTTGAGGTTTACTTTCTGCTGGAGGGAACTACCTTATCTAAGGCTACCCCCTACACAGACTAAGACTATATAGGGTACAAAGGTACAACTGTAGGACAGTTGCCTTTGTGTAGGACAACATAGAGGACCCTCCAGCTTCAGAATCTCATGTGGTTCTGCCAAGGTCTCTATTTCTGTTCCATTGCAGCTCACATCTTCCCCTGCCTGCCCTGATGCCTTGGTTCCTTACATACATTATCCAGGAAAGCCCTCCCCAGCAGCTGCTCACAGGTCCTCTCTTCTGAGGAACTGGTCTAAGTTGGCATGCCCCTATTTGACTGGGCATCAGTTTTTCTTTCTTAGTGTTCTGCTAAACAAAAGCATGACTCACCATTAATGGTGTCTTAGCCTCCACAGAATCAATGAGCATCCATCAAGTGAAAGAGCTGAGGAGGAAGGGAAATGAAGACATAGCTTGGAGTAGTCTGTTTGGAAGGCCTTGTTTTTCTATTGAGTTTGACTTTGTCTTGAAGAAACATAAGTAAATTTTGTTACTGGGAGGATCTGCCATCGGCCTTGTTGAAAGGTGAGACTAGATGAGGAAGGACAAACTTTGGGCCTTGGGAAACAGAGTCAGTCTCTAGAAACAGTCTGTGGGTATCCATGTGCTTTGGGTAGAAGCATGTCAGTAGAAATACAAAGGAGTGATGTGAGCACAGGTGGGATCTAGAAGTGTTGTCCACATGCTGATTGTAGTATTTGCACTGGTGTAGATTTCTAGAAAGAGAAGGACCTGGCTTGAGTACCATGCTTCAATCAACCAGGCTTGATTGCAGGATGTACCCACATTTTATATACTAATGCCAACCCTGTTAACAGTGACTTGTCATAGTTTCTAACACAATGTCAGACAACTAAAAAGATAAAAAATAGGTATATTAGAACTTTACTTGTAGTTTTGAGATCATTTAAGCCAAGTGTATAATGTAACACTTACCACAGACAAATGATTTAGGCAATGTAAGGAATTCTGTGGAACAGAATGTGGACATACTGATTTCCAAGTTATAGTAAATGGTGAACAGGATCAATGATGCCCAGGGGTTCCCCTTTCACCCAGGTGGCTGTAGATCCCCAGTATGGCTAGAGATACTGCTGCAAGCAGTCTGTTTCCTACCACGTGGCATCTAACACTAATCATGAATCAAATGTTTATATATGGAGGTGGCTGGGGAGGGCACATTAGGCAAAGAGAAGAGCAAATGACATTCATATGAGAGAGTGGTGTGCGTGCGTGTGCGTGCGTGCGTGCGTGCGTGTGTGTGTGTGTGTGTGTGTGTATGTGTGTGTGTGTGTGTGTGTGGTTAGACACCAGTACAAGCTTCTCTTTTATTCATCATGAACAAATGCAACTCTACTATAGCACAGGCTCTCACCAACAGATACTGGGAAGAGGGTAGGCCTGAAGGCATGGGATTCCTGGAACTGGAGGTAAAGATTGCAAGAACACACATGCTCTTGACTGTTGAGTTGTCTCTCTAGCCCTAAATGCACTTCTTGAGGAGAATATATACATATAGGATGGGCACAGTGATGCATACCTTTAATCCCAGCACTTGGGAGGCAGAGGCTGGTGGATCTCTGTGAGTTTGAGGCCAGCCTGGTCTACAAAGAGATTGCCAGGAGAGCCAGGACCATTACACAGAGAAATTCTGTCTCAAACAAAAACAATAACAACAAAACAAACAAACAAATAAGGGAAATCACAGGCTTTTTGTTGTGATTGAACATAGACTCCAGGTGTGTGAGATAAGTGCTTTACCACTCAGCTACAGTTTCAGGCCTAGGATTGGCTTCTGAATGGCTTCTGTGGCCCAAAGGTCTTTATTCTTCCCAGGTTTCACAGGCCATCTTTATAGACTCTACAGTTTTCAGTCCCAGTTCTCTTTTCACAGGCTATCAAATTTAACATGGCTCTTAGTGCCCTGCAGGCATTGTTGTGCTGTGTAGATGGTATTGTGTGTTATGTACATTATCCACAGCTCTTTCTCACTAACAAAGGATTGTGCCTTAGATAGAATCTTAGTTAACACTCTGGGCCTTTGGAAGACAGACTGCAGGGGTGCCAGGAGCAGCTTCCCAGGGGAGGAGGGACAGGACTTATAAAGTTAAATTCCTACAGGACTTACAAAGGTGTGTGAATACTTTTACCTTCATTAGCCACATGGATCCACAAGAAAGACAGATTGAGGACTGTGAGGCTGCACAGTTAGGACAGGACAGAGGTGGACTGCAGAGCCTTCTTGTTCTTATTCTCAGACTTTGTTTATGGATTACAACTATCACATTTTGAAAAGTTGAATTTACAACATATAATGTGAGGACTATCTCACTGTCAGCATCTCCAGAGTTCTCAAGCACTTACTTCAGGACTGAATCTCTGTTAGAATCTGTGAGAAGCCTTCTCTAGGGCCAGCTCATTGGTCTCCACAGCTAGGCATTGATTGAGACTCCATGTCTTCCTTCCTGAGTATCCCAGTGTGCTTTGCCATCTTCACAGCTATTGTGCTCTGATCTCATTTCCGTGGCATTTGATTTTGCTGTTTGCTTCTGCTCAGTTCCAACTGGGGTGAACAATGCACCTGCCCAGCACAGTTCACACTGTGTTTCCCTCAATACCTCCCTGCTAGCATTTCCCAGCACTGTAGCTGTTTGCCTTGCAGTTCTGGTAGATCTTTCCGAAAGAAGATTCTGTAGATACTTCTCAGGTGTGCTTTCTGTAAATAGCACCAAAACAACATAACAACACACATTTATGTATGCTACTCAATCTCTAACTTGTAAAGTTTTAATTTGCTGGAGTGGTAGTTGGTACAAATCATGACCAAGGAAGCATGGATGGTGTCCTTTGCCCCTTTGGTAAACACAGCAGTATTTCTATCCCACTTTTTATCCATATTTTGTAGCTAATAAGCTTGTTTATTTGATAAGGGACTTCAGGAGGTTTAAATGTCAGTGGGGCCATTGCTGAAGTAGACATAATAATGCCCAAGGAACCTAAAAACAAACTCAGTTTGGGCAAGAAGTAAATCATTTCCAGCCAGGTACATGCCTTTAATCCCAGCACTCTGGAGGCAGAGGCAGGTGGATCTTTGTGAGTTCGAGGCCAGCCTGGTCTACAGAGCAAGATCCAGGAGAGGCGCAAAGTTACACAGAGAAACCCTGTCTCAAAAAACAAAAAACAAACAAACAAACAAACAAACAAAAAAGTCATTTCCCCAAACCATGGGAAAATGTATGATGGTTTGTAAGAGGCAAAGCCATGACTTTATACATACAGGTGAACTGAGTTAATTTCAACTACATGAATATTTCCTTCTCCAAATCTCACCTCTCACAAGGGTCAGAAAATTAGGAAACAGGCAAGATTACAGCTATGGACCTAACTAGACATTAACTCAAGATTAGCTAATGGGTATAACAGTAGTAGAAGGAAGCAAATGATCATTGGAAAGGTTCATTTAAAGAAAGTCATAAAGGCATGATTAATGATGAACATCCGTGGACCCTTTCTTCTTATGCATTAATATCTTTGCACAGTTGTTACATCTCTTCCACAGTTAGATAGTTTAGCATTCATGTTGTGTAGCAATAGGACATCTTCACACATATCATCATTTCACTGTCATTACACCAGGTACATTCATTACTTTTCTAACACTGTGACAGGAAACCAGATAGAGCAGGTGAAGGGGAGGAAGTATTCTTTGGGGTTATGGTGCCAGTCCATCACTGAAGGGAAGGCATGGTGGAATTCATGGTGCCAATCCATCACCATAGGGAAGGCATGGAGCAATTCATGGCAGTTTTCCATATCTTCATGGATAAGGAAACAGAACTTGAGTCAGTACCAGATGTGGCTGCTCCTACAAGGCTGGTTCCCAGCAACCCACTTTAGCTAGACCATAGTTTAAAAGGTTAACCTCCCCAAATACCTCCATCAGCTGGGGGCTAAGTGTTCACACACATGAGCCTGTGAGGGTATTTCTCATTAAAACAATAACATCTAAGGAGAAAGTTACCCATTCAACAATATGTTCTTCCCCATGAACCATAAACTATCCACCATTTTCAAAAGGTCATTTCAAAAAGCTATTATCTTGTTTTTAACTCAGATCTCATGGGTCACACTGCATATTTGACTGTACCTTCTCATGAGTTGTACTGTGTGAGACATTTTCTTGGTGATGTGGGAGCATCTATATCCACCAGTGAGCTTGAGACATTTTCTTGGTGATGTGGGAGCATCTATATCCACCAGTGAGCATGAGACATTTTCTTGGTGACGTGGGACCATCTATATCCACCAGTGAGTGGTCTTGGATCATGTCCCAGAGATGATCACAGCTAGTGTAAAGTATCTGAATCAATATATTTTTTATCAATAAAAATCAATAAAAGAAAGTAGTCAGGACACATGCTTATATGAGCCCTGACTAGGCAGTTGTATATTCTACTTATGTTTTCATCTTTTGCATAATGTGGTTCAGAAATGAGTTTGTGCTAGTATGTTGTTCAGTGGGGAGGAGGCATTCAGTGTACTGTTCAGTGTATGTGTGTTTGGGGGCATTCAGTGTACTGTTTAGTATATATGTGGGGCATTCAGTGAGCTGTTCAGTATATGTAGGAGGGCAGTCATTCAGTGCGCTATTCAGTGTATGTGGGGGAGAGCATTCAGTGCACTGTTCAGTGTATATGTGTGAGAGGTGGCATTCTGTGTCCAGAAATATAGTCGTTTTGGGGAAGAGACACAAACAGGCTAAGCCAATCACCACTGTGGCAGCCAATCACCTACCCTAGTGAATAACTGAAGAATGTCCATCACTGACGAGTGGTTGATTTTAAGACCTTGCTAATATTGAACACCTAATATACACCTTCTTTGTGCATTCATGCTTCAGTACTCATGGGAATTGGTCCAAGACCCTATGGATACTGGAATCTATAATTCTCAAGACACTTATACAAGTGGTATATTTACATATGACATATACTCATTCTTGAGTACTGTAAATCAGCTTTGTGCTATACAACCTAATACAATATAAATACTGTTTTCATAGCTGTTGTGCATTGGGTAGTGAAGACAGAAAAGAAAATGTTTGTGCACACTAAGTATAGTCTATTAAAGTTCCCTTTCTCTCTGTAGTTGCTTGAATTTGTGGATGCAAAACCTGAGGATATGGACGGTAGTTTTGACAGAGAATTTACTGTCTTTCTTTTTATTTCTGTCCCATTTTGTTTGGCCCATTGAGATGCATTTAATCTAGACAGACATATTTCAGCAATTTCTATTTTGCACAGCACATTGTATGAATTCTGGCCAAGTTTCACAAGCGACTTGTTTTTAGACATAATTCCCCCATTGTGCTGTTCTCTCATTTCTTAACAGATTCTAACATTCTGAAATAAGATGACACAGACATACGTGTTTTGCATCTTTGAATCTAGAACTATCTCATTTCCTTTAGTTTTTAATTGCATTGGGTTTTTGGAAGAGTCTAAACAAATAGTACTTTAGAGGATCCCATATTTTCAACTTTTAATTTGATCATTTCCTTGTGATTAAGTTCAGGTTGAACATTCTGTCAAGATTCTTTGTAGATGCCTCACACCAAGTGGACAGCAGTATAGAGTTGTCCTACTCAGGATCTTTGTTTACTTGGGATCCTTTAGTGGAGAAAATGTCCCTGTTTTGATGCAGTTTGTAGGGCACCATTTTCACACGGTGTAAATGGCCTTTTGATAGATCTGAGACTGCTGCTCGTGAGCAGATGGTTCAATCAGTGACTGCAAAATTCTTTGTAGGACTTGTACATTCTCTGCTCCCTGCATCTAAAAGCCACCTACTTTCCTAGAGCTTTGTAAGTGGTGTGTGAGCAAGCTGTTGAGTTTCAGGGATCAGATGGTGACATTTTACTTATGAATTAATTTGTGTGTCTTTTGTACAGTCAAATAAAATTGGCTCATTTTGTTCTGTGGACTGCTATGTAGTAAGAATATTAAAAGTTCTTGTTAATAAAATCAAACCTGAGGTCAGTTATTGGGGTGACTGCTGTAAGATCAGAGAAGCAGAACAAGCCACAGTTACCTCACCTCTCCAGTTCCTCAACTGATTCTGTTTCCTCAGATTGGAAGCCTCTGTGTCCTCATCCAAATGGGTCTCAGCTGAACTGTTGCTCAAAAGCCTGAATGCTTAACCAGCCAAATGCTGCTAGTTCCTGGTCCTCATGCCTTATATATCTTTCTCTTTCTGCCATCACTCCCTGGGATTAAAGGCTCACTTTCTGGGATTAAAGGCATGAGTCACCATGCTTGGCTGTATCCTTGAACAGATGGATTTCTACCTCTGGAATGCTAGGATTAAAGGCATGTGCTACCACTGCCTATCCTCATGTTTAATATTGTGGCTGTTCTGTCTCTGACCGCAGATAAGTTTGCTAGGGTGCACAGTATTTCAGGAAACACAATAGCACCACACTATTACACATTTTTAAAAAAATCAACGTGATTTAAACTACTTTGTTTCTTTATTTTGAAAAACTTTCTGTTTACAAAGTCACAGGCCCTTTGTTGGTGGCAGCGGCATGCTGCCCTGTTAGGCTGACATTTGTCTTTTGCTTTTCCTTGTGGAGATTTGTTGTCATTGCTCTTATAAAAAATTTGAGGGGGCTTTCCTCTATTACTTTTGGAGATTGGGTAATAGTTAATGGCAGTTCCTACACCATGTTATAAATACATTCATCAAAATTTCTTCTAATATTTGTATTGATTTATTTCTTATACTTTTACTTATTTATACATTTATACTTTCTTACTTCTTTTACTCTTTGGAGTTTATTGGAATATAGATCGAGGAAACATAATTTCTACTAAAATTATACTATATAATCTTCCCCAAAAAGTGAATTTCAAAGTGGAATTCTTATTTAACAGAGAAAGCACTACGCTAAATATCGAAACAGGAAAATAAAGATCCAAATAAGGAAAAGAGAAGTTGAAAAAGTATTTAGTGAAAAAGGGAATCTAGTAATCTAGTTTCAAAATGTGTACAGAAAAGATGCTCATTAATTATAGTCACAACAATGTGAGATTTTTATGAGAGGGAAAGGGGGTTGGAGGAGGAGGAAGGAAAGGAGGAGGAAAATAAGGAAGAGAAAGATGAAGAGGAAAAGAAGGAGGAGAAAGGGAAAAGGAGGAGGAGGAAGGGAAGGAGGAGGAAGAGAAAAAAAGAATGAGGAAGGGGAGGAGGAAGAGGAGATGGAGAATGAGGAAAAAGAGGAAGAGGAAGAAAGGAAGAAGAAGAGAATGAGGAATAGGAGGAGAAGGAAGAGGAGGAAGGAAAGGAGAAGAAGAGGAGGAAGAGAAGGAGGAGGAGGAAGAGGAGAAGAAGGAAGAGGAGGAAG
This sequence comes from Onychomys torridus, assembly GCF_903995425.1. NCBI lineage: Eukaryota > Metazoa > Chordata > Mammalia > Rodentia > Cricetidae > Onychomys > Onychomys torridus. The sequence continues at coordinate 4,038,145 of NC_050444.1, forward strand.
AGGAGGAAGAAGAGAAGGCTGAATTACAGAACTGAAGCCATGTATATGAAAGCGTACTTTAACTCATGAGCAGCTAGGGAGATAGAATTAAAATAACAATGAACTGTTACTTTGTATGAAGCAAAATAACAACAAACCCAAAAGAGAAATAATTACTGTCACAAGCATACTGAATGTTACAGTGTTATTGGAAAGTGATTTGTCATACCTACTAAAAGAAAAATAAATGAAACACTGTGATTCATTCAACCCTGCATGCTCACTAGTAGTCGGGAAATACAGGTGTAAGAACTGTTGCCATAGCACCTCTGAGGGTAAACAGTTTAATAAGTAATGGTTGATTAATTATAACACGTGACACTACAGGATGGTATGCACACTAATAAAGAATGAATTAGAGGTACTACACCTGACTAGAAGGGGTTTCCACAAGCCGCATTGGCAGGTAAGAAGGCAGTGAGAAGCACAGAAAGTGACAACGTTTGTGTGACATGACGGCAACCACATATCCTCAAGCCCAGACAAACAAGGGAGAAGCAGAGAGGGGCCTGCACTGTGCTGCTTACATGCAGGCTGAAGTGGGGGCATTCTGGAAGAAAAAGCCATATGAACAGCTCAATCTAATGGGCTGAGAGTGTATCACAATGGTTACGGCTTGTTTAGCACACAATGTCTCTAAATTAGGGTTTCTATGGATGAACAAATAGCAACAAGACAGTTCCTTACAACTTCAGAGGAAGAGCATTATCAGAGAGGCCATCTTAAAAACAGTGACCTTTCTGTGTTGTTCCAGTATTTCTTCTCTTTCCTTCTAAGTGAACTGCATTTTTTTTCTGGATGCCATGGGCCCATTTCTTCATTTTCATGTGCTTTGCCTATGAGCTACATCCCTAGCCCCTGTTTTTTGAGACTCTGGTCTCACTTAACTTCAGGCTGTCTTTGAAATTGCTGTCCTCTTGTCTCTGTCTCTGGAGGGGCTGAGCAGCACACTTTGTGAAACAGTGAAACAGTGATGCGGACAAGCTATGGTCATGAGTCCTACTACTCGAATATACTGATTACAAGTACAACTCTGTGAATTTACTTTCTGGTCCTTTTTTTTTTTTTTTAAAGTAACTGGGCTTGTGGTAGAGCTTAGTACCAGAATGTCTGTGTGCCTCTTTATAACTGCTCCTCCTCTCTCAATAAAAGTAATAGCATATCCTAAAAACAGATTTCTACACGTTCATTTGCTCAATCAAAATAGGTAAGCATGTTAATGCCAAAAGATAAAATACATAGAGCATGCACAGAAATTAAGAAGCTACAAAGAAGCATAAGAAATCTCAACAGCCATCAAGAAATGCAAGTAAAAGATATAGCATGTATCTGTACAGTCATGTGCCACAAGACAATGTCTCAGTCAGTGGTGTGCCACAACCACCTGTGATCCAGCACGCATGATGGAGCTGAAAAGTTCTCGACGAGTAGCATAATAGCTACCACTGCACAGGGCAGTGTTTACATGTGTGTTGTCTGTGTAAACAAACCACTGTGTTATATAAGAGAACAGCACATGTAGTTCTTACAGTAATACAACCTCACAGCAATAAACAACTGATAAGAGCACAGGCATGTACTACACCTCTCACTGTTATTGTAAGACTATATTTTATTTGATCTTATTTTATTTTTGGTTGTCCTGGAACTTGCTGTGTAGACTGGGCTATCCTTGAATTCAGAGAGATCCGCCTGCCTCTGCCTCCCCAGTGCTGGGACTAAAAGTGCTCACTAACACCTGGTTTACCATGCACAGATGCATACACAGAGAGAGGGGGGTGGGATTTTGAGCACCAGATTTCCTGAACCTGAAATTACAGATGGTTGTAAGCCACTATGTGTGTGGTGGGAATTGAACCTGGGCCTCTGGAAGAGCAACCAGTGCTCTTTGCTGCTGAACCATCTCTCCAGCCCCTACTATTTATATTTTAAAAAATTAAGTGTGATGCTGGAGAGATGGCTCAGAGGGTAAAAGTGTTTGCTGCACAAGGTTAGTGACTGGAGTTCAATCTCTGGAACCCCCACATAGATTTGTGCTGTGGGATGTTCTCTATGCTGTGAATGTGCTGCTCTGATTGGTTAATAAATAAAACACTGATTGGCCAGTAGCAAGGCAGGAAGTATAGGTGGGACAAGCAAAGAAGAGAATTGAGGGAAGTGAAGGATAGGGATAGACTAGCCAGCCACTGCCATGACAAGCAAGATGTAAGGTACTGGTAAGCCGCGAGCCACATGGCAAAGTATAGATTAATAGAAATGGGCTGAATATAAGAGTAGGAGCTAGACAATGGCAGGCCTGAGATAATGGCCAAACAGTTTAAATACTGTAAGCGTCTGTGTGTTTATTTTATAAGTGCGCTGTTGGACTGACAGGGCTTGGCGGGGGCTGGAGAGAAGGTCTCCAGCTACAGATGTGGAAGAAGGGAACTTGTTGCTACGATTGATTGATAAATAAAACTCTGATTGGCCAGTAGCCAAGCAGGAAGTATAGTGTAGGCAGGACAAGGGGAGAGAAGAATGCTGCGTGGAAGAAGAGACACTGCCAGCCATGAGGAAAAGCATGATACCAATAAGTCACAAGCCACATGGCAAGGTATAGATTTATAGAAATGGGTTAATTTAAGATATAAGAACAGATAGCAAAAAGCCTGCCATGGCCATACAGTTTATAAATAATATAAGTCTCTGTGTGTTTACTTGGGGGATGTGAGTGGGAGAGATTTGTCCCAACTGCCATCAGGACAGGACACAGGAAAACTTCAGCTACAGGAACTGACCCCACATGGCTGTTTGTTGATCTCTACAAACACACTGTGGCATGCAGGTTGTGCATATGTGCCCATTTATACATCCTATGCACTCATAAGCACACATGCACACATACAAAATAACAAAATAATAATTTTAAAAAGTGTGAAACAGCCTCAGGCAGGGGCAACAAAAGAATTTAAGAAGGCAGTGTTACTGCAGGATGGGCTACCTCACATGCTTCCAGGACCTCCAATAGGGTTAGATGTGCACATGAGAGACAATGGTACTGATCCTGACCTTGAGAAGGCCGATGCTTGTAGGTGTGTGAGTGTGCATTTGTGTTTGTGTGTATACCTTAGCTTTAGCTTCTAACAAAAATGTTTAAAAAGGAAAACAAGAAGAATAGAAAATATAATTAAAAAAAGAAAATAGAGTAAGGGGTAGGGAATTGGCTCAGTCAGTAAAGTTGTTGCTTTGCAAACATGGAGACCTCTGTTGGATCTCCAACAGTCACATAACAAGTTGAACTTGGTGGTGAACACTTCTGACCCTAGTACCAAAGAGGCAGAGATGGGCAGATCCCTGGAGCTCACTGGGCAGCCAGCCTAGCCTAATCTGTGAGCTCCAAGCCAGTGAGAGACCCTGTGTTGGAAAAAAAAAAAAAACAAATCAAAAAAATCCCAAACCAGTGTGGGTAGCTCCAGAGGCATGGCACCTGAGATTGATTTCTGCGCTCTACATGCTTGAGTATACAAGAACACGCACATTTATACACACACATACCACATATACACATATAAAAAATACAAGAAGGATACAAAGGAAGAAACTTTGTTTTTGAGACAGGATCTCACTATGTGTTCCTGGCCATCCCAGAACTCACTGTGTAGACCAGGCTGGCCTTCAGCTTACAGAGATCTGCCTGTCTGTGCTTCCGCCTCCTGCTGGAACACTATTTTGTACAGCTACACAATGTATTTCTGTTTTAAGCCATGTGTTATTATAAAAGTGAAAAAGTAAAATGTTTGTAAAGCAAAAATGCTACAGTAATCAAAGATTCATTTATGAAAAGAAGAAAACACTGAAAAACAAACTTTTGCTCACCTAAGGCTATAGTGTTTGTAATTGACAGCTTCCACACTTGGCCTCTACACTTGTGCTCACTGTCTCACCCATGTCAGCTTCCAATCCTGCAGGTGCTGTCTAGGCAAGAGTGTAGACAGCTGTGCCATTCAAAAACATGTGTGCACACTGTATCTTTGTGTATCTTTTCTTTTTTTAAATAGAGATTTATTTTTATGTGTGGTGTAGTATGTATACATGTGTGCCCATATGCCGTGCTTGTGTGGGTACCCTTCAAGGCCAAAGAGGACATCAGATCTCCTGGTGGTTATGAGCTGTGGGTGCTGAAAACACAACTCAGGTCCTCTGGAAGGGCACCAAGCTCTCACCCACTGATCCATCTTTCCAGCCCCATATACCTTTCCTATGTTAAGATGCACACAATTGCCACTATGTTTTGACTGTGTATAGTGTTCAGTATAATAATATGTTGTCCATGATTGCTGGCTAGGAGAACAGGCTGCACCATATAGCATAGTCATGTAGTAGGTAGTGTCATTTATGTTTGTGTGAGTACTCTGTGATGTTCACACAATGATGAACTCACCTAATGATGCTTTTCTCAGAAGTGATGCATGCCTAGTCCTGCATACAGATAATTACATGTTTATACACACATTTCTATCATAATTTTGTTTTGCTTGAGACATAGTTTTTCTGTTTAGCCCTGGCTATCATGGACTAGTTCTGTAGACAAGGCTGGCCTTGAACTCAGAGATCCTCCTTCCTCTGCCTTCTGAGTGCTGTGATTAAAGGTATGTGCCACCAAGGCTCAGCCTCTCATAAAAATTGTATACATGAGGTAACATATACATGAAATCCACTGTAAATATTGTTGAGAGCATTTTGCTATGTGAACCAAGAGCTTTAACATATTATTTTTGGAATTTGTTTTGTAAACCGTTGTTAGTGATATCACTCCATACCCAGAGTAACAACTTGAAGGGAGGTTTGTCATGTGGGCAATGGGTTTTGTTAGTCTATTGTTCTTGCAAAGTGTACCTTTGAGGAAGACATTAAGGAAACAAATGACAACAGGAAGGTAGATTTATGTGCACTCCCCTTTCTCACAATGCTCCATAAAAGGCATGACTTGGAAGCACAAGCTTTCATCTTTCCCTGCACACCGAACATAACAAAGAACTTTATTAAAAGGGCAGGCTATGGGGTGATACCACTTACTAACAAAGTTTGCAAAACGAATTCCAGAAATAATATGTGGCCATTTACTGCTCTTGTCCTTGGTTGCCTCTCAGAAGCTGAAGGTAAGGCCCTATTGCTGGACACCACACACTTCAGACAGAGTACTTGGAGGAATCAAGCCATAACTGACCTGGAAGCCTCCTTCGTGAAAACTGACTCTCATAGTCTGTGTGTGCTGCATACTGCCAAAGGAGAAAAACAAGGAATAGTCCTCCCCAGCTGCATGAGATAGGAACCACAGCAATGACTGTCTGGGTAAGAAATTCACAAAGGTGCTGTAGTGGCACTTCTTATCAGACTTAAGGCCCACTCAATAGGAAAGAATTCACAATAAGTTTGCCCATGGTTGGTGAGGTCATGGACCCTAGGGGAGAACCTACTGCTGTTACTTTCTTAAACCAATGTAATTCCAAACTTCTGTCTAAACACCCATCCTTATATCCACAGGTAAATGCGGCTCTCAGCCCTCATCACAGAATCTTCTTTTGCAGCAGATGGAGACCATCATAGAAATCCATAAGTAGTCAAGATACAGAGAACAACTGACCATATGGTACCCATCTTCAACTGATAACATCTGCAACACAACCCTGCTCCTGAGGCCCAGGGAACATCAGGAAGAGAGAAAAGCCGGAGGACAAGAATGTCAGAAGATGAGAATGTCAGCCGAGAGACTGTGTCCTCTCTATATGACAGGTAGCTGCACCCACGAAATATCAACAATATGGCTGCTTAAACAAGACCCGCACAATGACATCAGCTGATCTGTTGATGTGGGTGGGAAACTCTTACAAGGCCCCACCCCTAGATGAAGAGTGATAGTCTCAATGGCTTCTTGGAAAGGAGACTCTATCTTCTTTAGGGATGACTGATCAGATCCCAAGTGATCAGCCCTGAATATCAATCTGTAAGAGCAACACAAAATGGAGCAAGTTAATTTATAATAATTTTAAAAGGTGTAATGAATTTGAGATGGGGCGTGGAAGAAGTTGGAGAGGGGAGAAGGTGTGTAGTATAAAATTCTCAAAAATAAAATAAATATTTTAAAAAAGCATTTTTCCCCCTGATTTTTGAGACAAAGTCTCACTGTATAATTCTGGCTGTCCTGGAACTCACTTTGTAGACCAGGATGGCCTTGAACTCACAGAGACCTGCCTGGTTCTGCCTCCTGAGAACTGGGATTAAAGGCATGTACCACCAAGCCCAGCAAATTTTGATATTCCTACATTTAAATTTATCAAATACTTGTCTTTTTTACATAACTTTTAATAAGCAAAGTAGTGATGTTTGGTTAATAAGAATGTGTCAGTAAAACATGTGTTGAGAACCAACTGTATATAAAACATAAAATAAAAATAAAATATATTAGGGCTCACATGGCAGTGCACAGACATAATCCTAGCATTCAGGAGTTAGAGATAGGAAGATCAGAAATTTAAAGTCATCTTCAGCTACATAGTAGATTCGAGACCAGCCTGGGCAACATGGGATTCTGCTCAAAGAAACCAGAAGGCAAGAGCCCAAGAAGTCAAATCTGTTAAAGAGGAAGGTTCTAACTATGAAACTTTATTTGTGCGGATCAAAGGACATCTTCAACAGTGGACAGAGTCACTGGTCAATTGTCTCAAGAACCTGCTATGTGTTAGATCTTCCTCTGGGTGCTGGGACTAGCAGAGAACAAATAAAAGTATGCCGAGGGCCAGCACTCACTTTGGAAACCTGAAACAGAGGTAGTGAAGATAGCCACACAAGGGGAAGCAGAGCAGGGTGAGGGTGGCATTGTCACTTGAATAAAGTATGAGACAGGCTTATGAAAAGAGTAGGGAAGAGGCCAAGGCACATGGAATAGGCCTCAATGTCTATAATATATATGTTATCTCTAATGCTGAGATGACCTCAAAGTGTGTATAGTTATATTTTGGATATTCATCATAGAGAAATAATAGTTCAAGTGCAAGAACAGATCCAGTTCAAGGTAGCAGTTACCCCCATGAGGGAGGAAATGGAATGGGATGAAGTTGGTGAATGGGAAAATGAGATCTTAAAGTGGGTTTGCTATACTATTTCTTACATGTGTGATCCCAAAACATTGCAGAGTACTTGTTGTTATATGGTCTGTATATATGTGATCAAGCTTAAACTCAAATTCCATCTAGCTTCAAAGCAGTCATCTTTCAGTTGCTTCCCTCAAATGAATGACTCCCACCAATGGTGAACATATCACAAAAGCAACACCCAGCCACTGCCCTGAAGCTCAGTAGAGCATGCCAGGGCCATGTCTCCAGGTCTCACTTCTTTAGCATCCAAGCAGCTGATTCCTGGGCATGTCTGGCGGTAGTGAATCATGGCTGCTTTACTGGCAAGCTAACTAATGGGCAAGGCATGTGCAGGGACTGAAGAGTGAGTCAGCTGGCTTCCAGTAAAGGCTGCAGTCCAGCTGCTGGTGGTAGTATCACCATCATGATCATGAGTGTCATTGAGGTGGTGAGTATGCCCAGCTCTCATTTGGACTCATGAGCACAGTGCCATATTTGCTCAGATCCATGCCAACAGAACTTTCTGCTTTGCCTTCAAGACTGCCTAATAATACATCAGAAGGTGTACATTCTGGTCATACACATATGTCTATGCTCTCTCTCTCTCTCTCTCTCTCTCTCTCTCTCTCTCTCACACACACACACACACACACACACACACACACACACACCAATAAATAAGTAAAGTAAAAGTAAAAGTAAAAGTAAGTAAGTAAGTAAGTAAATATATATATTTGTTTTTTGAGACAAGGTTTCTCTGTGTTGCTCTGGCTGTCCTGGAACTCTTTCTATAGACCAAGCTGGCCTCAAACTCAGAGATCCACCTACCTCTGTCCCAAGTGCTGGAATTAAGGGTGTGTGCCACCACTGCCTGGCCTTAAAGATATTTTCTTCTTGCTTAATGCAAGGCTTCTAAAGAAATGTTATGCCATTTTCCATTTCTTATCTGTGAGGTAGCAGCGCAGGCATGTTTCCTTGTCTGTAGAAGGTAAACAGTAGACTTGTTATTTAGGTTTCAGGGTGACGGGCTCCTACTAATTGTTGGTGGAACAGTCATGTTTATTTTAAAGTGGAAGTTTGCAGAAATGTGGTCATTTTTTTCTATGAAATTAGTGTTAAGAATGATAAGTGGCACTGGTTGCCGGAATCCTAACAATGACTCTTAAGAAGAGTGGTGTATCTTTCCAGTAGTGAAGAATAGCAACCAGCTTCACGGGCACTTAACCTTTGTTATTATTACTTACTTTTGAGTTTTATTTATTTGTTTGTTTATGACACTATCTCTCTGTAGAAGCCCAAACTGGCCTTGAACTTGTGATACTTCTGAATGTGTGGCAGCACACCAAACTTAAGCCTCTAATTTCTAAAACCACTTCTGAATTCTTACTTTTCCTTTCGTATTGTTTATTCATTGTTAGGATGGATGAAGGCCCAGAAGAGCAAGTTGCTGATGAAGTTGGAATTAGAACGTGGGTCTCCTGTGTTGAATTGTTTGTTTTTACTAGATATTGATTTCCAAGTACTCACTAAATTCTTCAATTCAGAAGAAAATCTGTATGTTCAAAACTCATTTTGCTTCATTTATCAGCAGCAAGTTATAAAGGTGAAGTCTCTAAGGTTGTGTGTGTGTGTGTTCAAAAGGCAGAGCAAAACCCAGAGCTTTGATCTGACAAAGGCCACATGTGTTTTTTGAGTGGAGAACTATCAAAGGATTCACATTTAGTGCTGACTCATTAAGTGCAGACTTTTGGCTCCCCATCTGTACTAGGAAAGCTCTGGATGCTTAGGCTGTTGACCTGGATGTGAGCCTTGTGTACCTGCCACGGACTGATTGCTTAGCCAAAAGACACATTTTAAGAAACTGGAAAAATTAATACCCAATACATAAAATACAGGCATGATTCTACGAGTTCAGTATATATTTGCTTAGTTATTCTTCTGAAGGCCCAGGCACTGTTCTCTGCGAGGAAATGTCCTGAAACACGACAAATCCACAGAAGAGTTTTTATTAAGACCTATGGGATACACATGTGGTCAAGAGGGAAAGGAGAGAGGCCGGTGCAAAATGATGCTGGCTTATAAAGGGTGGGCCGTGTGTGCGTACAGGAACTCATGTGGCATGTGCGTAGATTACATGGCTGTGCGTGCGCTTTACACAACCATGCAAAGCCACGGGGTCCTAGTCGCACAAGATGTTCTGACCCGGAAATGGCTATTTTGAACCGGAAATAACTAAGCAGAAGTATCTAGGTCAGCCAGGCATGCCCAACCGTGTGGGCATATTGTGACTTCAACAAGGTTCCCAGCCACAGCCAAGAGGATTACATGCCTCCAGAACAAACGGATGACAGACAGCATCCCACAATGCCTGTCTTCCTCTGAAAACTCCCTTTCTCCATTCCCCCAAGAGCCAACCGATGCCCACCATTCAGCCTGAAGCAGTTTTTGAGAGGAACGATGCCCCTATTCCCATCTACCTGCTTTTTTATAAAGTCTGGGGTGTAAGACTTTTGTCCTTAATTACGTCATAATTCTGGGACACGGGCCAGCCTAAAAAGCAGGTGGGCCCTCTCTGTGCCCCTTCCTCCCTCCCCCCTTCTCTCTCCCCTCCGCTCAGTCTCTCTCTGTGTCTCTGTCTCTGTCTCTCTCCCTCCCTCTCTCTCAATAAAGCTCTAGAAAGGTAACCATGGCTTGTGATTCTTCCGCCAACCAGCACACCCCTCTAGTTGGCCGCCGTGGTCAGTGGCCAGCCATGAGAAGCGCGGCTTTAACCAACATTTGGTATTTAACCAACACCACTGATGCACAGCTAACCCCAAGATCCCTGGGGCTGGTGGTTTGCTTAAAAGTCCAATTTAGTTTGTCTCAGTGACTTGCTTCTTAGTTACACAAAAATTTGGGTGTTTGAGATAAAACACCGGCCATCACTTTGAATGAGAGAGGAGAGGGAGAGGGAGGGGGAGGAGAGGAGAGGAGAGGAGAGGAGAGAGAGAGAGAGAGAGAGAGAGAGAGAGAGAGAGAGAGAGAGAGAGAGAGAAGGCAATGAGGAAGAATAGATTTATTTATTGATTTATGAATTCAGTGGTTGCTCATGCTGGATAATGCCTCTGGGTAGACACCTTTTTATTCTCCTTGGGTGCTGACATTCCTTAGCTAGCCTTCTGTGGAGATTCTTCCCGCCCTCTGTAAGACTCTTGGTCACACTCTAGACAGTGCTCTTCCTCAGTCTGCTCAGACTTCTCAGACTACACTAGGAGGCTTCTGCTTCATCTAATAGCTTATGGACAAGAGTATTCAATTAGGGAAGAATCATGGATTGAATCATGCCCCTTACCTGTGATTCACACTGAAGTCCTGTGTAAGAGGGCTATAACAAAACACCACAGACTGGGTCCCTTAATCAGTAAACATCCACTTTTCATAATTCTTCAGTGTGACTGCATTTATATAGGGCCTTTAAAAAGACAATTAAGGTTAAGTGAAATCATAAGGGTGGGGCTGTAATTTGAAAGCATGTGTGTGAGGGGAAGGGCATAAGATTTCTTTCCTTGATAGAACCAAAGACAACTGTCTGCAAGCCAGGAAGACAGCTTATGCAGAACCTTGCTCAGGGACCAGTAAGCCTTCAGAATTGTAAGACTGGACAGCTTCGTTATTTAAGGACAACCTACCTGGAAAATGTTGTTTTTGGAGTATTTGTATTTCTCACCAAGTCCACACCTGCACTTATGTAATTGTTTGCTTTGTTAATTGAGACCCATTTTTGTCTTTGTGGATATGTGTGTTCAGGTGTGTGTGTGTGTGTGTGTGTGTGTGTGTGTGTGATGTGTGTGTGTTTGTGTACGCACGTGCGTGTGTGCAGATTCCAGACAGCAACCTTGGAGTTGTTCAGTAGATGTCCAATTTGTTTTTGACACAATCTCTCACTGGCCTGGGGCTCATAGAGCAGATATGATAGGATGAAAAGGCAGTTTAATGAACCTTCTTTTAAAGAGTAACAACTTGTTTAGAAATGTTTTACGTTGCTATGGATTTTAGTTTATTGATACAAGTTTAAACTTAATTTTGTTATATATATTTCTACTCTCATTTGAGGTATTATGTTTTTGTAACTCATTTAGATTATAATGGATAATTAAGAAATACAAATTAACAAGTCTTCTATAATAGTCAAACTTATAGTCATATTGTTTTCTAGGTATACATAGACATAATTCAGTTAGGTAGGTAATCTTCAAATACTTCAAAGACCTACAGAATACGGCATTTTAAATATTTTTAAAATTTAGACTTTCTGGACAGTGAGACATGTCTGCTCCTGGCAGCACCGATTTACTTCAGAGAGGAGGATGGGCATTGAAGACACTCTATATGGAGTTTATCTTCTTCTTGGCAAAAACAGCCGTTTGGGCAAGAAACTGTTCTTGCCTGGACTGCTTGATCGACTGGACATGCAGGACCCATAAGAAGGTGACCACTGAACTTTGCTTGGCAAAATGGTCCTTCAGGTTCCTGCTTCACAGAGGAAACTGCCAGACATTCTACGGGACACAGAGAGAAGTGACTGAGAGACTCTAACCCTGTGGGCTGAAGACAAATGCCCCAACTTTACAAAGGAACATTAGGTGACTGTCCAGGCTGCCAGCTGTCTCTGTCTACTCTCGCAAGACTCCTGAAAGTTGCTTACATCCTTCTCCTGTTTCTCAGGTAATATTATATCCTTCTGAGGTTTTTGATGTACGAATAAAAAACCCTTGTGGTGGGCTAGAGAGATGGCTGAGCCATTAAAGGCTTGGCATATAGCCAAAAATATAAAAAACTCTCTTGGCATGGTGATGTAGGAATCCAAGACCATGTTCAGTTCCATAGTAGTTTGAGAACATCCTGTCTCAAAACACCAAACCAAACAAAACAGCCATCCAAACAATAAATATGAAAATGAATTGAACAGATAGTTCTTGAAAGAGGAAATGAATGTCCAATAAATATATGAAAAAAAATTCCAGCAGCTTTAATCCTTGGGCAATGCAAATTTGAACAGCATTGAGAGTCATCCTGTAACAGATGGGCATCTGAGCCTAGGGTCCCATCTTACAACAAACATGGATCTGAGTCCCAGGATAGGCACTGGGATATTCCAGGGTCACTTAGTGAAGTATTCAGGATTTTGTGTCCTGGACCAAAGAATTAGACCAGGAACACATGGTTAAAAACAGAAGTAGAGACAGCTTCTTAAGCATTCCCAAGAATGAAGTAGGCTTAGTGAGTAGAGGGAAAGTCCAAAAGTGTGAGTTCACAAGGAGGCATTTTCACAGTGTCTGCCTTTTCCATTTGCATACACTGTAGGCTTTTTCTGGGCATGCTCTGTTCATTAGATGAAGCTCAGCTTGGGAAGGACTTTCCATCTTTCTCTGCCAACTGGCTTTTTTTCCACATGTAATCTTAATGCTGCAGACTCTGTCTCTATTCTCCACCACAATCTTCCCTTAGTCATGATGGCTATTATAAAGAAAATTAGAAATTCTGGTGAGGATGGATGGCAGGGGACACTATGAAACATGATCCTTATATAGTATTGGTAAGAATGTAAATCAGTGTAATCACTGTGGAAATCAATACCCAAATAAAATTAAAATTGCCATGTGACCCAGCATTCCTCAGTATGTACATTCCACAGGAATCAGAGCCTGTCATATTTGTGTATTCATGTTCACTGCAGTGGGTGTCACAATAGATGTAGAACCAGCTCAGACATCTACCAGTAGATGAACAGATAAGAAAATGTGTTACACATACAATGAAACTAGATTCATATCTCTCACCTACACAAAGGTCAGTTACAAAGGATCAAGACTCTAATATAAGGCCCAACACTTTGGAATTTCTAGAGAAAAATACAGGTAAGACATCTTAAGATACAGGCATAGATAAGGATATTCTGAATAGGACTTAGTAGCTCAGGAAGTAACCCCAAGGATTGACAAGTGGGATTACACAAAATTACAAAGCCTCTGCACAGCAAAGTGACAATCAATAGAATGAAATGATAGTTTGCAGAATTGGAAAAAAAAAAGAAATGCAAAAAATTAAACATTGGAAACTAATCAATAAATGTACTAATGAACTGAATAGGCAAATCTCAAAAAGAGAAAGACAAAAGGCCAATAAATGCTTGGGAAAGTGTTCAATATCCTTGGTCACGAGGGAACTACAAATGTAAGTTTCTTTGAGGCTCAGTCTCACCCCCAATCATCAGCTATCATCAAGAAAACAAATGACAGTGAGGGCAGGTGAGTGTGAGGGGCAGGAGGGACCCTCACCCACAATGATGCAGCTACTATGACAATCAGTGTGGAGGAACCTCAATATGAAAACACAGCTATGGTGAGGCCAAGTGTATCACTCCTGGCTGTAGTGGATAGCCATCCCAGCATTGGCCAGGACGTTCCAACCCCCATTGAGGCTTCGGTAATAGTCATGCCCGCAAGGCAGGGCCGAGAAGGAAACGGAAGACAGAGGATCGAGAGGAGGTGGCGCGCTTGGTTCCGGGACCCTGGACGCTGGAGGGAGACCGAGCAGAGTTCTCCAGAGAACACCGCCGGACTGCACTATACCTTTGCCAGAACCTGCAACCTACCCCTTCATTGTAAGTTACCCCACAAAATAAACCTCCCTTTTAACTACATGGAGTGGCCTAAATAATTTCACCAATATCTGGCGCCCAACATGGGGCAAATCCCAAAGGCCTAGGGGGTTACCCCCCAAAATAAACCTCCCTTTTAACTACGTGGAGTGGCCTAAATAATTTCACCAATACCTGGCTACACACTAAAGGACTGTGAGTCAGCACACACCAGAAATACTCACACAGCCATGTTTATTGCGGCTGTATCCACAGGGCCAGAAAATAGACCCAGTCTACATGTCCATTAATAGACAAATGGATGACAAAAACGTACTTCCTGTATGGAATTTTGCAGTGGAATTTTATCCATCCAAAAGGAAAAGTGAAATCATGACATTTGAGGGAAAATGCACATAACTGGAATCATTATGTTAAAAGATAAGCTAGACTCAAAAAGAAAACACTACATGTTTTTTCTTATAGACAGAGCCTGGATTTAAAATTACGTATTGTGTGATTCACATGTGTGTGTTTTTAGGTCAGGAAACTATAAAATGTATTATAAGAGCGAAGGAAGGAAAAGCTCTTCAGGAGGTGGGAAATGGGGTGATGGAGCACATGTCATAAGGAAGCACAGGGAACTTGGAGGCTAGGAAAGAAATCACAGGGCTCACAGGTTGGAGAGGGAAGGGCAGAACGATGAAGCTCATGGTTTTGTATATTAACTGTAAAACTAACTTAAAAAGAGAACATGGTACATACATAAACTGAGTTTTATTCAGATTTTGTTACAAGAATGAAATTATGCTATTTCAAGGAAAAGGATAGAGCTAGAAATCATCACGTTAAGGGGAAATATAGGGTTACTAGCAAAGTATAATGATATATGTTATAATGAAACCCATTATTTTGAATGTCAACTAAAAAAGTTTATATTTTCTGTGATGGCAATTGCCCCTCAGTTTATTAGAACTTAGACATAGTTGCTGTTTCTCTTCCCCACCCCAGACTGTGCACCACCTTATTTATCTGTACCTTATCCAGTAGATACTCCCTCAGGACTCCTTGGAATTTCATCATGGCTTCTTTGTCCAACTGCATGCACATTTCTCCGTGGTCCCTTACTAGATTTTTGAGGTATATCACCTAATGCCCTTCTGACTGAATCTGTCTGGATGGCCTGGTTTCTGGACTGTCTGTATTCCCTTTCTGTCTCCACAAGAATCTGTCTTTCTCTGTGTGTTCACTTTCCTCTTCCACCCTGCTGGTCTCTCTTGTGTGGTGCAAGGTTTTCAAAATCTCTAGTAGATAATGCTGGGTGGCATCTTATTATATCTGTGTCCCTCAGAATGGAGGCATTCACCTGCAAGGACTCCTTTCATTGGAGCCCCCTCAGGCCTTCAGTATAAAGTATCCCTTGGCCCTTCCCAGGGAAGTTACATCTATGACTCTATGATCTAGGGTTTAAAGATCCAGGTTGTAGGGGGCTGGAGAGATGGCTCAGTGGTTGAGTGTACTGGTTGCTCTTCCAGGGACTGCCCAGCTCCATAACAACTTTTAACATTAAGGGAATTCAGTTTCTTTTATTTCCCCAAAGGTGTTGGCCCTCAGAACTCTCATAACAAACTACTTCATGAGGCTTGGGGATTTAGCTCAGTGGTAGAGTGCTTCCTTAGCAAGTGCAAGGCCCTGGGTTCGGTCCTCAGCTCAAACAAACAAACAAACAAACAAACAAACAAAAAACAAAAAACAAAACAAAACAAAACAAAACAAAACAAAACAAAACAAAACAAAACCCAAAAAACTCCAAAAACAAAAAACAAACTTCATGAGCAACAAACTCAACCGTAGAACTTGCTTGCCCAGGATCCTGCTTGTTCCCTCTACATGCCACAAACAGCTCTCTGTTATGTGCTCTGCCTGAATTTCCAACTGCTGTTTGTTGAGTTTCATTGTCTGGATGTTTACGAGTACTTCAAACTTGGCAGGACCCTAACACTGCAATCTTTTTTCTCTTAATAAAAGATTCACCATTCCCTGAGTGCTTCAAGCCAGAGGCATGGGAGTCCCCCTTAGTCTCTTCTTTTTCATGAAGAGTCTGTTCCAAACTTCTCAGCAAGGCATGGAGAAGGCAATGGGCATTCCTGGAAGGCTAGAGCAGAGACATAATGTGTTAATACTTAAAGTTTAGAGAATTACTCAGATGTAGACTGTGGTAAAGGAGGAAACTGAAATGTGTGATAGTGGAGATCTGAGATAAGGTGGTAGCAGAACAGAGGAGTAGTCACCCCAGGGATGCACCTACTCTAAGGATGTAGAAAGGCAAACTCAGTAAGACTGTTCACGAACAACGAAGAAGAGACTAAGGTCTCACCTCCCTTCTCAAACAGGACCACTATTTGAAGACCACGTGTTTAAACCATGAGCAGATGGAGGACACTATCTTTGAGACCAACCACTATCCTTCAGACCTTTATGGGCTGCCATCTGTTCTGCCACCTTAGTAACTGTCCAATAGCAAATCTGAGAGTCTTTCCCTGGGAAAGCACGTGTTTTGCTTGACTGTTAGATATCCTTTGGATTTTATTACTTTCTTGCTTTATTTATTCACTTGCCTATGTTTGCCCTCCCTATTGGGGGAATACGAAATCCCCTCTGAGAGACAAAAGACAGCAATTATTTCAGTACACAGACATCATTCCCCTGGGGCCTCTTGGCTTTTTTCACTTCTTGTTTTGGCACTTACCAATAATACTGCCCCAATAATCATTTTCATATTCGATTTATTTCCCCATTTTTATGGAAGAGCAGACATGTTTAAATTAGGATAAAATTCTAATGTGACTAACAACCTGAAGGATATTCATTTTTTTCTTTCTAGGTAACTGAATTGTTATCTAACCCTTTCTTGAACAGTAATTACTTTTGTGTATCTTGAAATTGAACCCTGGGAACACAGGAGTTTGCACATGCCAGGTAAGTGCTCTGCCACTTAATTGCAACCACAGTTCTTTAATTCTTCTCTTAAAATAAGTTGTGCTGTTTTGGATAGCTTTAATTCTTCAAAAGTTGAAATAATGGTATAGAGCATTCCCACATATGCTATGTTGTTTTCTCTGTAATCGATATTTTACTTGAATATGGCATTTTAATGAGCTAATATCATTATTAACTAAAGTTCATTTACTTTTCAGATAACCTTCATTTTTCCTAACATTCACTTTCCATTATAATTTCAGTATGCCAGCCAGGGCATCATATTGATTATTTGCCTTATGGTGCTGGGGATCAAACTCAAGGAAAATACATGCTCCGCCAGCCTCCTTTGGCTCCTCCGAGTTCTCTGATTATTCAGGCTCTCCGAGTCTCTGATTATTTGTTTCTAGATTTTTGATGAGCTTGCCGGATGCTGACAAGGCATCTTGCAGACTAGCTATCATTTTTTTTTTTTCTGATGTGTGGTATGAGGTTATAGTTTACAAGAGAAAGACCATATCATTCCATAGGTACCCACCATCAACACAATTTATCACTGTGTGAGTGATAACACAGTTTTTCTTCACTGTACATCTATTTTCCAAACTATTTCTTGTCATGAAGTCATTTTATGAAATGAATGCTGAATGAAGTGGGAATCATTCTTTTTTTTTTTTTTTTTTGAGGCAGGGTTTCTCTATGTAGCCCTGGCTGTCCTGGAACTTGCTTTGTACCAGGCAGGCCTTGAACTCACAGAGCTCTGTCTGCCTTTGACTCCCGAGTGCTGGGGTTAAAGTTGTGTGTACTACCATGCTCAGTCCATTCTTCACATTTCTTTTTAAAAAATTTTTATTTATTTATTTATAGTTTATGTATGAGTGTTCTGCATGTGTATGTACATGCCAGAAAAGGGCATCAGATCCTATTATAGATGGTTGTGAGCCACCATGTGGTTGCTGGGAATTGAACTCAGGACCTCTGGAAGAGCAACCAGTGCTCTCAACCTCTAATCCATGTCTCCAGCCTGGTTTACTTTTTTTTTTTTTTAAAGATTTATTTATTTATTGTGTACATAGAAGAGGGTGCCAGATCTCATTACAGATGGTTGTGAGCCACTATGTGGGTGCTGGGAATTGAACTCAGAACCTCTGGAAGAGCAGTCAGTGCTCTTAACCTCTGAGCCATCTCTCCAGCCCCTGGTTTACTTTTTTAAAATTTAATTTCATTCATTCCTCACATTTCTAAGAGCAGAATATCTTCTTAAATTACTTGGACTTCTTCTGTCCAAAGATTGGTCTTCTGTCCCTCACTCATTCACATACCTCTCTGTTATTGTATCATGTGTTTCTGATGTGTGTGTTTATATTTGAGTGTGGGTCCTCCATGTGATGGCCATGTGTAGAGGTCAGAGGACACCCTCAGATGTGGACCCTCACTTTCAATCTTGTTTGAGACAAGGTCTCTTGTAGTTCACAGCCGCTTATACCAGGCTGGCTACCCTGTGAGCTACTAAAAGTATTCTGTGATCTCTGCTTCCTGTGTTCCTGCAGGAGCCCAGGAGTCATAGATGCATGTACCACTGTGTCTAGCTTTCATGTGATTCTGGGTACCGAAGCTCTAATGGTGAGGCTGTCATGGCAAGCACCTTACCCACTGAACCATCTCCTCAACATCTCTTATTTACTTATGCAATTATTTATTCACAGTTGTTTATTTCATGCTCTGGATGAAATATCAATATTTATTTCATAGCATTATCAGATGCTCTTTAATTAGTTTCTAATGAGTTACTTCTTTCTATGTGTCAATGTGTACTTTTCTGCTACCAAATTGAACTACAAAATGCTGATCTTGTGTGTTTCCTATCTTGGTCATAGAAGTAGAACCAGTAATTTCTCTAAGAAGCTGTGATTTTTTTCCCCATTGATGAGTAGTATTTGGAACTAAGATCTGGGTGATAGATGCAATTGTTGCTACTTGGTGGCATTGGTTCTCGGCATTTTCACTGATGACCACCAGTTTATGGGAACTTATCAAACTATGTATGTTCCTGTATGTATAACTATTGATGAAAGTCCGTTGAATCTACATTAAGCCAAATGTGGATTCACATTGAAGCCTCCATTATCATATGGATTAGTCCAATCTTTTCTTGATTAACTGTACACCCTCCTTCCAACAGTGAGAAATGTGGCTTCCCTCAACTGCCATCCGTTTACTCCATTGTTCAATTATGGTACTCTTGTCTCATGGTATCAGCATTGTTGACTCTCATGGGAAACAATGTTATCAAGTAGCATTCCACTTTAAATAATTGGAGGCTCTACTCATTTCCAAAGTTACCTGAGTCTTTGCTTTTATCTCCCCCACCCCAGTGACATAGTTGCATTCCGTTTGTAACACAGTTGACTCCTTATCTTAGTCTGCATTTTATTCTGGGAAACCCCACCCCTAAATGGTTTTAAGTTTTTTTACATGCGTTAAAGATCACCCTACATGCTACTAAGTCCTATGAGTCTCAGTAACTGCATAGCATTGTGTGCATATGATTATGGTGCACAGAGTTCCACCATACAAAAAATCTTCCCTGGGTGTGGTCTTTAACCCCAGCAACAAGAGGGAAGAAGCAGGCCTGGTCCTTGAGTATTTGAGGCCAGGCAGGTCTACACAGAGAGTTCCAGGCCAACTGGGACTATATAGTAAGGTTGTCTCAAAAACAAAACAAAGCAAAACCAAACCCCACAAACCTCAAAACAAAACAAAGTGAAAACCCTCTATTTAGTGCTATCCTCCAAACCCTTGGTATGCAGTTTTGTACTTTGGCCTCTCTCATAATGTCAAATAATTGAGAGTGAAAAGTACACAGCAGCTTTTACTGGGTTCTTTCTTTTGACAAAATGCATGTGAGACTCCTCCATGCCTTTTGTGATTTGTAGTTTACTTACTTCTGTTTCTTAATAATATCCCATTGTATAGGTCTGTATGCTATTTTAAGTATTTCCAGAATTTGGCAATTATTGCTATAGATATTTATCTGTGGACATTTAGTTTTCAAGTAAGTTGGCTAAATTTCTAGGATCACAATGTAGAAACATGGAAGATTATGTTCAGCTTTGTAAGACATGAGCAAACTGGCTTCCAGCTAGTGATAAGAATTCACCGGCCATAAACAGTTTCTGGAGACCCACATCCTCATCAGGAAGCAGTATTATTGTTTTTGGGAACTGTGCTGTTGTCATAAGTGTGTTTAGGCTCTCAGTGTTGTGGATTTTCTACTTCAGCTTTCCCTTAAATGACTATTGGTTCAATTGTTTCCCAGAGTGGGTTGAAGGGTGATAGATGGCTGTCTTATTTTGAAAATTTTGAACTACTACTTTGAAAGGATTGTATTATCTAAATTTAACTATTTTGTAAGCATACCTGATTTGATTGACAAAATATTTGCCAAATTGTTTAATACGTATATAGCTTATTTCTAAAGAGTAAATCATCAGATATAACCAACATAATAAATTTACCATTTCTTTCACATTTCCATGAATATGAATAGAAGACAATAATATACAACTTTTTTCATCCAAGTTTATAACTAACTGAGATATGTGTGTTACTTTTACTTTAAGTTTAATGAACCTTGGAATAATGACCCCAGTAAAAACTGATGAACAAAATATAATCTTGAAAGAAATTTAGGGAGAAAAGAAGTTTTTTTTCCTCCTTAGAATCTATAACCTTAATAAGACAATTTGCGTGTAAGTTTATCCGTATGGTTTGTATTCTATTTTGTATTATTAAAGTAACAGAATTTTAAATCCAATGAGACACATCCTCCAGGGGACATTTTGGAGAACCCCTGCTTTTTCTGCCCTTTATCCCATTTGCATTTCTGGGCTAATCTTTGCTCCTTCTGTGGTGTCCAAGAGTCATCTATCTTTATCCTTGCAAGCAGGTTGTTCCTCAGTTCTTCTGGGATTCAGGTTGGGTAGGAATGATTTATGATGAAAGGTAGTTTTACTCACATTTGTGCATTGTCCCAGGAGGCTGACATTGAGTGATGATGTAACCTTTAACATCCACAGCTTCTTTAACCCCACATTTGGTTTATTTAACTTAATACCATCCGGTAGTTGCCTGTTTTGATTTTACCCAAATCTTTGAACTTTGCCCTCTCTTTATTCTTGATAAACCCAGGCTCTGCCCTCACCATTCTGCTTGCTTTCTTTTGGGACTTGCAAAT
Organism: Onychomys torridus; assembly: GCF_903995425.1. NCBI lineage: Eukaryota > Metazoa > Chordata > Mammalia > Rodentia > Cricetidae > Onychomys > Onychomys torridus. The sequence goes on from NC_050444.1 coordinate 4,059,134, forward strand.
GACAGGTCTACTTTGGTGTAGAAAAGACATTTGTGGGCATTTGTCTGCTAAAAAAATCTCCACCCCAAAATTACTGATACATAGTCACGAAACAGACTTCTTGAAATTGCCAGTTTCAGGATGAAGGAAAGATAAATCAGTAGGAGTCATGTCCCCTTGTCATGAAGCCCAGCTTTGACCTTCAGGGTTAGGAGACCTGACGGTCACCACTGCTTTGTTCCTTTAAGTCCTGGCATAAGGTGCCAGTGTGGGATCTGTCCAGTTTGAACGGCTAGCTTGCTGTGGCTCAGGGGGTTGCTATAGTAACGCCGAGCTTCCAGGTATTCATGTGGGTGGTGTCAAGAACTGGGAATGTTTCCAGAATGTTCTTAGTGTTCCATAGTCCCCTTGGGGTCAGATTCATTTCATGCTGTCATAGGGTGAGGCAAGAGCCATGAATTTGAGGCGACAATCCATCAGCTATCAGAAGCCAAGTTGCGTTTTCTGTTAGCAAGTTGCAGTTTTGAACCTGGAAGGAAACCAATTTAGTCTCACAATAAGTCTCAACTTCAAAGCCTCCAGGGAAACTGGCCGGGTTTGGGCTGGATCAGTCAGCAGTAACTGGCTGTGGACCCAGAAACAACGTGGTCACCGCAGAGATCAGAATATAAAGCAGAAATACAGTGAAGGCCTCTTCCTTGACTGCCACAATTGTGTATATTCTTGAGATGATTTTTCTGTGTGTTCACTTTGGGATATAACTATTATCATCAAAATAAACACCATTCTTTACACACATTCTGTGACCTGTTTGATTAGTTAATTATTTTCATTTTAATATGATGCAAATGTATAATTCAGTTGCTCCCAAATTTACTGCTACATTTCTGATATCACACATTTCATGCATGTGTTTGTTATAATCTACAGACAAGGAAAATTTCCATTATGTCAGCATTTGTGTCATGTGTGAGTGTGTGTGTGTGTGTGTGTGTGTGTGCGCGCGCGCGCGCGCGCGCGCGCGCGCAAACATTGAGTACAAAGTCCCATCAAAAAAGATTCTAATTGATCCAGTAAGACAGCAGGAACTTTGAGAGGCTTGATGGGCCCTCAGTGTTTCAGACTCTTAACTGAAGGCTTCGTCTTAACCAAGGAACAATGGGGCCTTTAGTCTGATAGTTTAGAGACCGCAGGGCTGAGGCCTATCCAAAATCCTGGTCTCCTTTTGTTGTTACAATGGCCACTTTCATGCTCTCCTCAGCCTCCATGCCCAAACTGCTCCCTAGGTGAACTGCTTTTGGGTGGATTTCTTGCCTGGGCAGGAAGCAATAATTTGGCTTTGTATTTTTTCCTCCTTTCTGCTGTTTATTTAATTCTTTGAAACTCACACCCTTACACAGATTATCTAGGAAGCTCTTGGGGGCAGCATCGGAATTACTGGGCAATTTGAGTGGATCACTGCAAACTTTCATTTTTTTTCCTTTTTCTGGAACCAGGAAGGGGTGAGTCAGGCTGTTTGCCTGATTGTCTCATCCCAGCACTCACCTGGCCAGGGTGACCTGCTGGCTCCTCCCCTACGCTGCAGAATTCCAAACCCTTGTCCTCACGTGCCTCTTTGAAGTTGGATAGTGTTATCTTAGGAACAATTCTTTTGAAGTATATTGATTTCCCAAATCTCTAGGTTTGATCCAGTTCTTAGACAAAAGGGTATCACTGTTTGTTTTTTTATTTTTCTATGCATCCAAGACAATGCATAGAAATCACAGGCTTCCCAAACCCTTATCTAGACAACATGGGATTTTCTGAACTCATAAAACCTCAAAGTCTCAAACTTCATTCTGTAGTCTTTTCAGTTTGACAAATCAACGTATTTCATTAGCTTTGGTGTTAAAAAAAAAAGTTTATTTCTAATTTCCAATGTAGGACTCCAAAAGAGTAAAGCCATGGTTGAGAGGAAGTGGGGTCTTTTCTATTTCTGTACAACTCACCGTGTTCTAGCATACCAGTACTTAGGTCCCTGGGTTCACTTTTCTTACTAGAAAAATAGGCTAACACTCCATCACAGAATATTCTGTGACTGAAACATTTTAGGTATTAAATAAGTGTTTTATGGATTAAGAATGAGTTAGTATATTAGCTCAGATTTTTGTTATTATCTGAAGTGAGTAACTGATAATTCCAAGAAATAGTTGATATGCTCTGACTGTATGGTGTAGACTAAAAGTAGACAGAGAACTCACTCTAGCCCCTGGCTCTTTCACATGTGTGGAATTTGAAAATTTCCTGGAACCTCCCTTCCCACAGGCAGAGCCTATTCTACAAGGCTTGCCCAGGCCTTGCCCTGAGAAAGCTGGAAGGGTTAGTGACAGCTGTTTGTTGAGATCACTTTTCATGACAGCAGGAGCATTTATTTAAATTTGATGCATTCCACACAATGTTCAGTTGGTGCAGTCACATTGTACACAGGTCGGAATCTCAGTCTTTGCTATGACTGAATAGTATTCCATTGTATATAACATACCACACTTTGTTTACCTTTTTATCTCATAACAGATACTTGTATTGCTTCTACCTTTTGGCAGCTATGTGGTCCTGGAGTTATATAGTCTCAAATGAGGACAACAGATGGAACTGTTGGGTCATATAGTAATAAGGAAACTTAGGGGTGCTGGGGATCAATCCCAGGCAATCCGTATGCCAGACAACCACTCTATGATCGACATTCCTAACCCAGAATATTTCGTTTTTGCTGCTGGGGTTGAACCCAGGGAACCATCTTCCTAGATCTCCCTGTCTCTGTCTCTCTGGCTTGTACATGTCAAGCAGCTACTCTGTCCCAGAGTCCCTTCCTCAGTCTTACACAGTAATTTTGTGTCGGCATGGTCTCCCTTGCTGGTTTTCACCGCCAGTACTTTGCTTTCTCTTCAGTAACTCGTGGATATTTTGATTTCGCCATTTCCTCTAAAACTGTTCTTTTCTAGGCAGGCACATAGTAAATGTCTAGAATCTCATGTCAGTGGAATGGAATTACATTCATACAAATTGCCACTTGATCATTCTTTGGTAGAGTTCATTTGAAGGCAGATTTCATTTTTGTGTAAGTACGTGGTTGTCGCTTTAGTAAGTATTGCTGTTAGGTACTGTGATAAAGTGCCCGAAAAACGCAACTTCAGACTGAAGGCTCCCTGAGGACATGGCAAAATGCTGATAACTAATGTGTTTCTTAAATACATGTGGTGAGATGTATTAATATTTGGATGATCTTTGTAGTCAATATTACAAATAGTGAATCAATACTTTCCTAATGTCTACTGTATAACATTACAAAATTGTATACAGTTAAAGCAATCTATTCAGAGTTCAAATTGAACTGGCAGATTTTAGCATCACAGAGTCTAAAAATCTCATTGATATGATGTCAGGTCTGTGTTGCCTTCAAAAACACCACCCAGTCACTGAGTTTTAGTGACTGAATGCTCCACCTCACCCTGCTCTTCCATACAGGCGTCTGTGTGATTGGTTGGCTTCCTACAAGATAGCATGTCACTGCAAGGAAGGACAGACTCAAGGGCTTCTGGGACACCATCTCCTGGTGGCTCATTCCCTGGTGACACACCCTCATGTTCTGCTCTTTTGTTGTCATAACAAAACATTAGAGACTTGGAACTTTATAAACAAAAGAGATTTATTTGGGTTCAAAGTTCGGGAGGCAGAATTGACAGATTATATCACAGTAAAACATTTGATATCTCCAGATAGGAGTATGTGAGAGTGGCCAGGGCCATAGTCAAAGGGAACACAAGGCAAGAGGAGACAAGAGCCCGGGAGGGGCAGCCTTGTTCTTTTATTGTGAAAAGACAAAGACTTCTTTCCAAACATTAAGCAGCAAGATTAAAAGGTCCAAAAATCATTGTTTAAGAATAAAGAAAAAGTTGGATAGTCTTTTCTTAAAACATAATTAATATACATTTGCTATAAGGATAATCAGTAAAATAAACGAAATGGAAACAGCAACCCCCCCTCCCCCCCCCACCTTCAGGCATCAGAGCCACTGTTTTTCTGTGTTGTACAGGAGGTGCTTCTGGCCACATGGCACAAGTGGCCATACCACAAGCAAACTAACTTGCGTTGCCACAGACCTCACACATGAAATGTCCACAGTTACAATGGTCACCACAGAATTAACACTGTCACCAGGGTTAGAAAACACTTCATATTTATGATATTAACAAACAGTTTCCAGTGAGATTGCTACCTGACACTAAAGACAAAGATTAAAATTATTCCCACATGTTTTCCTAATAAATCTGCATTCTTACATATAAATTAAAATTGGAAAATTACCTACTGTGGGAAAGACATTTTAAGGTATGTCTGATGTGTGTAAGCACAGCCATTGAGCAGCAGCAGGGAGTTAATGCATACGGAAAGGAACCAGTGACTTGAGCCTCCAATGGCAGCTTCAAGCCTAAACTGTCATCCGTCCCCTCCAACACCTACCCCGTGGAGGTCAGTGGCACCACGTGCAGCTCCAAGTCCCCATACAGAGGACATACTAAGTCGTTTTCCAGACCAGGACAAAGAAACTCTGATTTTGTACAGCAGATCCAAAAGATAGCTATGGTTTAAACCTCTTTAAATGGGAACTAACAGCTAAACATTCCTTGAAACTAACTGCTCCTGCTGATAGTTGACATTCACCATTACAAAGCCTGGGCCACAGCCTCAGGCTGTTTATCAGAGAAGCAAAGACTTGCTTATACATTTAAAAATCTGCATTCCATTGTGTGCTTCTGTAAAGCTTCTATTCCATTGTCCTGAGGTCAGTTCAATGACTTTTTTCAATTTTTCCAATATCTATCTGTCTGTCTATCTATCTATCTATCTATCTATCTATCTATCTATCTATCTGTCTGTCTGTTTTGGGGGGACCTCATGGTGTAAGCTTATACAGAGAAAGCCCTGGGGGTATACACAAACAAGACAGCTGTCTGCAAATCAGGAATAGAAGCCCCAGAAGAGACCTATCTTGCTGCGTAAGGTGATGGACTTTGAGCCTCCACAGTGGCACAATGTAAATGTTCTTGGGCCACCGGGCCTGTGGCATTTGTTATGGAGTCCCTAGCTTGTTAGCCCTCCACAGGAAATATGCTCTTTTGAGCTATTGATTCTTAAGAGGGTAGTGAGTTCCTGAGAAGAAAAACTTTGAGGCCATCATGACAAGCAGTGGCATTAGTGTATAAAATTCTTGGCCAGTTTCCACTGCTCCAGAGTTGTAGGGTTGCCTATATTCTCAGCAGTCTTTACCAGTCCTTATTGTCTAACCATTGCCATTAAAATCTCATGTGGTGTGTGTGTGTGTGTGTGTGTGTGTGTGTGTGTGTGTAAGTGCCACAGCACACATGGAGGTCAGAGGACACCTCTTGGAAGTCACTTTCCTCCCATTGATTGAACTTGGGTTGTTAGGCCCATGCACAAGTGCATTCGCCCACTGAGTCATCTCACTAGCCCACCATTGCCATTTGAGTCCATACTTCCATAGCTACTTATAACGTGAGTACATTTCCATCTGCTTATTTCTGTCATCTGATTCTTTAGTGCCCATTAAATACCTTGCTTGTTTTCTTACATTTATTTTGTGGTATTGTTTGGAATTTTTATATTCTTCACGTGGGTAGTTCATGTTTACATTTGTATATTACAAGTAACTTGTAACATCTGACATGTGTTTTCATTAATTTAGTCTTTTATTTTATTTTTATTTTTTTAATTATGTGTGTGTGTGTGTGTGTGTGTGTGTGTGTGTGTGTGCGCGCGCGCGCGCGCCTGAGTACAAGGCCCATAGAGGCCAGAAGAGGGTGTTGAGTCCCCTGAAGCTGCAGGTAGAGGTAGTTGTAAGCTGCTCAGTGTGAGTCTTCTGCTAGAGCAGCTGGTGCTCTTAACCACTGAGCCATCTCTCCATCATCTCACATAGTCATTAGATAAGAAGTTCTCTTTTTAATGAAGTTCCACACATAATATTTTCCTTTATTTTGAAACATGCAAGCCATGACACCACTCTGCTGCACCCCCTTCTATACCTCCGTTCTCCCTTCACATTTCCTTTGTTTTCATACAAGGTCTTACTATGCACACTGGGTGTTCTGGCACTTACTGTGTAGTACATGCTGGCTCTCAACTTGAAGAAATCCTCTTGTTTAGCTTTCCAAGTTGTGGGATTATAGGTGTGTGTGACCCTGTTGAGGTGGTTTTTTTTGTTTTTGTTTTTTTGTTTTGTTTTGTTTTTTTCATTTTGAGGGGAAAAAACTTTTTGGAATCTAGTTTTGAATATGCTATGAGATGGGGCCAAGTATAATTCACCCACATATGGATAGGGGATTGTTCTGTTGTGTTTCAATAGGGAGACTTTTCCTCCCTTCCCTGTGGTGAGGGTTGGTGGTGAGAAGGGCTAGCCGTGGATGTCAGGTCTATCCTGGCCTCATGTTCTTATCTTTTTGCCATTTCTGTACTGTCTTGTTTACTACAGACCCATCATGAGTCTTAACACCTGGGAAAAATATGTCTTTTCACCTGTCTTTTCTGGTTAAATTATATGTGTATTTTTGAGAACTCATTATATAGGTAAGGCTGGTCTTGTATTATTGGCACCCCTGACTCAATCTCTCAATTTCTGGGACTACAGGCATATACTACCATGTGCTGCTTTTGTTAAAATACATTAACTCTAACAGTTGATTTCATAGAAATAGAGAGAATAGTGGTTGCTAGAGAGTGTGCAGGAGGACAGCAGAGAAGGATCAGATGGCAAGGATAAAGTGTGAGTGGAGAGGAGCATCAACTCCAGTGTTACACAGTGAAGTGGGTGACTTGTGTTCACAACTTAGTACAGGTTTTGCAGAGAAGTGGGAGAGGACTTGATGTCCCTGATACATAAGGATGGTGAATATTAAGGGAGAAGAAATCTAAATTGCTCTGGAATGATCATTATATATAATCCATACACAAAATCATTACACACTACCCCATAAATATGCAAAATTATTATGAATGAATTAAAAAATATATCTTACTAGGCCTGGTGATGTAGACCTTAATTTCACCTACTTCAGAGGCTGAGGGAGGAGGATCCTAAGTTTAAGGGCTGCCTTGGCCAATTAGTGAGACCTTCGTTCAAAATAAAAAGTAAGAAGTCAGGGCTATATGTAACCCAGTGGTAGAGTTTGCTTAGTGTGCACAAGTCCTGACGCTCAGAATCCTCCAGTGTTCAAGAACTCAGGGCTCTCACTTAGCACTTCTATTTGGTTTAGTTTCTCTGCATACATATTCACTGCTGGGATTGACAGGCACTGTGTTTTCTCCATGGGTGGTTTGGGAGAAGACTGACATTTTTGGAGTAGAACTCCAATTTTGGAGTAGAACTCCAATTCACAAACATGAAGCCCACATCCATGCATTCATGTTTCTGTTCTCTGAGTGGAGTTAACAGTCTTTTGTGCAACTGTTTCATGGTTCCGTTCCTGAATACACTCAGCTACTTGATAGGCCTTGACGTTATTATAAGTGCTACACTAAGATCTATGCTCTCTAGCTGTCGTTTTTGTTATGTGTGTGTGTGTGTGTGTGTGTGTGTGAGAGAGAGAGAGAGAGAGAGAGAGAGAGAGAGATCTGTGATATGTATAGGATGTGTGTGTGTGTGTGTGTGATGTTTATAATCTGTATACATTGTATATATGTATGCATGATGTATGTCTGCATGTGTCTGTATGGTACGTGGTGTATGATACATATGTGTATGATGTATGAATAATGTATGTGTGTGATATGGTGATGTGTATGTGATCTGTGTGTATAATTTATGTATGATGCATGTGATGTGTGTCTGCATGGTGTGTATATATATGATATGTTGTATGTGTGTGAGATGTCTACATAAGATACATGTATGTGATATGTATGTCATGTGTGTTTATGTAGTATGTATGTGTATGCACATGTATTTATATGGTATGGGTGTAAGTTGTATGTATATGTACATGTGTATATGTGTGTGATATGAACATTATATGTATTTCTGCAGTGTGCATATATGTGTAATATGTGTGTCCATGTGAGGGTCGGAGGACAACTTTCAGGAATCATTCTCTCCTTCCACTGTGTGATCCAGGAGTCAAGTTCAAGTCATCAAGCAAGCGTTTTCACTTCTGAGCCATCCTGCCAGCCGTATAGTTCTTTTACTGATATAAAAGAAAGTAATAGATTCCTATTTGCTGACCTGTATCCAGCTGTCATGCTCACTTTTATTGTATTGTACTTATTTATGTGTTTTGGGTTTTTATTTTATTAATATTTATTTCATGTTTTTGGAACTTTAACCTGTTTTATTTTATTTATTTATTTATTTATTTATTTATTTATTTATTTTTTATTTTTTTTGCCGGAGCTGAGGACTGAACCCAGGGCCTTGCGCTTGCTAGGCAAGTGTTCTACCACTGAGCTAAATCCCCAACCCCTGGAATTTTTACAATGCAAGGTTTTGTTTAAAAAAAAAAAAAAGAATAAGCCAGGTATTGGCGGCGTACGCCTTTACTCCCAGCACTCAGGAGTCAGAGGCAGGCAGATCTCTGAGTTTGAGGCCAGCCTGGCCTACAGAGTAAGTTCCAGGACATCCAGCGCTACACAGAGAAACCCTGTCTTAAAAAACAAACAAACAAGTGAGTTGAGAAAAATGATGTATAAAAATTTTCAATAGAAAATAGTACACAACAAATTTCCATTTCTTTTTGAAAATTTTATTGACGTAGTATGGACAGACAATAAAGAAGTTACGTTGCTTATTTTTTTTATTTTAAATTTATTTATTTATTTTACAGCCTGACCTCAGTTTCCTCTCCCTTCTTCTTTCTAGTCCCTCCTCACTTCCTCTCTCCCTCCCATCAACTCTTCCTCCATTTCTATTCAGAAAATGGCAGGCCTCCCATGGATGTCAACACTGTTGCCTTTTTTTTTTTTTTTTTTTTAAAGCAAATGTCAGGAATGAGTAGCTCACTAGGTCCCCAGTCTGTGAAAAGTCCTCTTAATGGAAGTCTTATAATTCTGGTAAAGTAGCATCATTCAAAATTAATAATAATATCAACATGTAATGCTACTATTTTAATACATATTAAATATATATATAGTGTGTGTGTGTGTGTGTGTGTGTGTGTGTGTGTGTGTGTGCAGTTTTCACCATAGACCCTTTAGCATATTATCTGAAAAGTGAGACCAATGTCAGAGTTCACTCTGAACTCTCAGCTTTTCTAATGTAGAGTGATAGGGATGTTGTCAACTTGAGAGAATCTGGAATGACCTGGAAGAACCTGTGGGGACTGTCCAGATTATATCAATTGATGTGGGAAGACACATTTTTAAAAAAGACTTATTTACTTTATATATATATATATATAGTGTTCTATCTGCATGTGTCCCTGCAGGCCAGAAGGGGGCATCAGATCCTATTACAGATGGTTGTGAGCCACCACATGGTTGCTGGGAATTGAACTCAGGACCTCTGAAAGAGCAGCCCATGCTCTTAACCACTGAGCCATCTCTGCAGCCAGGGAGGACACATTTTGATTGTGCAAGGAGCATTCCCTGAACAAGGAATACCATTTGAAATGAAGAACAGCGGCCGAGCAGCAAGCAGGCGTACATTCATTCCTCTCTGCATCTTGACTGAGGATGCAAGACAACTGACTGTCTTGATCTCCCACTTTTATGACTTCCCTACAATGCTGGACTGTAACCAAGAATTGTGAGCTGAAATTACCCTTCCCCCGAAGCTGCTTTTGTAGTGCATTTTATTAGAGCAACAGGAGAAGTAATAAAGACAGTATCTAAACACGAAAAGCAGGAACTGTGGAGTTAGGTAGTGGTGGCAGTGAACGTGACCTGTTCCTTCATTTTGTATTCAAAGTCATATACAAGTTCAGTTGAGCATCCTTAATCTGAAAATCCCAAACCCCACAAGTTGTCAATGTGGCATCTCAGGTAGAAGATTTCATTCCATGCACAGAATTATTCAAAACACTTAAGATTATTTTATTGTGGTTATTTGAAAAAGAATGGCCCTATAGGCTCATAGATTTGAATGCTTTCAAAGGATTAGGAGGTGTGGCCTTGTTGGAGGAAGTGTGTCACTGGGGGTGGGCTTTGGTATTTCAAAATACCTTTTCCTGCTGCTTTTGGATTCTAATGTGTCGGCATGCCCCGGACTGGCGCCACAACGTGGGGCAGGAGTTTCCACTTAAAACCTGAAAAAGCATTAAAAAAAAAAAAAAGATTTTAAAACAAAACTAAAACAGCTTCCTAGTTGCCTCTCTCAAGTTAGCGGCAACCTACAGGTTTAAGCTACACTATGGCAGGTTCCTGGCATGCACGTTTGGCCCACAGTATGGTGGGAATGAGGCGTCTACAAACGGCACATTACATTACATGATGGATTTAGCCTTTGCTAGTACAAAAAAAAAAAAAAAAGAGGTTTCTGGGCTACACGCTGCTTTGATAAAAACATAGACCCACTGTTCCTAAGAGTTGATGGCAACCAGAGCCGGCCATAAACTGTACCACCGCCATGTTGGGGGACTGAAGTTGGTGGAGACAACAGCCACAACACAGTTTCAGTCTTAAAATATCACGGTTTAAAACAATAGATTCTCGATAAAACAGATTCAGATGAAACAAGACTTTAAATGCTTTACAATGTATGTAAAAATATACATAGACTTAAAAAATATACAGTTATATAAAAATAGATAGTTTTTAAAAAATAAAGTCTTTAAAAAGATAGTAAAGATAATATAAAAAATAAGCCACATAAAAATAGATATTATGGGGCTGGAGAGATGGCTCAGAGGTTAAGAGCACTGACTGCTCTTCCAGAGGTCCTGAGTTCAATTCCCAGCAGCCACATGGTGGCTCACAACCATCTGTTATGAGATCTGGTGCCCTCTTCTGGCCTGCAGTCATTCATGCTGTATACATAATAAACAAACAAACAAACAAATAAATAAATCTTTTTAAAAAACGATATTACACAAAACACCTAGATTATGTTGTTTTGGGGATTTTTAACTAAAAAGAGACATTTGAATATAAAGACAAAGTTAAACTAATACATATATTTTAAAGGTACCTTAACTTCAAAATTTGGATCTAAAGATACGTTGCTTTAAAAAAAAAGACTCTACTTTTGTCTCCACAAAAACCAAGAGGCTATAGATTTGTTCCAGATTAAAATACATCAGGTTTAACCAGCCAAGACCTCCTAAAAGGTCTCCAATGACACCGTGATCCAACATCCAAAATAAATTCAAGGCAACTGGCTCAGATGATACACCCTCACAAACTGCTCCATAATCCTAAAATTTTCTTTTTGTCCCCATAAGATACAGTGCCCCCTCCAACAAAAAGTAGTAAAAAAAAAAAACAAAAAAAAACTACACCCAAATTCCCAAATATACCAAGCTGACTTTAAAGATAAAATTGGCTCACTCCTTCTCTAAACCCAAATATATTACTAAAAAAAAAAAAAAAAAAAAGATTACGAGATTCTTATGTCCCAAATCAAAAGAGCCCTCTGGTGTGGGACAGAGAAAAACCAATATTTTTATTTAAAACAGGTTGATTATAAATACAATCTCTTTCTAAAGAAGAAAGGCGGATAGTTTAAGATAGTTTAAGTATAATAAGATAAGAAAGATAGATTAATAAACCTACTTTTAAAGAACAAGTTGTTTAAAACGTTTTACACTGGTATAAATTTTAGTTTATTGATACAAGTTTAAACTTAATTTTGTTATAATGTATATATATTTCTACTCTTGTTTAAGGTATTATGTTTATGTAACTCATTTAGATTATAATAGATAATTAAAAATACAGATCAATTAGTCTTCTATTACAGTCAAACTTATAGTCATGTTAAATTTTCTAGGAATACATAGATATATTTCAGATAGATAGGTAATCTTCAAATACTTCAAAAGCCTACAAAATATGACATTTAAAATGTTTTTAAAAATTTAGACTTTCTAGACAGTGAGACATATCTGTTCCTGACAACACCAATTTACTTAAGAGAAGAGGATGGACATCAAAGATACTCCATATAGAGTTTATCTTCTTCTTGACAAAAACAGCCATTTTGGCAAGAAACTGTTCTTGCCTGGACTGCTTCACAAAATGTTGCATCTACTGGACATGCAGGACCCATAAGAAGGTGACCACTGAACTTTGCTTGGCAAAATGGTCCTTCAGGTTCCTGCTTTGCAGAGAAAACTGCCAGACAGACACAGAAAAAAATGACTGAGAGACTCTAGCCCTGTGGGCTAAAGACAGATGTCTCAACTTTACAGAAGAACTTTAGATGACTGTCCAGGCTGCCAGCTGTCTCTGTCTACCCTACAAGACTCCTAAACGTTGCTTACATCCATTTCTCAGATAATAGTATGTCCTTCTGATATAGTTAAAGCTAGATAGTTTCAATTTTTCTTAGTTATGATAAAAAGTAAGTTAAATATAAAATAGATATCTTCTTTAATTTTGCCAAATAAACTAATTACAAATAAACTAGATACTATAACTATAATTCTTGCTTGATCATTGTTTTGCTATCTATAATTTTACTGTATAAAAGTTACAACCTTCCTTTTTAAAAAAAAAAAAGTGCTGTGGGATGTTCTGTATGTTAAATGTGTTGCTCTGATTGGTTAATAAATAAAACACTGATTGGCCAGTAGCCAGGTAGAAAGTATAGGCAGGATAAGGAGAGAGGAGAATTCTGGGAAGAGAAAGGCTGAGGCAGAGAGACACTGCCAGCCGCCGCCATAACAAGGGAGAGATGTAAGGTACCGGTAAGCCACAAGCCACATGGTAAAGTATAGATTAATAAAAATGGGTTAATTTAAGATATAAGAACTAGATAGCTAGAAGCCTGAGCCATTAGGCCAAACAGTTTAAATAATATAAGCATCTGTGTGTTTATTTTATAAGTGGGCTGTCAGACTGCCAGGGCTTGGCGGGAGCTGGAGAGAGGGTCTCCAGCTACACCCCACCATGATGACAATGGAGTAAGCCTCTGAAACTGTAAACAATCCCCAAATAAATGCTTTCCTTTATAAGAGTTGCCATGGTCTTCACAGCAATAGAACACTGACTAAGACATTCATCTTATGTGTATGTGCACAAAACAGAAACGAATTTTGCATTTAGACTTTGTTCTTGCCTGAGAGATATCTCATTATGTATGTATATTCCAGGGTCTGAAAAAACTCAAAATTCAAAACTCTTCTTTTCTCAGGCATTTTAGGCAAGGAGTGCTCAGCCTGTATTTATCTCTCAGTAGACTGGGCTTGATATTTTTTGGAGACAAGGTGGGTCTGCAAAAGGCTTCTCCCTCTGGCCTCTGCAAGTCACTAAGAAGGACAGCCACATTGCTCTACACATTGTACCCACAGGCCTCTAGACTTGTGATATTAGGACCAGATCTTGTCTTCAGCAGGGACTGCCCTGGGGGTGGGGACACCAGCCGTTTTCAGTATCAGCCTCCCACAAGGGCTGTTATTTTTCCTGTCATGTTTGTTGGGGTCCAGCTCAAGTTTGTTTTTCTTGCAGAAAGGCAGGAAGGCCAATTTGGAACACACACAACTCACATGTCATGGACGATGATTTGGCCCAGTGCTTGGCACTGGCTCCCTGACAGTTAAAAGGCCAGAGTGGGCCAGCCCAGCAGCCAGCACTGAAGAGCAAGGAAAAGGAGCAAGAAGGCAAGATCCTTATCTGCAGGACCAGGACCCAGCCTGCCATTCTTTCCCCTGTGCACGCCTCTCGGGGACCTCTGGCTGCCACTCACACAATCTCCTGCCTGCCCAAAGACCCCCACTGCCCACTGTCCACCTCTTCCTCTAGCTGAATGTGTGAGGAAGCATCCCACCCTATGGAGGGAAAAGTCTGGACCAGCATGCATTGATGCCTCAGCCTGTGTGAGCAAAGGCAGGAAGAGGGAGAAAAAGCAGTTTCCAGTTAGACCCAAGACTGTCGCTCAGCTTATTTGTTGAAAGGCTGGGATTTTTCCCACCTGGCTTGAGTGGTGTTGGGAGTCACCAGAAAGAAGTTTATACCATCTTTGACATTGAGTGCTCTGTGATTCCGAGGATGGTGGGTTCTGAAGCGCTCTCAGGACTATTCTCCAGTTTTAGAGTGCTAGGTGCTATCCCCAAGACTGGCTGGCACACAACCCCAAGCTTTGTGAATATGACTAGTTACAGAGAACCTTGATTGTGTTAGCTTGAAAAGAAAAACAGTATACAGTTTTGGTGTGGTTCATGTCTGGAAAGTTAGCACACAGTAGATTGGGGCAGAGGACCTTGACAGAGGAATTCTTGATTTCTATCAAGACCTGACCTCAAAAAACCAAGGGTTGGGCATGTACCTTAGTGGTATAGCACCATGCCAGGCCCAGCATTCAATCCCTAAAAACCAAAAGAAAAAAAGGTAAACAATAATGTTTAAAAACTATAGTCTGATGGACTTCCTCAATTGATCAGTCAAATATTTTAGGCAGTTTGAATTCCTTTGGGAACATTTTTTGCAGCCTTGTAAATGTACCTCTAATCCCCAGAAGTTCAGAATATTTAGACCTCAAAGCATCCATTTGCTCCCCTAGAGTGTCCAATGATGGGCTGCTTTGCACTGTTGCACAGGGACTACACTGTTAGTGTCTCGGCACAGCCTCGTAAGAAGTGGTGGACTACACTGTTAGTGTCTCCGCACAGCCTCCTAAGGAATGGTGGACTACACTGTTAGTGTCTCGGCACAGCCTCCTAAGGAATGGTGGACTACACTGTTAGTGTCTCGGCACAGCCTCCTAAGGAATGGTGGACTACACTGTTAGTGTCTCGGCACAGCCTCCTAAGGAATGGTGGACTACACTGTTAGTGTCTCGGCACAGCCTCCTAAGGAATGGTGGACTACACTGTTAGTGTCTCGGCACAGCCTCCTAAGGAATGGTGGACTACACTGTTAGTGTCTCGGCACAGCCTCCTAAGGAATGGTGGACTACACTGTTAGTGTCTCGGCACAGCCTCCTAAGGAATGGTGGACTACACTGTTAGTGTCTCGGCACAGCCTCCTAAGGAATGGTGGACTACACTGTTAGTGTCTCGGCACAGCCTCCTAAGGAATGGTGGACTACACTGTTAGTGTCTCGGCACAGCCTCCTAAGGAATGGTGGCTAGTTGTGATCTTTGCAAGTATCAGGCTCATACTTGACTAAGGTGTTGCGAGCTGAGCTCAGGGCCTAGCTCATGTCAATCAGACCCTTTTGCTTTGAGCTGTGCTTCCAGCCCACTGTGGTTATAGTTAGAAAATAAACCTGAGTTGCAGACTTCAAGCTATCTGTTAAAAACTAACCTTTTACCTGGGGAATCATGGGAGCTCATGAAACACTTGATTGATGTTTGCCAATTGGACAAATATTTTCATAGCTATTTCTCTTGGTGTGTTGTTTTCTTCCTAACTATGCAATATGGCAAGAACTTTGTTTTTCCATTTCCCTAGGATAAAAAGCAGCTTCCATGTTAGAGGGCTCTTGTGGTGGTTTTCTTTTCAGTGGGTAAATATGGTCTTCGTGTTATTTAATTTGTTTCCTTTGTTCATAAGTGAGATGACATAGATCATACCTTTAAGAATGTCAGTGCAACAATTTTTTCCATCTCAGAGTCTTCTTTGCAATGTGGGCTTGCCACTCCCATCAGAAGAAGGTGTCATTTTCTCATCAGGTTGAATCTAGGCTGGCTCCAATACTACTTTGATCCCTAAAAAGCAGCGGAAGTCAAGTTCTGGGTCTGCAAACCCAAGCTTGACAAAGGATAGCTAGCTTCTGATTTTCTGTTCTTGGAAGCCAAGTCACCATGTAAGTTGACTAGCTGCTGCAGAGAGTTTATAGGAGAGCCACATGTGGAGGCCACGTCTCTGAGTCAATATGAGGAGAAGTCCCAGAAGAGTCCACACTTTGCCAATCTGTCTGCAAGGTGACCATGCAAGATTAGCAGAAGCAGCCCAGTCCATGATACAGAATCATAAACAAATAAATGCATTTTATTTGTTTATTTCAAGCTGAGACCATGGAGGTTGCTCAAACTGCTTTCTTATACTATCTGGGACCACCTGCTTAGGAGTGGCCCTCCCCACAGTGAGCGTGACCCTTCCACATCAATCATTAATCAAAAAGGTGCCCTATAGGCTTGTCCACAGGCCAACAGTGGGGGCATTTTCTCAGTTGAGGTTCCCTTTTTCAAATGACTTTAGCTTGTGTCAAGTTGACAAAAAACTAGCTAGAACAATTTGACCCCTTTGTCAACTTGACAACAAACACATTACTGTTAAGTTCTTTTCTTGTTCATCTCCAATGGCTTATATTAATATTAATATCATGATATAAGACATTCTAACTTTAAAAAAATTGTTATTTATTTATTTACTTTTGACTGTGTGTCTAAGTATCATGTATGTTCACAATTCCTGGGGAAGCCAGAATAGAGCATCAGGTCACCTGGGACTGGAATTACAGATGGTTGTGAGCTACCATGTGGGTGCCAGGAATCAAACCCTGATCTTCTGGAAGAGCAGTCAGTGTTCTAAACCACTGAGCCATCTCCACACCCCAAGCATTCCAACTTTTAATAGTCCCACAATCTTCAAAAATTCAAACACTATAAAAGGTTGGTTTCTTTCTGATATCCCAAATCTCTTTCGAAGTTCCAAGCCTCTCTAAAATTCCAAAGTATCTCTTTTTACCTCCAGGCTCCTGTAAAATAAAGAAAAAAATTACATATTTCGTATTTCAAAAAGAGCTAGGGTGCAGTCACAATCAGATCTAAGCAAAACCTAAGTCCAACAATGTCAACTGTTCTTCACTATTTAAGATTATTTCATTTTACATGTATGTGCACAAAACAAAAATGAATTCTGTGTTTAACATCTGGGACTCATTCATGATCCTCTGGACCCCAAAAGGCTCCATTTCTCTAAATATACCATTGGCAGCACACAGCTCGTCTTGTAGGCTCAGGCCAGCTCCACTTCACACCTGCTGCTGTCACTGGTGGTTGTCCATGGTACTGGCATCTCCAACATATTAGGGTCTCTGTTGCAACCTGGCTGCACTTCACCAATACCTCTCCTGGGCAACTTAATGGCCTCTGACTTCATCACATGAGGCTGAGCATCAGCCTCTCTCCATGACTGCTTCAATCCTGGGGCTTCTACTGTGACTGAAGTCACAACTTCACAAGTGGATTTTCACGGCTTGTCCATGGGGACTTCAGCACACAGTGCCAAGCCTTAGCTCCTCTCCATGATCCCTTCATGCCTTCAAAACCAGTGCCACCTGAGAAACTCTTATACTTTACCAAGTTCAGCTGCCAACACAAGGTACAACCCTGGCTGTCTCTAGGCCGTGGCTTCTGTACACTCACCCTGAGTAAATACTTCCAAGCTTTATTCTCAATGATGTTGGTCTCTTTTTATTCACAATTGACATTTCAGCTCAAGCTGACAAGCATCAGTTGTCCCAGAAAAGCAAAGGTTTTTTTACTTCCATAGTCTCCTGTTAGTCACACTTGACTCCAGCTCCAGATGAATAGAACCACAGATTCTTAATGCAAAATATGACACACAGCCCCAGTAGAGCCTTCACTTCTCTCTGACCCTCACAAGCCTCCCCTCCACCACTCACATTTCCCTCAGCACTGTCTTCAAGTCTCTGACATAACAGCCCGCTAAGCTCTGAAATCTCAATAGATTTCCTAGCCCAAAGTTCCAAAGTCTTTCAACAACCCTCCCTAAAACATAGTGACACCCCACAACCTGGTACCATTTTCTGTCCTAGTTAAGGCTTCTACTGCTGCAGTAAAGAGCACAACCAGAAGCAACCTGGGGAGGAAAGAGTATATTTAATCTTCTTTGTTTGGGCTTTTTGAGATGGGATTTCTCTGTGTAGTCCTGGCTGTTCTGGAACTCACTCTGTAGAACAGGCTGGCCTTGAACTCACAGAGAGCTGCCTACCTCTGCCTCCTGAGTGCTGGGATTAAAGGCGTGGGCCATCACCGACCAGTGAGTTTATTTAACCTTAAGCCTCAGGTCACATTCCATTACTCAGGGAAGTCACGACATGAATTGAAGGCATAAGAAATAAGTAAGTGGAAGATCTCAGAACCAAAGGCGGTGGAGCCCCCAGCTCTATCAGGCCCTCTGGATGAGTGAGACAATTGAATAGCTTGAACTGTTTGGGAGGCATCCAGGCTGTGGGACTGGGACCTGTCCTTAGTGCATGAGCTGGCTGTTTGGAACCTTGGGCTTACACAGGGACACTTTGCTCAGCCTGGAAGGAGGGGACTGGACCTGCCTGTACTGAATCTACCAGGTTTAAATGAATCCCTAGGGGAGTCTTGGCCCTGGAGGACATGGGAATGGAGGGGAGGGGATGGGGGGAAGGTGGGGGCGGGGAGAGGAGGGGGGAGGACAGGGGAACCCATGGCTGATGTGTAAAATTAAAACACAAATATAATAAATAACAATAACAACAACAAAAAACCAAAACAAAAAAACTATAAGAGCAGACTTTTACTGGTGTGAGAGATTGGTCCTTCCAGGAACCTGGATGCAGGGACTGGAGCACAAACCATAGATGAACGACGATGCTTATTGTCTTGCTCCTCATGGCTTGCTCATCCTGCTTTCTTGTACAGCTCAGACTCACCAACCCAGGGATGCTTCCACCCACAGTGAGCTGAGTCCTCCCACATCAATCATTAATCAAGAAAGTGCCCCACAGGCTTGCCCACAGACCATTCTGGTAGGAGAATTTTCTCAGTTGAGGTACCCTCTTCTCAAATAACTCTACCTTGTGTCAACTTGACAAAAGCTAACCAGGGTAACAGTTTAGGATCATTACGCACATTCACATTGTTGGATAATCATCTACCATTCATCCACAGAATTCTTTTATTTTTCTAAACTGAAACTCCCTACCAATTAAGCAATCACTGCCCTATTTCTCCCTCACGAAGAACCACATTTCTACTGTCTGTTTCTACGAATTTAATCACTCTAGGCACTCACATACTCGGAATCCAGCAGCATGTATTCCCTCATGGCTGGAATAGCTCACTGTGTAAGTCTTCCAGTTTCATCCACTCTGTAGCCTGTGCTAGAATGTCCTGTCTTCTGAAGACTGACAAATATACCATCGTCTGTGCATGCCACATTCTGTCTGTCAGTTTATCTACCTGTGAACTGCTGTGTTGTTTCTGCCTTTTGTTGCTGTATAGAATGTTACTAAGAAATGGGTGTGCAAAGGCCAGCACTTGTTATTAATTATTCTTTTTTCTTTAACTTTTAAGAAAAAGAATTTATTTCTTTTCCCCATTGGACTCCCACTTAAAGTCTTTTAAACATATATATTTGTGTGGGGGGGGTGTGGGTGGGTGGGGGGTGTAGATGCAGGAAGTCAGAGGTTTTTTATCTTGAGAGATTATTTCATGATTTTATATATTTTCTTTCTAAGTGCAGAAATGTCTTCTAAGGTAATTTGAAACCTACAAGAACTTCCCGTCTTTGTCAGTTACTTTCCAGTTAGCTAATTTTGTTTCTTTCCTCATCATTTCCTGGGCTTCCTTTACATTTATGTGTTTATCTGTTTGTGGTGCTAATGATCCTCAGCTATGCTGGGCATGGACACCATGGGCTCACTTTTTAATAGTACTCTTTTATAAAACTAGATTGGGAAAATGAGACTGGATACATGGACAAAGAACAGAGATGTGGATGGGGAAAAAAAATCCTTGGTCGGGACAGTTAAGTATATCACCCTTCAAGTCAGCAGGTTAGTGCTTTTCATCGTGGAGAATGGAAGAGGAGGGGAATGCCATTGGGGGACAGTGGATGGCACAGTGGGGGCAGGATGGGAGAGGAACTGGGTGAGAAGGTACAACAACAAATTCTAATGCTGGCAATGAGGGCTTAGATATGACAGCATCCATTCATTCAGCAAATATTATCCCTTCTGGAACCTTCTCTTCCTAAGTCCATACTTGAATTCCCCATATCTGTGCCTCCAGTACCTGGTCCTGAATTACCCTCTGCAAGTAGATCATCCATCCAGATTATTTTACCACAAAGAGATGCAAGCCTGCCAGTTTCTCAAGGTAAGTTCATCATCACATCTTGTTAGGGACCAAGATGTCAGGAACCAAACATGAACCATGGAAAGTACTAGCTAGACCAGAGAACAAGTCATAAACCCCTTCCCAGAGCAGTAACCAGAGGCCTCCAAAGATAAGAGAACATCCCACAGTCAGGTGCCATGACAACCGAAGGTAAAGAGCATTCCAGAATAAACTGGAATAGCCTAGCAACAGAATAAACTGCCCCTGACCAGTGACCTTAGCTGACATCTCGCAGTTGCATGATCTGCCTCACATGTCTTGCACCCCTTCCATGTTCTACACGCCCCTTTTCCCTTTTCCTCCTTCCTGCCCCTTCCCCTCTTATGCTATATAAGCCATGTGGAGAGAAATAAAGATTGGTGGCTTGATCAGAATTCTGTCTTGCTGTCGGTCTCTTGTGTCACCCTTCCCTTTCATTCTCTTCCACAGGTGGGTCGCCTCCATTGAAACCCCGCTGGCCGGGGCAACATCTCTCATTTAGAATTTTTAGCAAACAAAAGAAAACCAGAACTTTAAAAACTCATACTCATTTAAAGTTTATAAGGTTACATGAATTTTGGTCTTCACTCAGTAGGATCCAGCTAGTTTTAAAATCATAAATGATTGCAGAGTTGCATGTAAAGAGTAGATTACTGACTATATATAGGTTATTCTGAGAAACCAAGATTGCCAGAATGTAATTTGTCAAGGTCAAAGTTGAAAACGGAGCAGCACTGACTTTGTTGTGTTCTCTGGCTCTGAATTTAGTCAGTCCACTACATCCACAGATTTCATTCATGAATTCAACCAGCTGTGGATTGGAAACTGTAAATGGAGATGAAGTTTTCTGTCCTGTCCACCTGGTCCCAAGTAAACCCACAAAAGTTTATATTAATTACAAAATACTCTGTTGTTAGCTCAGGCTTATTGTTAACTAGCTCTTACATTTAAATTAACCTATTTCTATTAATCTATGTATTGTCACATGGCTGTGGTTTTACCAGTCCTCTGGCATCTTGTTTCTTGGGCAGCTGGCTTGAGTCTTTGCCAACTCTACCCTTCTTTATCCTAGTCCTCAGTTTGATTGTCCCAATTAACTTTATCCTGCTTTGCTATTGGCCAAAGAGCTTTATTATTAAACAATGAGATTAATAAATGTTTATAGCATACAGAAGGATCATCCCACAACATCTCCCCCTTTTTTGTCTAATCAAAAAGGAAGGTTTTAAATTTAACATGGTAAAATTACATAAAACAAAGTAGTTATCAAGCAAGAATTACAGTTATAGTATCCAGTCTATTTGTAGTTGACAAAATCAGAAAAAAAAACATTTAACTATCCATCCCATCTTGGTGAGTCCAAAGATTTTTTTTACCCTTTTACCATAACTAAGAAAATCTGAAACTATGACTATTTAGTCTTCAACTACATCAAAGATTCCAGAAGTATGAATGTTGCCTAATAATGATAGGGGCATCAGACTATCTGGAAAGTCACCCAAAGTTTCTCTGTAACATTGGGGCATCCATCTTTAGCCCATAGGCATAGTATGTCTGACAGACTTTCTCAGAAGCAGGAAATTTTGAAGGACTGTCCTACTTTGTCTTGGTAAAGTCTGGTAGTTGCTTTCCTTACATCCTGCTTTCCTATTTGGACAGTAACTGTCAGCAATTGAGGCAAGGGCAGTTTCTTTGCCCACATGGCTAGTTTTTGTCATAAAGAAAGCAAACTCCATGGAGTTTCTTCGATGCCCATCATGTTCTCTGAAGTAGATTGGTGCTGCCAGGAGCAGACATGTCTCACTGTCATGAAAAGCCTTAAACATATTAAATGCCATATTCTATAGATCTTTCAATTGTTTGAAGACCATCTATCTAAATATATCTGTGTATGTCCTTGAGAATATATCTAACATGACTATAAGTTTGACTATTATAGGTGACTATTAATCTGTATTTTTAATTATATATTATATTTTTAATTGAGCTGTATAAACTCAATATCTTAAACAAGAGTAGAAATACACATACAGTATAACAGAAATAGCTTTAAATTTTTATCAATAAACTAAAATCCATACCAATGTAAAATATGTAAGATTGACAGTTGTTTTTTGGATTAAAATAGATGCAATAATCTACCCTTTTCCATCATAATAATCTATCCCTTTCCCCATCATTTCTATGTCATATCCCCCTTTCTCCTTTTAGAAAGAGATTGACTATGACCAATTACAATTTGTAACAACTCCCCCTTAAATGAAAACAAACATTTATAACCAATATTTTGGGGGATGTGGGCATAGTTGTCTAGACCACTTCCTGCTGATTAGTGGGTCCTGGTAGTCTTTGGGGTACTCTGAGAAAATCAGGATAATTGTTAAGTCTTGACTGGAGTATTTTGTGAGGCTGGATCATCTCAGTCAGCAGCCTGGAAGCTGTTCTGGATGTTGGATTATCTGGGCCATTGTTTTTTATTGGTGTCTGGCCCCCTTTTTCTGAAAATATATAAACTTTTAAAGGTAACATCCATATGTGTATTAATACAAATATAAACTGTGCATCATATACAAACCAGTCAAAGATAATTTTTTGTTTTGTTTGAGCAGGTAACACATATGTCACATGTCTTGTAGTTACTTTAGGTTTATTTTTCCATGTTTTCAGTCAGGATTTTCAGGGGTCTTCTTTGACCAAACCTGATTTTTCTTAACCTAGAATGAATTCATAGCCTCTTCTTTCCTGTGGAAACAAAAGCACAACCTCTCCCCCAAAGTAACCTACCTTTTGACTTAAATTTTTGAGTCAAGATATTTTTAAAATCTATGTGTTGTTTTAATTTAGTCCTTTTATAAACAAACATCTCTCAGCAGTTATCATTCATCTATTAACAGTAAAAAAAATCTATAGAGAATACAATAAAATACAGAATCTAGACTGTATATTTCCCATATTTATATGGCTTATTATAATTTTTATTACTCTATTCCCTTTTTAAGGACTCTACTATTATTTTAAAATAACTTTTAACCTATGACTATTTCTACCCTTTCTCTTCTCTATTCCAAGCCTATGCATATTTTTAAACATACTGTATCCAGTTTAATGGCCTTTTTGTTTGTATCTCTAACCCTTTTGTCCTTACTGTGTATGTCTAACCCCTTTTGTCTGTATAAACAAAAACCCTAAACCTGCCATGTATCTTGGCCCTTGTGAGACTATGGGAATCTGCCATGCTGCAGCTCAAGCCTGCATGCTGCAGCTGGGGGGATGAATCTCTGTACCACGGCCCACTTGAGAGACATGAACTATGAAGCTGCTCTTAGCTCTGTTTTTGTGTATCTAGATCCCTACCCCCCTTTTTAAAGCTTTCTCAAGCTTTATGTATATGTATATGCCCCATGTTGGGTTCCATATGCAAATGGAGGCAGAGTTTTCTGTCCAGTCCACCAGGTGCCAAATAAACACACAAAAGCATTTTATTAATCACAAAGTGATTTGCTGTTACCTCAAGCTTATTGTTAATTAGCTCTTACATTTACATTAACCCATTTCAATTAATCTATGTATTGTCACATGACTGTGGCTTAACTGGTCCTCTAGCATCTTGCTTCTTGGGCAGCTGGCTTGAGTCTCTGTTGACTCTGCACTTCTTCATCCCAGTCCTCAGTTTGATTGTCCCATTTAACTTTATCCAACTAGCTTTATTATTAACCAATGAGAGTAATACAAGTTCACAGCATACAGAAGGATCGTCCCCCAGGAAGAAATAAAGATGCTGCAAAGAAGACAGACACATCTCAGTACACACTGCTCATGCTCAGTGGTCACATTTCCAGATAATGAAGAGCAGCACTTGGTTACCCCAACACAGAAACAGAAGCTCTGTCTGGTACTGAAAAGTTGAGAGCTTTAATCTAGGAAGGAATGTAGCAGGACACAAACATTGCAATTAGTTGCTGGGATGGGGTACTAGAAGGCTGAAAGAAAACACTGGTGATGACCATGGCATTTGGAGCTGCAGAATACAGATGTGTTCCCTCAGGAACTGGGGGACACAAGGAAGAGGTAATATTGCCATGTCACTTACAGAAGGGTTTTCCCAAGGCTGGTTCTTGCACCATGGGGTATTGCTTGGCTAATGAAGGGGAGCCTCATGGGGGACAGAGAAGGAGGACTGGAGTTAGTTTTCCTCAGTGCTAGGCATTCATAGAAAGCAAGCCTTTATACTTTCTCCTTATTCCAGTGTCTTAACTACTCTTCCTGGTAGAAAAGATGATGGAAAGCCACTGGGAGTGTAGTTTGCAGAGTTCCACCTGTGCTAGCCACAGGGCAGAATAGAAGTGAAGAAGTAGAACAGAGTTACTATACAGTGTGGGTGGAATGCCTGTGCCCTGCCCATACTGATCTGTGGAGACATCTAAAGGTAGTACCTCTGGAAGATAAGCTAGGTCATGAGGCTTCCACAGTCCTGGGGGATTATGGGAAGAAATGATGATAAGATCCACATGAAGATACAGCAAGAAAGCAGAGGTCTTCATCAGATATTGGACAGGCCTGTATGGTATTTTCAGTGAGTAAGCCACCCAATCTGTGGTACTGTTGTGGCAACATAAATTGAACATGACAGCACATGATCTAGCAGTTATACTTCTGAGTGCACAACTACTCCTAAACTGAAAGCAAGGACTCAAACATACTCTTACCCTAAATTTCATTCACAATGGTAAAAGGGAGACATAATCAAGTGGCCACTGGAAGGAATGAGGAAACACAATGTGGAACAGACACACAATAGACTACTATTCAGCCTTAAAAATGGAAGGATATTCTGTCTCACACAATAGCTATGAATCTTGAAGACACTATAAAATAAGCACAAGTACAAACACTGTATGAATCTACTTGTTTTGTTTCCAGTGGAGTCACTATAGAGAAAGAATGCAGAACAGTGTTGCCAGGAACTGAAGGGAGGAGGGGTGAGGCATTATCTAAGGGGTGCGTGCTCAGTTTGGAAGAGGATAATGGGGTGGTGGAGCACCTTGTGAACACATCTACATTCCTCAAACTGTATGTTATGTGCGTTTACAAAGGGCTACAGACTTAAGTTTTATGTTATGTGTATTTTATCACAAAAGAACCATGAAATACAAGCTGGGTGAAGTGTCTTTTTTTTTTTCTTTTCTTTTCTCCAAGACAGGGTTTCTCTATGTAGCTCTGGCTGTCCAGGAAGTCACTCTATAGACCAGGCTGGCCAGCACTTGGCAGGGCCAGCCTGATTTACACAGTGAGTTCTGGGACAGCCAAAGCTACATAGTTTGCTCAACAAACAAGCAAACATAACCACACACACACACACACACACACACAAACACACACACACCACATGAAATACAGCACATACTGATGGGCTGGGGACTTGTAGTGTGTTGCATTGGTAAGCTAGGATGGTGAGTATGTTAGGTTGAGACCATGCTGTTTTGATGTAGTTGATTCCTGTTTGGGATGGATTTATAGGATGTCAGCCTTTCTTTGGTCAAAGGGCAGGTGGAGTACTGCAGGTGGCGGTCAGGACTAAGTACTGAGACAGCTGGCAAAGGTCCAGGGAAGTGTGCAGGATGGTGGAGTTTTAAAGAAAGCAGGTGAGAAGACATACTCTAGAGACTTTCCAGCCAAATCTGAGTGCAGAAGTGAGGTGATGCTGCACCCATAGAAGGAGGGGTGTACAACATCCCAGGGACCTCTTGTTTATTTTGGGGACTTCTGGGAGCAGTGGGGTGGGGCCTTGGGCTCTGGAGTAGAAAGGGAACCCAAAGATAGTATGGGACTCCCTGTGGGAGGAAGTCATAAGGCAGAGGGTGGTGGGGGATGTTCCAGGAACCCTGCCTTGCTGAGAACAAGAAGAGAGGAAGGTGAAGGCAGAGGGCAGGCTGGGAGTAGAGCTTGTGGAGTGCTGTATTCCTGACATGCTTTTTGAAGGTAGCACACCCCCACACCTCCCAACCACAGGAGGGCAGTGAAATAAATGGGAAACTAAGGTGTTGAAAATTCAAGGTCTGTTCAATAACTGAATGGGACTGCCACCTTGTTCTCCAGAACAGACACCCTGGGGGCCTTGACAGTGGCACTCTGCATGGTGCATCTAGAAGGGCAAGAGAGGGCCAGGAGGGTCAGGAAACTGAAGCAGTATACGCCTTTGGAGGCTGGCATTACAGAGGGAGGGAGCACAGTGTGAGAGGCTGAAACACCAGCTCTAAGGAGAGTGAAGACTGCTCAGAGGAGACACAAACCTAGCCCTTCTTTGAGTCTTTTACCCACCAGCCCAGTTGCATGGAAGCCACCCTCTCAGCACCTACTCCACCCCCATACTTGGGCTCTGTTGATAGCTTTCCCAGCCTTGCATTTTGCTGCTCTGGGGTTAGGGAGAGGAGTCCCCTGAACTGGCTTCATCGGAAGCCTCTTTGCCTCCCCATTTTGCAAGTCTATCTGGGTTTCATTCACAATTTTGTAAACACCATTCTCATGGAGGTGGTAAAATAAGCTGGCCCAGCAGGCTAAGTGTTAATGACAAGGATGGGTATTTGGTTAACCTTTTCATTCTACCTGCAGCCAGAGTCACAGGGCCCACCCCTAGCACCCAAAGGTAGAGGCTGCTTAAAATCCAGCTGTTCTCTGTCAGTGAGAAGAAAAATCAGGAAGCAAAGATTTCTGAGATTTACAGACCAGTTAGCCATGTGCTGAGAAGTGGTATTCACACACAACTGCTAAGACCACACTATTCCTGAGATGGAGACTATGGTATTGAATAAGGACAAAGTGGGCTAAATCTGTGACTATCTCTCCTGATCAACAGTACAGTAGGCTTCTCAGTAGGTCCCACCTAGTGAGAGAGACTGTACTGGGCTGGACTTTGCTTTGTTATCTGCTACAGTATTGTAAGAAATGGTCAATTAGTGCACAACAAATAACTTGAATGCAAAGTGCCTTCTGATAGTACCTATAACATTCTTCCAATTGAGTGAGGATAAAGTGTGATTCTCCCAGTGGCAGGATTTTTCTTCTTAATGGAGATGGAATGCCAATTCTCAATTTCCCTTCTCAATGGAATGCCCCAGGAACTTACGGCATTTCAGTCTTTGAACTCCAGAGTTCCTGACTTAAGTAAATTTTGTTAGTCCTGTAGATTTGACTAATTAATACAAGAGTTGGTCTGTTTGGGGCATAGTTCATGAATTCTAGAATAAAATTTGGCAACTCAAAAAAACTTGAATTTCTTACTTCATTTTTTTCTATTAAAATCACTATTGTGTTATTAAAACATATAAATAAATAAATAAACAAACAAACAAATAAATAAATAAATGCATATACCTCTAAATATCCCAGGATGCATTGGTAAGAAAAAAATGAAACTGAGAAGAAACTATTATCAAATAGATTGGCTATGCACATGAGACAATTTTGGTTACTATTATCAAGTGATTTTTTTTTTTTTTTTGAAAATTTTCTGGGAATATTTTGTTATGTTTTGCTGAGCTGTCCATGTTGCCTGGAAAGCTGGCATTCCTACTTAGCAGTGTGTCCTAACTGTGTTCTGTGCCAGCATCTTGAGTGTTCTGGTTCCTGGGATGCTTGAAATGCTTTCTCGCTGGTTTGTTCAAGTGTTTTGTCCCCTGAGTTTAGCAACACTTTCCGATGGTAGCTACAGTGTAGCTTCACTCTGTGAGATACTGCCTTGACCTCTTCCAAGACAGAGCCTACTGAAGGGTGTGCCAGTTCATCTTGTGGGCATAATCTTAGCTTCAGTCTGTGGACGTAGCTTTCAGAGTTTGGTAGAGAGACCCAGAGCCCAAGTGTGCTGCTTCTTAGCTCAGATATGGGGCCAGAACTGAAGGGAGGGGTGCAGATGAATTTAGTGTAGGGCATGACCTGAGTGTGCTGGTGGTTGTAACCTACTTCCGTGGAAACTTCTATCGGTGGGGCCAAGCATTGGTTGAGTGTCTCTCGTCTGAAATACTCGAGACAACAAATGTCCCAAATTTCCGATTTTATGATATTTCTGTATGCATAATGAGATACCTTGGGAATGATTCCCAACAGGAAATTTATTTGTGCACTGTAAACACCTTATGCATATAGCCTGAAGTAACTTATATGTAGAATTGTAGCATCATGCTGGTGCTCAGAAAATGTGTTCACATATTGGAATATTTCAGATTTTACCTGCTCAGAATGAAACTATCTCAGCTGAGTTATTCAACCCACCTGTACTCCATTTTGAGAATGAATCTGATTGGTGGCAACTTAGACACAGATTCTTTTTTTTATTGCTAGACTTTTCTAGCGTCCTGTGATCACGTTATTCTGAAACACATTCAATTTCCTAAATATGCTTTCCCGTCTGAGTCCTTATGCACACTGTTATCTGCCCCTTCCTTCTTTTTCTTAAACACAGCTCATCCTGGGAACATCCAAAGTAGATCAGGGGAGGACCATGCAACCTCAGGGCATCCAGTATTTCCCACACTGCAGCAAGTTCCATTTTAGTATAATTTCCCAGCTAGCTTGCTTGCTTGCTTGCTCCCTCCCTCCCTCCCTCCTGCCCTCCCTTTCTTTTCTTTCTTGCTATCCCCAAACTTTCTAACATGTCTGAGGAAAAGGACATTTTCTGAGTTGTTGAGGGCTCTAACTACAGTACCTTCTGTGGTTCCTAAGCAAAGGAGATACCAATAAGTAATTGTTGAGTGAACCAGTGCTAATTAAAAAAAAAAAATAGAAAAGTAGAGAAATGTTCAAATTTAGTGTCAAAAAAGGCAAAAGAGCAAAGAGAGCAGGGAGGATGGCCAGAACAAAGAGTAATTTATTTACTAATCTTAAGTGGAATTTATTAACACGATGTTATTGGAATTTAGGTTCTGCCGATACCTTCTTACCAATTTGCTTCTGCAAACGACGTTATCAGGAACACCTTTTCCATCTGGCTTTTGCATGCACTTTAAAATGCCCCTGGGATAAGCTGATAGACATGGGATCTCCATCAAACCATTTCAGATTAGTAGATGGTTGAAATCTGTTACATCCCATTTACCTTCCAGAAAACATATTCCTTTCATGTATATTTCCTAGGAATAAATTATCCTCACATTTAAAATATTTCATTTTATTTATGAAATACTTTTGTTGTATTAAAAATGTAAAACATATAATTTGTAATGACAACTGATTTTATATCTTTGGTTGTGAGCCTGGCCTTTAACAGTTGAGCCATCTCTCCAGCCCGACAACTGATTTTAAATGTACAGCTGTGGGACTTGGGCACAATTCTGGTGCTCTGTGACTGTTGTAGAGTACATTCAGTGTTGGCTCTGTCTGTACACATCCTGAGCACTGGACATCATCTCAGACAGGTAACTCCCTGTTTCCCATATCACTTCTGTTTTTGAGAATTTGCTGTTTGCTTTGGAAGTAAGTTTGGGTCTCCTTTGCTTTTTGTCCAGCAGCAGTACTAAGTGGCTCTAAGTCTTGTGACTGCATTAGGCCAAGAGCTGGAAGTATCAGCTCTTTATGCCACAGAACGGCACCCAGAGCAAATAGGCAGCCATAGTGACGGAGAATACATATCCTAGACACAGAAGGGCATCCTTTTGTAGTAATCAAATACTTCTTGGTCATTCTGAAAGCATTTAATCTGTAATTAACAATAAATCCATAAACAATCCATCACCCGCAGCCTTAGGGTTTGGGAGTCTTGATCTGGAAATAAGATGTGCAGGTGTCTGTAGGTGAAACATGCAACCCTAAGTATTAGCCCTGGAACAGCTGGCAGAACTTGTAAGCTGGAGAGCACTGGCTGCTCTTCCCGAAGATCCTGTGTTCAATCCTCAGCACCCATGTGACAGCTCACAACTGCCACCTCCAGGGAATCTGACACCCTAACATGGACATATGTGGAGGCAAAACATCAATTCACATGAAATAAAAACTAATTAAAAATAAATTGTAAAAGAAAATTGGCCTTTGGTTTTAAATGATTTCTTAGAGAAGAAAGGTCTGCATTGCACAGTGTTGAAGCTTGATTTTGGGTATTCCTCTGGATAATAGAATAGCCCTGGAGGAGATTCTGGAATCCTGAGGTTAAGGTGTACTCGGCTCCTCCCCCTTTAAACAATAGCACTCAGAAGCTCCGCTCTAATCCTAGGCTCTTTCTTGCCTCCTACACTTACTGCTACTTAAGCAAGGAGGCATTGTATGGAAACTGCTTCCAAGAGCAGAGAGGACTCACGGAGGATTAACAGGCTTTCATCTTTGTACCTTTTAAATCAGAGAGCAGTCTCACAAACTGAATTAGAGGGAGGTGCTTTTGTAAAGCTTTGAAGTTTTTCTTTGCAAACAATAGAATTTATTTGAGCCTTTCCCCTTCAAAGTAAGAGTCCTGCAAGCAAATGATTTCCTTTCTGTATTTCTTAACCTCTATAAACTAACATGTGTCACAGAGTAAACAAGCCTGGTAGCCAGAGGAGCAAGACAAACATAGAATATAAATAAAGGCCAAGGGGCTTCAGGTTAGAGGAATTTCAGATGAAACTTTAAAAGAATTGCTTAGTAGATATGTTTGTTGCACCTACTGTCTGACATTAACACTCCACGTGTATTGCTCTTGTTCTCTTAAAAGATGTGTGTGTGGCAGGGGGAGGGCTGTTCAGATGCCTACAGAGGCCAGCAGAAGTTGTTGGATGCTGCTTCAGGGTTTCTATTGCCATGACCATGACACCATAACCAAACAGCAAGTTGAGGAGGAAAGGGTTTATTTGGCTTACACGTTAGCATTGCTGTTCATCACTGAAGGAAGTCAGCTCAGGAACTCAAACAGGGCAGGATCCTGGAGGCAGGAGCTGATGAAGAGGCCATGGAGGGGTACTACTTACTGGGTTGCTCTCCATGGCTTGCTCAGCCCACTTTCTTATAGAACCCAAGACCAGCAGCCCAGGGATGGCATCCCCCACCTTGGGTTGGGCCCTCCCCCATTGATGACTAATTGAGAAAATGCCTTACAGCTGGATCTCAAGGAAGCATTTCCTCAGCTGAGGTTTCTTCCTCTGATGATTCTAGCTTGTGTCAAGTTTGTAGTTGGAGAGCTTCTCTTCAGGTTCCACCAAGCCCCCGCGGTCCCATAACCCATGTATAAAATAATCATACAGACATTTATTTAAACTGCTTGGCCATTAGCTCAGGCCTATCATTGTCTAGCTCTTACTCTTATATTTAGCCCATTTTTGTTAGTCTATACTTTGCCACATGGCTTGTGGCTTACTGGTATCTTTACATGTTGCTTCTCGTGGCAGCAGCTGGCAATGTCTCCTCCTAGCCTTTCTGTTCCCAGCCTTCTCCTCTTCCTTGTCCCGCCTACCCTATCCTTCTGCCTGGCTACTAGCCAATTAGCACTTTATTTATACAGAGTGATATCCACAGCACAAGTTGACACAGAAAACCATCCAGAACAGATGTCCTGGTGCTGGAGGTACAGGTGGCTCTGAACTGCCTGATGTGGGTGCTGGGAACTGAACTCAGGTCTCTGAAAAAGCAGCCAGTGCTCCTAACTGTGGAGCTCTCTCTCCCCTCTTTACTTCCTCTGATGACACCTTCATTGTGTATCATTTGTCTTATGATCAGGCAGTTAGAAAAGAGGTTTTTAGATAAACTGTTTTTTTTTGTTGTTTGTTTGTTTGTTTGTTTGTTTGATTTTTGAGACAGGGTTTCTTTCTATAACAGTCCTGGCTGTCCTGGAACTTGCTTTGTAGACCAGGCTAGCCTTGAACTCACAGAGATTCACCTGCCTCTGCCTCCTAAGTGCTGGGATTAAAGGCATGCACCACCACCACCTGGCAAGAAACTGTGTTTTTTTGGGTTTTTTTTGTTTTTTTTTATATCTGTGTTTTAGTTTTACACATTAGCCATGGGTTCCCCTGTCTTCCCCCCTCCCGCTCTCACATGTACATTTCCCCCTCCCCTTCCTGGAGCTCAACCTGGGGCCTGGCTGAGGATCTCTGCATCTACTCCCATCAGTTATTGGATGAAAGTTCCAGCATGACTGTTAGGCTGTTTAGCCATCTGATCACCAGACTAGGTCAGATCAGGCTTTCTCTCAACCATTGCCAGCAGTCTGCAGAGGATATATCATTGTGGATTTCTGGGGACTTCTCCAGCACTCTGCCTATTCCTGATCTCATGTGGTCTTCATTTATCATGGTTTGTTATTCCTCATTCTCCCTT
Source organism: Onychomys torridus (assembly GCF_903995425.1). Taxonomy (NCBI): domain Eukaryota; kingdom Metazoa; phylum Chordata; class Mammalia; order Rodentia; family Cricetidae; genus Onychomys; species Onychomys torridus. The sequence continues at coordinate 4,091,626 of NC_050444.1, forward strand.
TCTGTTCTTGATCCAGCTGGGATCTCCTGCTCCCCTAAGCTTTCTTTCCCTCAAATCTTGCCCTTCATTACTCCTACTGTCATCCAGGTTGTTCATGTAGATCTCATCCATGTCTCTGTCATTGGGTGATCCCTGTGTCTTTCCTAGGGTCCTGTTTTCTAGGTAGCCTCCCTGGAGTTGTGGAGCAGTCTAGTCATCTTTGTTTCACATCTAGTATCCTCCTATGAGTGAATACATACCATGTTTGTCCTTCTGAGTCTGGGTTACCTCACTCAGGATGATTTTTTCTAGATCCATCCATTTACCTGCAAACCTCATGATGTCATTGTCTTTCTCTGCTGAGTAGTACTCCATTGTGTATATGTACCATATGTTCTTCATCCATTCTTCAGTTGAAGGGCATCTAGGTTGTTTCCAGGTTCTGGCTATTACAAACAATGCTGATATGAACATAGCAGAGCAAATGCCCTTGTGGTATGATTGAGCATTCCTTGGGTATATGCCCAAGAGTGCTACAGCTGGGTCTTGGGGGAGATGGATTCCCAATTATCTAAGGAAGCATCATATTGATTTCCAAAGTGGCTGTACAAGCTTGCATTCCCACCAGCAGTGGAGGAGAGTTCTCCTTGTTCCACATTCTCTCCATAAGCTGTCTTCTGTGTTTTTGATCCTACCCATTCTGACAAGTGTAAGGTGGTATCTCAGAGTCATTTTGATTTGCATTTCCTGGGTAATTAGGGATGTTGAGCAATTCCTTAAATGTCTTTCAGCCATTAGAAATTCCTCTGTTGAGAATTCTCTGTTTAGTTCTATAGCCCATTTCTTAATTGGACTGTTGGGCATTTTGATATCTAATTTCTTGAGTTCTTTATATGTTCTGAATATCAGCCCTCTGTCAGATGTGGGGTTGGTGAAGACCTTTTCCCATTCTGTAGGCTGTCGCTTTGTCTTATTGACCATGTCCTTTGCTCTACAAAAGCTTCTCAGTTTCAACAGGTCCCATTGATTGATTGTTTCTCTCAGTGTCTGTGCTACTGGTGTTATATTTAGAAAGTGATCTCTGGTGCCAATGCGTTCAAGAGTATTTCCTATTTTCTCTTCTGTCAGGTTCAGAGTAACTGGATTTATGTTGAGGTCTTTGATCCACTTGGACTTAAGTTTTGTGCACGGTGACAGATATGGATCTATTTGCAGCCTTCTACACATTGACATCAGTTATGCCAGCACCATTTGTTGAAGATACTTTCTTTTTTCCATTGTACATTTTTGGCTTCTTTGTCAAAAATTATATGTTCATAGGTGTGCAGGTTAATGTCAGGGTCTTCAATTTGATTCTATTCTTCCACATGTTGGTTTTTATGCCAGTACCAAGCTGTTTTTATTACGGTAGCTCTATAGTAGAGCTTGAGGTCAGGGAACGTGATGCCTCCAGAGATTGTTTTATTTTACAGGATTCTTTTGGCTATCCTGGGTTTTTTGTTTTTCCATATGAAGTTGAGTATTATTCTTTCCAGATCTGTGAAGAATTGTGTTGGTAATTTGATGGGGATTGCATTGAATCTGTAGTTTGCTTTTGGTAAGATCGCCATTTTTACTATGCTAATACTGCCTATCCATAAGCATGGGAAATCTTTCCATTTTCTGACATCTTCAATTTCTTTCTTCAGGGACTTAAAGTTTTTGTCATATAGGTCCTTCACATGCTTAGTTAGAGTAACCCCAAGGTATTTTGTATCATTTGTGGCTATTGTAAAGGGTGATGTATCTCTGATGTCCTTCTCAGCCTATTTGTCTATTGTATATAGGAGGGCTACTGGTTTTTTTGAGTTGATCTTGTATCCTGCTATGTTGCTGAAGGTTTTTATTAGCTGTATCAGTTCCTTGGTTGAATTTTTGGGGTCACTCATGTATACTATCATGTCATCTTCAAATAGGGAAAGCTTGACTTCTTCCTTTCCAATTTGTATCCCCTTAATTTCCTTATGTTGTCTTATAGAACTTCAAGTACTATATTGAATAAGTATAGGGAGAGTGGACAGCCTTGCCTTGTTCCTGATTTTAGTGGTATTGCTTTGAGTTCCTCTCCATTTAATTTGATGTTGGCTGTTTGCTTGTTGTAAATTGCCTTTATTATGTTTAGGTATGTTTCCTATATTCCTGATCACTCCAAGACCTTTATCATGAAGGGCTGTTGGATTTTGTCAAATGCCTTTTCTGCATCTAGTGAGATGATCATTTTTTTTTTCCTTTGAGTTTGTTTATATGGTGTATTACATTGACAGCCTTTCATAAGTTGAACCACCCTTGCATCCCTGGGATGAAGCCTACTTGATCATGGTGGATAATTGTTTTGATGTGTCCTTGGGGTCTGTTTGCCAGTATTTTATTGAGTATTTTTGCATCAATGTTCATGAGGGAGATGGGTCTGTAGTTCTCTTTCTTTGTTGCATCTTTGTTTGGTTTAGGAATCAGGGTAATTATAGCCTCATGTTTGGTAATATTCCTTCTGCTTCTATTGTGTAGAACAATTTAAAGAGTATTGCTATTAACTCTTCTTTGAAGATCTGGTAGAATTCTGTGCTGAAACCATCTAGTCCTGGGCGTTTTTTTGGTTGGGAGACTTTTAATGACTGATTCTATTTCCTTAGGGGTTATTGGCCTATTTAAATTGTTTATCTGGTCTTGATTTAATTTAGGTATGTGGTACCTATCCAGAAAACTATCCATTTCTTTTAGATTTTCCAGTTTTGTGCAATAGAGGTTTTTGAAATATGACCTGATGATTCGCTGGATTTCCTCATTGTCTGTCTGATTTTGTTAATTTGGATGCTCTGTCTGTGTCTTTTGGTTAGTTTGGATAAGGGCTTGTCTATTTTGTTGATCTTCTCAAAGAATCAACTCTTTGTTTCATTAATCCTTTGTATTGTTCTCTTTATTTCTATTTTATTGATTTCAGCTCTCAATTTGATAATTTCCTGGTGTCTGTTCCTTCATTTTCATTGATCTCTAGGAAGTCCTTAATTTATTTCTTTATTTCTTCCTTAACCCATTGGTGATTCAGTTGAGCATTATTCAGTTTCCATGAGATTGTAGGATTTCTGTAGTTTTGTTTTTTTTTTTTTTTTTTTTTTTGTTGAAATCTAACTTTAAACCACGGTGATCCGATACAACACAGGAGGTTATTCCAATTGTTTTGTATCTGTTGAGATTTGCTTTGTGGCCAATTATGTGGTCAATTTTAGAGAAGGTTCCATGGGGTGCTGAGAAGAAGGTATATTCTTTTTTGTTTGGGTGGAATGTTCTGTAGATATCGATGAAGTCCATTTGAGCCATAACATCAGTTAAGTCCATTATTTCTCTGTTAAGTCTCACTTTGGCCGATCTCTCCAGAGGTGAAAGCGAGGTGTTGAAGTCTCCCACTATTAATTTGTGGGGCTTTATATGTGATTTAAGCTTTATTAATGTTTCTTTTACATATGTGGGTGCCCTTGTGTTTAGGGCATAAATGTTAAGAATTGAAGCTTCACCTTGGTGGATTTTCCCTGCGATGAGTATTTAATGTCCTTCATCATCTCTTTTGATTGATTTTAGTTTGAAGTCTATTTTGCTGGATATTAGGATGGCTTCACCAGCTTGCTTCTTAAGACCATTTGATTGGAAAGTCCTTTCCCAGCCTTTTATTCTTAGGAGGTGTCTGTCTTTGAATTTGAGGTGTGTTTCTTGTATGCAGCAAAAAGATGGGTCCTGTTTTCATATCCATTCTGTTAGTCTGTGTCTCTTTATAGGTGAATTAAGTTCATTGATATTAAGTGATATCAATGACCAGTGATTGTTCGTTCCTGTTATCATTTTTATTTTTTGGTGGTAGTGTGTGTGTACTTCTCTTCTTTGGAGTTTACTGCTGTGGTGTTATCTGTTGTCTGTGTTTTCGAGGATGTATCTGACTTCCTTAGGTTGGAATTTTCCTTCTAGTGCTTTCTGTAGGGCTGGGTTTGTGCATAAGTATTGTTTAAATCTGGTTTTGTCTTGGAAGGTCTTGTTCACTCCATCTATGATGATTGAAAGTTTTGTTGAGTATATTAGTCTAGGCTGGTATCCATGGTCTCTTAGTGTCTGCATTATATCTGTCTAGGTCCTTCTGGCTTTCAAAGTCTCCATTGAGAAATCAGGTGTTATTCTGATGGGTTTGCCTTTATAAGCCACTTGGCCTTTTTCCTTTGCTGCCCTTAATATTCTTTCTTTATTCTGTATGTTTAGTTGTTTAATTATTATGTGGCGAGGGGACTTTTTTGGGGTGTGTAGTCTGTTTGGTGTTCTATAGGCTTCTTGCATCTTCATAGGCATTTCCTTCTTTAAGTTGGGTAAGTTTTCTTCTATGATCTTGTTAAATATATTTTCTGTGCCTTTGAGTTGGTATTCTTCTCCTTCCTCTATCCCTATTATTGGTAGGTTTGGTCTTTTTATGGTGTCCCAAATTTCTTGGACATTTTGCGTCATGACTTTCTTGGTTGTACTGTTTTCTTTGACTGATGAATCTATTTCTTCTAATGTATTTTCAACACCAGAGATTTTCTCTTCCATCTCTTGCATTCTGTTGGTTATACTTGCATCTGAAGTTCCTGTTTGTTTACTCAGATTTTCTATTTCCAGCATTCCTTCTGGTAGTGTCTTCTTCATTTTTTCTATTTCCCTCTTCAGGTCTTGGACTGTTTCCCTTGCTTTTTCATGATTTTCTTTCAGGGACTTATTGTTTTCTTCTGCTTTAATTCCTTTCCTCTAGTTTTTTATAACGTTCTTCTCATTTTTTGTTTGTCTGTTCCTCTACTCTATTTTTGATTTCTTCTATATAAGGCTCTAGCCTCTTCATGATGTTACTTATAAGGTTGTTTTCTTCTTCTTCCATTCTGTGATGTTCAGGTCTAGCTGTTGGAGAAGGGCTAGGTTCTGGTGATGCTGTATTGCTCTTTATTTTGTTGTATGTACTTCTGCCTTGTTGTCTGCCCATCTCCTTGTGGGTTTGTTCTTTGTCTTATCAGTCTACTTGGTCCAGACAGAGCTGACAGATTTAGGGAGCCTCTCTCTGGTCCAGACGGAAGCTCTGTGCCTGATGGGAGCTCTGGTCCAGATGAGAGTGCTGGCCGGACAGGTGGTGGTGGCTGGACTCTGAGTCTCAGGAAGTCCCTGGTGTCTCCTTATCTTGTCCAGATGGGAGTTCTGGGACAGGACGGAAGCTCTGGTCCAGATGGGAGATCCAGGGCAGGATGGAATGCTGGACACTGGTTTCTAAGTCTCTGGAAGTGGCTGGGGTCTCCAGCAGATGGGTGTGAGGGCAAGGTGTTGAGGTTGTAGTGTCCCCTGGAGGGTCTCTCTGGTCCAGATGGGAGTTCCAGGTCAGATGGGAGTTTCGGGCTGGTCTCTGAGTCTCAGGAAGTGGGTGGGGTCTCGGGCAAATGGGTGTGGGGGCAGGGTGTGGAGAATGCAGGGTCTGCTTTCAGTTTTGGGAAAGGGGAGCCTTCCCACAGGGCCCGCTGATTGGCTGGAAACTGGGGCCAAGTTGGGCAGGTCCTCCCAGGATGGTGCCCAGGGGTGGGACCCAGGGGCGGTTGCCTCTCTGACTATAACCCCAGGCACTCACCTCTAAGAAACTGTTTTTAAATGACAGATGTTAAAGCATTCATTCACTTGATGAAAATTATCCATGTCCTTACTTCAATGACACAGAGTCAAAGGAACAATGAAATGATTATAGAAGTGCTGAGAAGCTGGCTAATCAAATGTCACACACTTACCCAAAATAATTTATATTATTACAAATAATGTAATCCAACAAATGACTATTCTGACTCCAAGTAACTGCCACAACTGATTTCTGAATGAATGGTGCTTGTTGTCAGTAGGTTCATAAGTCCTCATAACAAAACAGTTCTATGACAGAACTGCCTGGTGTTCACACAGCATAGGCCCCACAAAAGGGAGAGCCTGCTAGAGTTCTGACACCCCATCCCCTACTCCTCCCACCTCTCCCCACACCTCTCCCTCCCCCACCTCTCTCACCACCTTTCCTTCCCCCTCCCCTCCCTTCTTCTTCTTCTTCTTCTTCTTCTTCTCTCTCTCTCTCTCTCTCTCTCTCTCTCTCTCTCTCTCGGCAGTTTACAGTTGCTATGGAGGTTCAGCCTCCTGTACCTTCTCATGGTCCTATAAGCAAGCCCCTAGTGAAACTTTGGTCAGTAACCCTAATTAAACCCATTCTTCCACCAGGACAGCAGGTGGAGTATTTATGTGTGGTGCTCTTCACCACTTCCCATTGGTTCATCTGGGTAACTTAAGCTCCTGAAATGGAAACAAATGAAAAAGATAAGGAAGAACATGAATCAAGAAATAAAGAAAAATACTTAACATTCATATAAATCGCTGATTTTGAGGTAGGCACCTTCACCTGTTGTTATCTCAGCCTCTCTGAAGTTTCCATGTTGAATTAAATCTTTGCCGATGCCTTTTTTTTTATGTTGAATAACTGTGGTGATATATTGTGCTCCCCCCAATATATTGTGCACACTTAACAAAGCTTATCTGAAGATGAGGAAAAAGCCAGCCACTATAGTAAACATAGAAGTCAGGCAGTAGTGGCATATGCCTTTAATCCTAGCATTCAGGAGGCAGAGATCCATCAGGATCTCTGTGAGTTCAAGGCCACACTGGGAACAGAGCCAGGCATGATGGCTCATACCTTGAATTACAACACTAGTTAACCATAAAGGTCTGGAGGTCTGTACAGACAGACAAGAAGTGACAGAGCTGGGAAGGAAGAGGAAGTGATGTAGCTGGGCAGAGAGAGTAAGTGAGATTGTAGGGACAGAAAGGCTTATAGTTGTGGGTATACAGGAAGTAGCTTGTGGTGGTATTGTGTTCCCCAAAAAATTGTGCACCCTAATAAACTTATCTGGGGTCAGAGAACAGAACAGCCACTAGATACAGAGGCTAGAAAATGGTGGCACTCACATCTTTAAACCTAGTCTTCTGGAGGCATGGATCTCTGTGAGTTCAAAGCTACAATGGAAATAGCCAGGTATTGTGACTCACGCCTTTAATCCCAGGAAGTGATGGCAGAAGGCAGAAAGATATATAAGGCATGAGGACCAGGAACTAGAGCTGGTTAAGCTTTCAGGCTTATTAGCAGCAGTTTAGCTGAGACCCATTCAGATATGAGGACACAGAGACTTCTAGTCTGAGGAAACAAGATCAGCTGAGGAATTGACCAGGTGAGGTTAGCTGTGGATTGTTCTGCTTCTCTGATCTTCCAGTATTCACCACAATAACTGTCCTCAGGTTTGATTTTATTAATAAGACCATTTAAGATTTCTGCTACAGTAGCTCTCTTTGGAGACTGAGGTGTCAGTGAGATAAGGTTGGTTGTGGCTTGTCCTATTCCTCTGATCTCTCAGTTTTAACCCCAATATCTGACACTGGGTTTTTATTAATAAGACAATTTAGTAATTCATCTTACATCTGGCAGCCCAATGTTTGTGGCAAGAATTCACTAAAAAGCCATTTGTAGCCTTGGAGGCCTCCAGCACAGGCCAGAGCTGCACATGGCTGGATCTCCACTCCATATGGGCTGGAGTCTTTTTGGCTTTTTCTCTCCTGGTGGGTGGTGGGCTCTCTCTGGATTTCCACCTCAGATTGCTACCACAAGAGGTATCTGCCTTGAATCTCCCTTGGACTTCTACTGTTCTACGCAGTCAGCAGACTTAGTGAGTCAATTAAGGTGTCTTAAAGGGAGAAATTAGTTAAAAGAGAATTTTTTCCCACATTAAAAAATAGGAAACATTTTTATAATGGAGGAAATTTAGTCTCTATTTGATAACACATTAGGCAGTCTGAAAATGGAACAAAATTAAATGAGAGGATGATTAATGTTGATGAGATGTACATAACATCAATAATGAATATTATTTGTTTGATCATTTTTATTTTAGCATTAAAAAGTTTGGTTAATTTGAATGCCAAGATAAAAAGTTTTAGAAAAACTTGTTAAAATGAATTATAGAGAAATTCAGACACAGAAGAATTTAACGGTGAACCTATCTCCACATTGAATTATATAGTTACAGAGAAACACCCTAAGGTTACCAGACAGAAAACATTAATCTACCCTGTAATCTTAAAGAAACAGCCAAATGCTCAAGGCTGTATATGAGCTATCTGGACTCCAGTGGAAATGTTAGATTTGAGGAGATTTAAAGAAGCTATAGTATATATGACATGCACTCTCCAATTGTAAAGCAGATGTTAAACTCATGGTCAAGTTGTAATAGAATCTCTCAGGCCTGGAAAGATTTGGTTACAGCTGTCCTAGTGGTTGGGCCACAGTTACAATGGATGACCTGGTGGAAAGAGGACGCAAAAACCATAGAACAGTGATGTAGGGCTAAAGATATTGAAATTTCCCAAAATAAACTTCTTGGAGAAGGCAATTATGCTGATATACAAAGACAATCTTTATATGATGACCACACCCTAATTGTATGCCTCATGGCAGCCATAAATGTATGGGACAGAATTGAAGAAGCAGGGAAGAAAACTGAGTCATTTACGAAAATTTTACAGGGTCCAAAAGAAACATTCACAGATTGCTTTCTTTCTTTCTTTCTTTCTTTCTTTCTTTCTTTCTTTCTTTCTTTCTTTCTTTTCTCTCTCTCTCTCTCTCTCTCTCTCTCTCTCCCTCCCTCCTTCCTTTCCTTCCTTCCTTCCTTCCTTCCTTTCTTTCTTCCTTTTTTATTTTTTATTTTCAAGACAGGATTTCTCTGACTAGCTCTGCACCTTTCCTGGAACTCACTCTGTAGCCCAGAGATCCACCTGGCTCTGCCTCCCAAGTGCTGGAATTAAAGGCATGCACTACCACCACCAGGCTACATATTTCTTACAAAGGCTCTCTTCAGCAGTAAATAGAATGATACTGAACTCAGAAGCTAGACAGATAATAATTGAAACTCTGGCTTTTGAGAATGCTGATGTAGCTTGTAAAATGGTAAGTAAAGGCATGATCAATACTCTTGGAGAAATGGATCTAGAATACAATTATTATTGAATCTCGTGACTATGATGATATGTGTATAGAAGAGGTGATTTCAAGAGGCTTGAAGAAAAATAATAATGTCAGGTGCTTTAATTGTGGTAAACAAGGCCACCTAAAAAAGGGATAGGGCATTCCTAGAAACAATGTTTCTCCAAGAAACAATAGCAACAGAACACCCCTTCCTTCTGGAATGTGCAGAAGGTGTGGAAAATGCAAACATTGGGCTAACAAATGTAGATCAACAAGGAACAGACAAGGTAATCCTTTGCCTTTGCCATTGGGAAATGCTCTTGCAGGCCCCCATGGCAAATTCAGTTCAGTCCTTTCCTGCCATCATAGAAGAAACCCCTTCCCAGAACAATTCAATAACCAAATGCCTATTGTAGTAAACCACACTGCTCAGGGTGATAGAACAGCTATACCATAGAGAACAGAAAATTCAGGAGAAACCATAAAGCAAGTTTTTTGGCAAACTTCTATAAATGAACAAAGATCAACATTAAAAATAAGAATGACATTCTCATGGAAGGTCTTGTAGGCACAGGTGTGGATGTCACAATAATTGCACCAAATTGCCATCCAAATTGGCCTCTTCAGGTGGTAAATGTTCAGCTGTTAGGGATTGGTACATTATCTCAAGATGGGTCAAATGTGTAGGTCCAGAAGGATAGAGAGGAAAATTAAAGCCATATGTGGCTAATATAGCTATGAATTTATGGGACCATGGTCTATTACAACAATGGAATACCCATATCAACATTCCTCCAACCTTAGAAACAAATCATAAACTAACCCATGTTTCTGAGAGAAGTATTAGAAGATATTATAAAGAACAGTCACTAGCCATCCAGATTGTACAAGAATAGGGCAAAACAGCTGCTAATCTTTCAAAGACACCAATAGCTCAACCATTAAAATGGGTAACAGACAAGCCTATATGGGTTCAGCAATGGCCTTTAACAACAGAGAAACTGCAGGCATTGGAAGAGCTGGTACAAGAGCAGTTATTTGCTCAGTATATTGAAGAATCAATCAGCCCCTGGAATTTCCCTGTATTTGTTATTAAAAAGAAATCTGGTAAATGGAGAATGGTAACAGATCTAAGAGCAATTAACAAGGTTATTCAGCCAATAGGCTCTCTACAATCTGAAATTTCTTTGCCTACTCTGTTACCTAAAGGATGGCCTCTTATAGTTATTGATTTAAAAGACTGTTTCTTCTCAATACTCTTATAAGAAAAAAGACAGAGAAATATTTGCCTTCATGGTGCCTACTTATAATAATTCTCAGCCAGTTAAGAGATATCAATGGAGGGTTCTCCCATGAGGAATGTTAAATAGCCTTTTCCTGTAACAATTTCCTCAATCTATAATTTATCATTAGATGGATGATATTTTACTAGCTGATTCAAATGCAGATACCTTAGAAAGAATGTTTTAAGGAGTAAAGAAAAGTTTGCCTTGTTGGGGATTACAAATTGCTCCTGAAAAGATACAAAAAGGAGATTCTATTAATTATTTAGGATATAAAATAGGTCTATAAAAATTACTCCCCCCCCTCAGCTGAATAGGCTGCATTCTTTTGGAACACACCACAGAACGGGGTTTGGTGACTGTAGCAGTGTTCACTCCTCAGTCCTTTCACTTACCCACTGCCATACCCAGCAGATCCAGCCCTCCTGTGCCAGGAATGCACTGCCACTGGCACCATACCCTACCCATACCCAGCACTGACCCCAGAGCAGAAGAAGGAGCTGGTTGACATCACTTATAGAATTGTGGCTCTGGGCAAGGGCATCCTGGCTGCAGATGAGTTCACCGGAAGCATTGCCAAGCAGCTGCAGTCCATTGGCACTGAGAACACAAAAGAGAACAGGCACTTCTACCGCCAGCTGCTGCTGACTGTTGATGGCCGTGTGAATCCTCCCATTGGGGAGGGAAGTGATCCTCTTCCATGTAACACTATACCAGAAGGCAGATGATGGACATCCCTTTCCCCAAGTTATCAAGTCCAAGGGCGGTGTTGTGGGCATTAAGGTAGATGAAGGCGTGGTGCCTCTGGCAGGAACCAATGGCGAGACTACCACCCAAGGGCTGGATGGGCTGTCTGAACGCTGTGCCCAATATAAGAAGGATGGAGCTGACTTTGCTAAACAGCATTGTGTGCTAAAGATTGGGAAACATACTCCCTCAGCCCTTGCCATCATGAAAAATGTCAGCAGAATGGCATTGTCCCCATTGTGGAGCTTGAAATCCTCCCTGATGGGGACCATGACTTAAAGCGCTGTCAGTATGTAACTGAGAAGGTACTGGCTACAAGGCTCTCAGTGAACACCATGTCTATCTGGAAGGCACATTGCTGAAGCCCAACATGGTCACCCCAGGCCATCCCTGTACCCAGAAATTTTCCAATGAGGAGATTGCCATGGCAACTGTCACAGCGCTTCATCGCATAGTGCCCCTTGCTGTCCCTGGGGTCACTTTCCTGTCAGGAGGGCAGAGTGAGGAAGAGGCATCCATCAACCTCCATCAACCTCAATGCTACCAACAAGTGCCCACTGCTGAAACCATGAGCCTTGACTTTCTCTTATGGCCGAGTCCTGCAGGCCTCTGCTCTGAAGGCCTGGGATGGGAAAAAGAAGAACCTGAAGGCTTCCCAGGAGGAATACATCAAGCGAGCTCTGGCCAACAGCCTCGCTTGTCAAGGAAAGTATACCCCAAGTGGTCAGTCTGGAGCCGCAGCCAGTGAATCTCTCCTCATCTCTAACCATGCCCACTAAGCAGAGGTGATCTAAGGCTGCCCCATTGACACTCCACCTCCCCAACTTGCTTTTGAAGAGGGTGCCTTCTGGTGCTTTCCCATCACTCTTATGCTGTCCTCATGACTGGTGTGTGGTGCTGTCTGTGAACACTAATTCTGCCATCCCTTCCAGTCCATTGCCAATAAACAACTATTTAAGGGGGAAAAAATTTGCACCCAAAAGGTGCAAATTAGGAGAAATTAATTATGGACTCTTAATGACTTTCAAAGATTATTCAGAGACATTTCACATCTATGTATTATTGTTGAGGTAAAAAAATGATGAACTGCATAAATTTTTCAAAACCTTAGAAGGTGACAAGGACTTAAATAGTCCAAGAGAATTATCAGCTCAAGCTGAGAAAGAATTGGCTTTGGTGGAAAAGAAAATTACAGGATGCACATGTGGATTGTGTGGATCCAAAGCTTGCTAGCATTCTTGTTATTTTACCCTCTAGGCATTCTCCTACAAGAATTTTAATGCAGAGGGGAGATAGTATATTGGAATGGATATTTCTACCAAATAAACAGAGTAAAAAATTAAAAATATATGTGGAAAAGATCTCTGAGTTGATTTTAACAGGAAAATTGAGACTTCATCAATTAGCAGGAATAGACCCAGCAGAAATTGTCATGCCTTGAACTCAGGATGATATTGACAAATTACAGGCAGAAGGTGAACCTTGGCAAAGAGCTTATGGTAATTTTTTGGAAGAGATTAACAGCAAATATCCCCAAAGTGATAGAATTCAACTTATAAAGAGAGCTGATTGGATCCTGCCTCTCATTGTATGGGAAATACCAATACCTGGTGCCCCTATGTTTTATACAGATGCAAACAAGGAAAGGCAGGTTACAAATTAGAAAATTTAAGTAAAGTGGTTCAAAGTCCTTATAATCTGGTTCAAATACAGAAATTATATGCTATTCTGTGGGTATTAATGGATTTTCTGGAGCCTCTCAACATTGTTACTGATTCTCAGTATGCTGAAAGACTGATCTTACATATTGAGACTGCAGAATTTATCCCTGCTGAGTCAGAATTAACTTCGTTATTTATTCAGTTACAAGATATAATCATGAATAGGAAGCATCCCTTATATATAACTCACATCTGGTTCCACACAGGTCTGCCATGACCTCTAGCACAAGGTAATGATGAGATCAATAAACTATTAATAGGAAATGTGCTGGGGGGGGCTCAGATTTTCATTAAAAAATTCATGTCAATAGTAAGGGTTTAAAAAGGGATTTTTCCATATCCTGGCAAAAAGCCAAAGAAATTGTAAGGAAATGTCCTACTTGTTCTTTTTACAATTAGACTCCATTACCAGCAGGATGTAATCCAAATGGTATTCAGAGAAATGAAATGTGGCAGATGGATGTGTTTCACTTTGCAGAATTTGGAAAATTGAAATATGTACACCATACCATTGACACTTATTCAGGATTTCAATGGGTGACTGCTTTGAGTTCTGAAAAAACTGATTCTGTAATCACTCATTTGCTAGAAGTTATGGTCATCATAGTTATACCTGTACAAATTAAAACTGACAATGCTCCAGCATATATTTCTGGTAAAATGAAACAGTTTTTTGCTTATTGCAATATAAAGCAATATAAATGTATACCACATAATCCTACAGGCAAAGCTGTCATAGAAAGATCAAATAGAACTCTAAAGGGTATGCTAAATAAACAGAAAGGAGTAACAAAACCCCCAGAAATAGATTACATAATGCTCTATTAAGTTTGTATTTTCTCAATGCTAATGAGAAAGGAACAACAGCTGCAGAGAGATGTTGGATAATAGAAAAAACTACAGAATTAAACCAGCCTATATACTTTAGACATGTGCTGACCTCAGAACAGAACCCAGGATATGTATTACGTTGGGGATGAGGTTTTGCTTTGGTTTCTACAGGAGAAGAAAAGCTATGGATACCATCAAAATTGATAAAGGTTCGATTTGAACAAGAAAGACCTCTTGATTAGAAGAGGTGATAGTTCATCAATCAGCATGACCATTCAGTTTAAATTAATCTATACAACTCATAATTACTTTTCATTTTGTCAGAAATAACTTGCCAAAAGGGAACCTCCCCAAAGTATAGGGTTGGAGAAGGGTTTTGTTTTTGCCTTTCAGGAGAATGAAGGCTAAGGAATCTGAAGAACCCTGTCAAATGAGACACATGAAGAAAAAGGTCAAGTCATACAGGAAAAAGAGTAAAATGGACTACTAGTATATCACATGTAAAAATTCATAAGTCTTCCTAAATGTTTGTTTCTGTTCTTCTTTACAGACATATAACACAAGTGGTCTTTATGTAGTCCCAGTTCAATTAAAAATTAAAGCTGGCTTTGGAGTTGGAGAATAGCTCTCTTCTTCTCTGAATCCCAGCATGTTTGTTCAAAGGAAAATGCAAAATCTCTGTATCATGTCAGAAGAGCCATCGGATATGAAACAGAAGAAAACCAAAATTAAGGGACTATTTTATTGCCAGCAATCTCATAATTCTTTGGTTCTATTTTTACTCTTTAAAACTTTTCTTAAGGTATAAAATTTATATCAAAATTTATAAGGTTTATATATATATATTATATATATATTAAACTTTTGTCATGATATTAATGGTCATATAGAGTACTAACTAATTCTAGAAAAAAAGGCTTCATCTAGCTGCCTGTACATGTTTTTGTATTTGAGTCACTATCAGTTTCTGCATGGAATTATGACCAGGCCTAGCAGCAAATTTGAAGTCTCTAGAAAGATGGGGCCCCACAACTATGATTCCATCAGGATGAGATAATACCACTAAGCTGACAAATATCACCCAAAGATTGACTTTGGACTACAAACTGCTCAGGACAATTTTGAGATGGCTAGCTGAGATAATCCAGCCTCAAAGACTACTAGAGCAAGAACTTGAAATAAGCCATGCATTATGCAGAGACTGGACAACCAATGATAGTCCTCTCCCAGGACTTGACAATTAACTCAACATTTTTCTTTTCAGGATCCCCTAAAGATGCCTTTACCCCCAGACAGCAGGAAGTAATTTTAAGAACATGATACTCATATTCCCAAGAGGTAGGGTGGGTGGTTTTGGGTTTGTCAATGGGTTTTAGATAATTGTCATTGTTTAGGATGGTTGGTTACGAGTTGTTATTGTTAATGGTCAGGAAAAAGGCTAAACAAAGGAGATTAGATTTAAGGTTTGTATTTGAAAAGAAAAAAAGAGGATATAGATAAGAGGTAGATTATTGAATCCTCTCTGAAAAAAAAAAGACATAGAAATGAGAGAATAAAGGGTAGATCATTGAATCTGAAAAGTAAAAAGAGACAAGATAGATATGATATAGATGAAAAGGTAAATTATTGAATCTACTTTTAAAAGGCAACTATTAGTTTTAAATATGTTACATTGGATTGGATTTTTATATATTGTATACAAATTATGTATATTGCTATAAATTTGAGATTGATTTATATAGATATGATAAGATAAAAAGGTAGATTATTGAATCTACTTTTTAAAGGCAACTACTAATTTTAAATATTTTACATTGGATTATATTTTTGTATATTATTTATAAATTTTATACATTGATACAAATCTGAGATTGATTTTCTTGGAATATATTATACATGTATTTCTAATCTTGTCCAAGGTATTGTACCTATACAGTTCATTTAACAATGTAATGCAATTTGCTAATCCTTGAAAGTTATTATTAGCAACTAATTAGAATGTAAAGAAATGAAAGTTAGTAGTTATTACAACTGAACTTGTAGTCATATTAAGTATGTTTTCAAGTTCAAGCAGAGATATATTTTAAATATCCAGGTCATCTTCAAACACTTCAGAGATCTGAAGAATATAGCATTTAAAATGTTTTAATAAGATAGATTTTTTTTTTATGACAATGAGACATATTTGCTCCTGGCAGCATGAATTTACTTCATAGAAAATGGTGGGCATTGAAGAAACTACACATGAAGGTTACTTTCATTGTGGCAAAAGTTAGCCACTGGGCAAGAAAGTGCCCTCAAATTGACTGCTGACAGTATGCTGTCCAAAATGGACAAGTAGGACACAAAACAAAGGACTGCTGATCCTTGTCAAGACAAGGCAAGAGGGCTCTTTAAAAAATCCTGCTTCACAGAGGAGTCTGTCAGATGTGCTTGGCCTATAGGCCAAAGATGATGCCCCAGTGTTGCAGAGAAATATTGGATGACTGTCCAGGCAGCCAGTTGTTTCTGTCATAATTCACATTTTTTTGGAAGTCACTTGTTTGCACTGATAAGAAATTCAGAAAAGAAACTCACTATAGAGGTGTTAAGTGTATACGTTTGAAAGACATCAACAGATAGTTTTGGTTGTACAAATTATGATAGAAGATAAATTTGATACAATCCTTTGGATTCTCAAAAATAGGATAGATAATGGAATATTACTTGTATATATTGTATGTAGTTGTTGTACTTATTGTATATAGTTTTCTTATATTAGTTATAATGTTTTATTTTTATTTTAGACAAAAAAGGGGAAATGTAGTGATATACTGTGTCCCCCAACATTTTGTGCACACTAATAAAGCTTTTCTGAGGATCAGAGGGAAAAGCCAACCACTATAGTAAACAGAAGTCAGGCAATGGTAGCACACACCTTTAATCCTAGCGTTTGGAAAGCAGAGATCCATCCAGATATCTGTGAGTTCAAGGCCACACTGGGAACAAGCCAGGCATGATGGTACACACTTTGAATTCCAACAGTAGTTAGCCATGAAGGTCTGGAGGTCTGTACAGACAGACAGGAAGTGACAGAGCTGGGCAGGAAGAGGAAGTGAAACAGCTAGGTGGAAAAAGGAAGTGAGATTGCAGGGACAGAAAGGCATATAGTTGTGGGTATACAGGAAGTAGCTTTTTTTGGAGACTGAGGTGTCAGTGAGGTAACGTTGATTGTGGCTTGTCCTATTCCTCTGATCTCTCGGTTTTAACCCCAATATCTGGGTCTGGGTTTTTATTGATAAGACCATTTAGTAATTCATCTTACAAATAACTACTAAGAGCTTAAAACTGAAAACTTTCTGGAGTCAATGCTGGCAGTTTGCAGTGGTGAATGCTGGTGTAGTGGTCCCCACCCATCTGAAAGGAACACATTCTATGGCATTCCTGAAAAGAGATAGTAAGTGTTTGTGATGGTTAGTTTTTGTCAACTTGGCCAAAACTAGAGTCACCGGGGAGGAAGAACACTCAGTTGAGGAATTACCTCTATCAGATTTATTTGTGTGCATGTCTATGAGGCATTTTCTTAATTGCCAATTGATATGGTAAGGCCCAACCCAATATTGGCAATATCAGCCCTAGGCAGGTGAGGCTAAACTGTATGGAAAAAGTAGCTGAGCAAGCCAGAGGAAGCAATGCAATAAGCCGCATTCCTGCATGGTCTCTGCCTCAGTTCCTGCCTGGACTTCCCTCATGATGGGCTCAGAATCTGTAAACTGAAAAACACCTTTTCTCCATGAGTTGACTTGGGCCCATGTTTTAATCATAGCTAACTAGGACAGTATGGAGGCTCTCCTCCACACCCAAGCATTCAGGTCTGTATCATTTGCTGTTGAAACATGATGAAATACCAAGAAGGTGTATGTGATTTTGGTAAACTGATTAATATCATGGTCAAGGGACTGAAACATTGAGATTGTATTGGAGAAAACCCAATGTCTACATTTTCACTTTTATGTCATTGCAGATACCCTTAGGGTGGCCAGGGGCACCACCTTTATTAACAGGAATGCAAATTCCAGTACTTATCTTCCAAGAATTTCTTCACTGCAGAGAAGTATAAGTGCAACCACTTCACAATAAGACATCTGCTACCTGTTTTAGTGAATGTATGGATTCCTTGTTCTAGTACCTGACTGATGTTTACACTCTGCAGTACCACTTAACAGTGCTATACTCAATCTGTCCTGCCATTCCTGCTATTGCCTTAGCGCCTCCTTTGCACTTTATGAATGAAGGTTCTACCTGCAACTTCTTACAGAACAAAT
Source organism: Onychomys torridus (assembly GCF_903995425.1). NCBI lineage: Eukaryota > Metazoa > Chordata > Mammalia > Rodentia > Cricetidae > Onychomys > Onychomys torridus. The sequence goes on from NC_050444.1 coordinate 4,109,558, forward strand.
TGGTTGATTTGCAATTGAAGGCTTTTTCGTGTGTGTGTGTGTGTGTGTGTGTGTGTGTGTGTGTGTGTGTGTGTGTGAAACTTTCCTATGAATCAGATTGAACAACTTAACTTTTCTGGAGATGTGGTAGCAAGACTTCTCCACCCTTTTTAGGAATTTCTATAATTTTCAGTCCAAACCTATTCCTGAGTTTGTGTGAACAAGCCGTAACAGCAGCAAATAAAGAAGAACTTTTATTGAAGTCTTTGTATGAGCTCACCACTTTGTGGTATAACATGCCGGGTCACATTTTCTGAATATCTTCTGTATTTAATGCTTTGCTCAATTTTCTTATGTACTGTTATAACTCTTCTAGTCTGAGGTGTGATGGTGAAGTTAGCATGGATTTATTTTTCCTTCATCATGATTTTAAGGGTAGATTTGTTTCACCATAAGTCTTAAAAAGGCAGCATACAACGTTATTTTCTTTCCTCATTAAGTTAATACCTTCACCTTTTCACTTAAAGTACATTTTTTTTTTTTTTTTTTTTTGGTGTGTCCTACTTGTCAACCTCACTACTCATGTATTTGGGAACTGTTATTTAGTAAAACAAGGGCCACCTTATCACAAGCACTGTGATACTACAACAGTTGATCTGTAATAGAGGGAGCTGCTGTTGATTGTGGGCAGGTCACCCATACAAGGTGGATTCAGTATACAAAGGGAAGACTCATGTTCTACATGGGATGGGCAGAATGAAGCAGGACAATGCAACACCCCGGGATGGCATGCAGATGGCATGTATTTTAAAGCTCTTAATGTGTCCATTTCTAGAGTTTTGACCCAAGGCTTCTGGACTGGAGTTTACCATGAGTTACTGAGGCTTTGGGAAGGGAAAGTACAGAGAAGGTGGTACCACTGTGCTATGTTCACCAGCAACTGTGGTTTGGGAAAATCAACCTACATTTGCACTTACTGTAGGAACACATGATCTACACAAACTGCCATAGGAATATATACATACATAAATACTCAGTATTTACAAGTTCTCATATGTGCTGATGTTTATATGTGATACCAGGATTGACACTTCCTGTGCTCTTGCAGTTGTTTGAAGACTTGCCCAGGAAAGGAAGATTTGAGTAACCTGGCCATTCTGTGGTTGAACAGGTAATTTTCTGCTTTCCTGTGTTCCCTATTACACCATGAACAAGTGTCTCTGTCATGGTTTATTTATTCTGCCTTTTTTTTTTTTTTTTTTTTTGCATTTGTGCTCTTTGATTGGTGATTTTGCTATTCATATGGTACCCAAGCACAGTTCTGAAGCACTCCATAGTTTTTCCAAACCAGGAAGACTAGAGCTTCTTATGAAGAATATACATTAGAAAAGCTTTATTTAGAGCTATTGTAATGATGGCTGGGAGTTTGGTGTTGAGTCAGAAATGTATTTTAATTAAGGAGTCATTAAAAAGCTTTATGTTGTTAATCCATCAAACAGTGAAAATGTTGTAAGTAGAGGTTCATAGGAGCCTCCCCTGGCTTTCTCACAGTGTGCCATGTTGCCTAATCTGATCTCCATGTGACTACAAAGAACAACTGTGAATAACACCTGCACATGCACACACACTGAAGAGAGTTTCCCACAAGTTAGATAGACAAAATGCACACACACACACACACACACACACACACACACACACACACACAGACACATACACACACACACACACATATGCATGAAACTATATTCAAGGAAAATAAATCTACTTGAGAAGATAAATATATAAACAAAGGTAAAATAAGTGGAAGCATTTGAATGATAACATAGAGAGGTCAATTAAGATAAATTGGTGGCTGAGTGGAGAATGTGTTAACCTATCAGAGTCCATCTCCCCTCCCCACTTTTATTGAAAATAGATTATTTTCTCATACAATATATTCTGATTATAGTTTCTCCTCCATCTACTCCTTCTGGTTCTTTTCCACCTCCCCTCCCATATAGATCCACTCCCCTTCTGTCCTTCATTAGAAAAAAACAGGCTTCTAAAAAATAATAATAAAATATAACAAAATAAAACATAATAAGATAAAACAAAAACCATTACATCAAAGTTGGACAAGGTAAATGAACAGAAGGAAAAGAGCTCAAGAGTCAGAGACCAACATGTTCACAAACTTAGGAGTCCCATAAAAATACTAAACTTAAAGCTATACTATATACACAGAGGACCTGGTGCACACCTCTGTTGGCCCTGTGCTTTCTGCTTCAGTCTCTGTAAGTTCATATGAGCTTTGCTCAGTTAGTTCAGAAGACCTTGTCCTCCTGTTATCCTCATCCCCTCTGGCTCTTACACTCTTTCTGCCTTCTCTTTCTTGTGGTTCCCTGAGCTCTGAGGGAAAGTATTTGATAGAGACATCCCATTTAGAGGTGTGTGTTCCAAGGACTCTGTCTCTCTCTGTCTCTCTCTGTCTCTGTCTCTGTCTCTCTCTCTCTGTGTGTGTCTGTGTGTGTGTGTGTGTGTGTGTGTGTGTGTGTAATGTTTGGCTGTGGATCTATGTATTTGTTCCCATCCACTGAGGGAGGAAGCCTCTCTGATGATGACTGAGCAAGACACCAGTCTATCATTATAGCAGAATATCATTAGGTGTCATTTTATCACTTTTTAAAGAAAAGACCAGTAGTGTTTGGTTTTACCCTAGGTCTCTGAGCTATCTAGTCTCTGGTTCTTGGTCACCCAAGCAATGTTGAGTATGGGTTTGACCTTGTGGAGTGGCCCTTAAGTCAAATTGAAAATTATCAAGGTACTTCTACAAGCTTTGTACCACCATTACTCTAGCATATTTTGTGGGCGGGACAGATTGTAGATCAAAGGTTTTGTGCCTGGGTTGGCATTTATGTTTCTCTTTTGGTAGCCTGCTGAGTACCTTCCCATACCAAAGACACTGGAATATAGGAGTTAAGGTTTCATGTAGGCACCAGCTTCATGATCAGTGAGTAGGTGTTGACTTCTGCAGTGGGGCCTTGATGTCAGTTTGTGAAGAGCAACCAATTGTCTTGGCAACAGTCTGGGTTATTTGGGGATTTCTATGGGACCCATTTCGCCAACAACTCAGATTGGACAGAACCCAATCCCAATACTAGAAGCTTAATTTGCAAACAAGAGATGGCCAGTTGGGACTCTGTCTCCCCCATCATTTGAAGACTTCATTAGGATTGCCTTCTTCTAGGAAGTTTCTACTAAGTTTCCATACCCACCCCTCAGTTTTAGCTGTCTCTCCCTACATTCCTTCCCTCAGCCACCTCTTCCTTCTCCCTCCACACCTCATCCTCCAGTTCCCACCCTCCTGCCCTCAGTCCATCCATAAAATCTATTCTATTTCCCATCCAAGGGAGATCCATGTGTCCCCCCTAGAGCCCACCTCTTTACCTAACCTCTCTGGGTATGTGGGTTATAGCTTGGTTATCATTTACTTAACAGCTAATATCCACTTAAAAATGAATATGTAACATATTTGTCTTTCTAGGTCTGGGTTATCTCACTCAGGATGATTTTTTTTCCAGTTTCATCCATTTGCCTACAAATTTCATGTCATTTTTTTAAACAGCTGAGCAATACTCTATTATACAAATGTACTACATTTTCTTTATCTGTTTTTTGGTTGAGGGACATCTAGGTTGTTTCCAGTTTCATTCTATTATGAATAAATCCACAATGAACATAGTTGAGTAAGTGTTCTTGTGATATGAAGGAGTGCGTTTTGGACATTTGCCCATGGTATATGTAGGTCTTGAGGTAGATAGATTCCCAATTTTCTGAGGAACTGCCATATTGATTTCCATAGTGGGTATACACGTTTTCACTCCCACCAGCAATGGAGAAGTGTTCCCCTTGCTCCACATCCTCACTGTCATGAGTTGTCACTTATGTTTTTGGTCTCAGCAATTCTGACTAAGTAAGATGGAATCTCAAAGTAATTTTGATTTGCATTTTCTAGATAGTAAGGATGCTAAAATTTCTTTAAGTGTTTCTCAGGCACTTGAGTCTCCTCTATTGAGAATTTCCTGTTTAGATTTATATCCTATTTTAAAATTGGATTGTTTGTTTTTTAATATCTAATTTCTTGAGTTCTTTATATATTTTGTATATTAGTCCTCTATAAGATGTGTAGTTGGTAAAATTTTCTTCCCATTTTATAGGCTGCTGCTTTGTACAAATGATAGTATTCTTTGCCTTATGGAAGCTTTTCAGTTTTATGGGGTTCCATTTATTAGCTTTTGATCTTAGTACCTACACAAATGGTGCTTTGCTCAGAAGTTCTTTTCCTATGCCAATGAGTTCTAGGTCATTCCCCAGTTTCTTTTCTATCAGGTTCAGTGTACCTGGTTTCATGTTGAGGTCTTTGATCAATTTGGAGTTGAGTTTTATGCAAGGTGATAAGTATAGATCTATTTTCATTCTTCTCCATTCAGCTATCCAGTTAGACCAGAACCAGTTGTTGAAGATGTTGCTTTACCTCTGCATCTTCAGTTTGATCCCATTGATCAATGTGTCTGTTTCTGTGCTAATACCACACATTTTTTATACTATAGTTTTGTAGTACATATTAAAATCAGGGCTCTAGCAGTCCTTTTATTGTTCAGGATTGTTTTGGCTATCCTGGAATTTTTGTTTTTCCATATGAAATTGAGTATTATTCTTTTGAGGTCTATAAAGAGTTGTGTTGGAATTTGATGGGAATTGCATTGAAACTGTAGATTGCTTTTGGTAGGCCATTTTTACTATGTTAATCCTATTTATCCATGAGCATGGGAGATCTTTCCATCTTCTGATATCTTCTTCAATTTCCTTCTTCAAAGACTTGCAGATTTTATCATACAAGTCTTTCACTTGCGTGGTTAGAGTTACTCCAAGATGTTTTATATTATTTAAGGCTATTGTGAACGGTGCTGTTTCCATGATTTCTTTCTCAGTCTGTTTGTCATTGATGTATAAAAAGACTACTGATTTTTGTGAGTTGATTTTGTTTCTAGCTACTTTGCAGAAAGTGTTTATGAGCTGTATGAGTTTCTCAGTGGAATTTTTTGGGTCAGTTATGAATAATATAATATCATCATCAAATAAAGATATTTTGATTTCTTCCTTTCAAACTTATATTCCCTTGATCTCCTTCAGTTGTCTTATTGTTAGAGTCATTCTTTTTTTGTTTTTGTATTTTTGAGACAAAGTTTTTCTGTGTAGCCCTGGCTGTCTTGGAACTCACTCTGTAGACCAGGCTGGCCTTGAACTAAGAGATCCTCTGCCTCCTGAGTGCTGGGATTAAAGGTATGTGTCATTACCACCATGCTAGAATCATTCTTAATATTCAAATAAAATTGTTTTCTGCCCCAACTCCTGTAGTTTGGCTACTCTTTCCTTATTTTGCAGTACAAGGCTGTATCCTGATATGATGAACAGATCCATCCTTATTCTGTGAAGACCAGTCTCCCAGTATCTGCTCACTTTCCTCACATAGCAGAGCCTGTTCCCCTGGCGTCTTCCTATGGTCTCAGCAGTGTCATCAGACCTGCTGGTTAATGGCCTTTGCTCTGGTTATATTCTTTGATCATGACAGATCATTCTATTTGTAATCTATATCTAATCTGTGTTTCTGCCAAAGTTCCAGCCCTTGTTTTTCCCATTTAGTTGTGAACTGAAGTTTCAAGTGAGGTGTTGAAATGGAAAGTATCTGTAATTCAGAAAGGGGAGAGAGTCTCTTTTGTCATGCATCGTGATGTCAATCACTTGAGGGAGCTTCAGAAACTCTCCCGGAATTTCAACTAAGACTATTTTCTTTTCCTTGATGTCTGTCTTTCTTTAATGTGAGAACTACAAAAGAGATCCCAGATATACTTGGGAGTAGAGTTCCTTAACTGGGCATTTCTAGGACTTGACAAGTGGTCCATATCCTTATGAGAGAAGAACTTCTTTCTTTTTTCACTCTGGTTCCTCCTCCATAAACATTCTTCTCAATGATGGTGTCTCCTGCTATTTCTCCAGAAACACATCCTAGCTTTCCCTGTGCTTCCCTCCTTCCTCCCTTCCCGCCATTCCTTTTTTCTCTCCTCTGTAAGTAGATTCATTAATCTGATACCTAGAATAATTAATTCCCAGTTTTCTTGGTTCCCTTAATATCTCTATTCAGACCCTGTTATTTTCCGTGAATTCACAAAGTACTTTCCTTATTTAGTCCATTTCAAATTTATACTCATGTCTTAGTTAAGGGTCTGTTGCTGTAAAGAAGAGATACCATAATTATGGCAACTCTTATAAAGAAAAGCATTTAATTGGGACTGGCTATAGTTCAGAGGTTCAGTCCATTGCCATCATGGTAGGAAGTATGGTGGTATGCAGGAAGACATGGTACTGGAGAAGGAGTCAAGAGTTCTACATGTGGATCAGCAGGCAGCAAGAGAGAGACACCTTGGGTCTGGCTTCAGCATCTGAAACTTCAAAGCCCACCCTCAGTGACACACTTCCTCCAACAAGGCTACACCCACCCACTGTAACAAGGCCACACTTCCTAATAGTGCCACTTCCTATGAGCCTATGGGACCACCACAAAGCACATTTTCTTACCTTTTACTACAACATCATATTTATTAGCTCTACAAGTAGTATAAAAAAAAAAAAAAAGCAACCTTAGGACAGTTATCTGTGCTCAGTCATTGGCCTCAGTAGGTAGGATGGAGAATAGGTGACATGTTTTATCTACACAGGTTATCATATAATTTCAGGGTTCTAACAGGAAATTAACTGAGTGGTCACTTTCTTTTGCTGTGATTGAATAAATGCATTTGCTGATAAACAATGAATGAAACAATTTAGCAGGAGGAAGTACTTATTCTGCTCAGTTCCTGGGGTTTCAATCCATCCTAACATGGAGAGAACAGTGGCTCCCATTGCAGCGCCAGAAAGCAGAGAGCATCTGTGTTGAGAGTCCTCTCCTCCCCCTTGTATTCAATTCAGGTCCCCAGCCTATTGGATGATGTCATCCACACTCAACTGCTGTAAGATTTGAGCATAGGCAGACAACTGCTTAGGTGCAGTAGGAATGTGTGTCCAGGTAGGCAGCTGCTCAAATGCTGTAAGAACGTTTACAGGCAGACAACACTGCTCAGGTGCTGTAGGAAGGTGAACACACACACAGAGCTAGACATGATGGACTGATAGGGAGACTTCTTCCTGGACATGTAGCCAGCCTGCACATAAAATGATGAAATGGGATGCAGGAGACCAAATGTCAGGTTAAGTATGTAGAGGCTGAAGATGTAAATAGCAATGGCTTCAATGTACTGGAAAAATACTAGTTGAGACAGGTACTTTCTCTGACCATCCAAAGAGCAGTAGTCCCTGAAAGGGAGATGAGGTTGTCAAAAACTAAGAGTGAGAGTAGCATGTGGTGAGATGGAGCTCAGGGGACAGAGTATCCTGGAAAGTGGTGGTGGGAGTGGGTAACAGCCTAGTTCCCATCAGAGAGAGAGCTGGACAGAGTTGGGATTTTGAGGCGACTCTTAATGCTCAGCCTGTTTTTCTCTAGGCACATGCTTATGGCTAGAGTGGAGTCTGCCCCATGAGGCAGTCATCAAAATAGAAGGGCAAGAGCCTTAGCTAAATTATGGGAATTCACACAAGAAGTGCTTGTGCTTTCTGTAAGTTTGCTGAGCAAAGACTGCAGTTTTTCCTGATCCCAAAGAGACAAGATCTCTGCCTGTACTCTAATTAGGTGCATAAAATAATGACAGCCCACACTGGCACATAAGAGAAGTGATTATTAATGCTCAAACTCTGCTGTCTTGTCCCTTCCTTCCCAAAAACATACTGGGTGGAGGTATTTTCCTACCTCTCTGGGTAATCACACTTCCTCTCCCCTTAGATTTCTTTGCCATAGAGTTATAAGTTAAACACAAGAGAAAGAAGTGTAAGAAGCATTTCTACAGCAGTGGCATCTTCTGGGCAGTCTACTTGGATGATTTTGCATGTGGAAAAGTTGACTTCAAACAGTTAAAAAAAAAAAAAAGGCAAGCCACTTCACAGAAAGAGAGAACAGAATCAAACTGGCCAGGCTCTCAGTTCTCTCTCTCTCTCTCTCTCTCTCTCTCTCTCTCTCTCTCTCTCCCTCTCTCTCCCTCTCTCTCTCTCTCAATATTCCTTGTCCATTTATTCTTTATTGTTAAACAAGGTGATGGGCAAATGCCCTTCTCCATGTGTCACAGTAATGTTGCATCCCTCTGGAGGTGATACTAACAATGCAAAGAGACTTTGCCAGAGTGGGGATTGGGAACATAGAAGAATTTCCTTACCTTCGACTCAGCTTTGCTACGAGTCAAGACTTTTTCCTTAATGGCATCCTTATTTTGATTAGAATATAATCATGTTACTTCCCTCTTCCCTGTCTTCCCTTGACCCCCATCCTGCTCTCTCTCTCTTTAACCTCTCCCATGTCCTCTCATGTATTCCCTCTCAAATTTGTAACTTTTTTGTTTTTTAAAATTAGGTGTATATGTATATATCCAAATAACATGGAACTGCAATTTGCTGCATCTGTTTACTGGTAATTGCATGTATATGTATATGACTTCAGGGTTGACCAGTTGGTATTGGAAAACCAACTGGGGAAGACTAGATCTTTTTAAAAATTGTCTTGAGATCCAGGCATGGTGGCACACACCTTTAATCCTAGCACAGGGGAGGCAGGAGGATCTCTGTGTGTTCTGTAATGAGTTCCAGGACAGCCAGAGCTATAAATAAATCAGATCCTATCTCAAACAAACAAACAAACAAACATCCTGAAAATAAAACTGAGTCTTTATGTTGGCTTTAGACTACATTTCTTGACTCACTAATGATGTGGGTGTTGGGTTTTTGTCATTCCTCTTTAATGAGGATTCTGGGAAGTCTTTGTCCATTTTGTATTGTTTTCTTGATTCATCAGAGCTAGTTCATCTTCTTTAAAAAAAATTATTTATTATGTATACAATGTTCTGCATGTATCCCTGCAGACCAGATGAGGGCACCAGATCTCATTATAGATGGTTGTGAGCCACCATGTGGTTGGTGGGAACTGAACTCAGGACCTTTGGAAGAGTAGCCAATCAATGCTCTTAATCTCTCCAGCCCAGTACTAACCAGGCCCGACCCTGCTTAGCTTTCGAGATCAGACAAGATTGGGCGTGTTCAGGGTGGTATGGCCGCAGACTAGTTCATCTTCTTAATGACATTTTGTTGTTTTGTTTTTGAGACAAGGCTTCTTTGTGTAGCTCTGGCTGTCCTAGAACTTGCTCTGTAGATCAGACTAGCCATGAACTCACAGAGGTCCTCCTGTTTCTGCTTCCCCAGGGCTGGGATTAAAGGCATGCACTACCATACATGGCTCTCTTAATGATACTTTTGACAAAAAAATTAAAAGTATTCATCAATCAGTCTTTTCTGAACAAATCTGTGCTGATATAGATTTTCCTGTGACTTAGTTTCTGAACTATAATCCTAGGGGTTGGTCTCTGGTGTGTAGATGTAACAGTCTTATTATTTAAATAAGAAACACGGAGCCAAATGCAGAGTTAAAAGCACAAGAGGTCAGAGCAGTAGCTGAGAGCTGAGACTTAAAACTGCCTTCTTACCCTTCCTGCTGCTGCTGACCTTCCCCTCATCAAGAGACCTACTTCCTGTGTATCTGTCTTTTTATTGACTTTCTGTTCTGCCTTCTCATTGGTTGTAAGCCTAACCATATGACTTCTTCATCACTGCCTGTCTATAAAGACCTCCAGGTCTTCTATGGTTGGTATTGAGATTAAAGGCATGTGTCTCCATGCTGGCTGTATCCTTGAACACACAGAGATGCCTGTCATGTGATCTGGATTAAAGGTATGTGCCACTACTATCTAGCTTTTGTTATGGCTTGTTCTTAGCTCTGACCCCCAGGCAACTTTATTTATTAACTTACAAATAAAATCACATTTCAGTACAAATAAAATGTCATCATACTGGGGGACACAAAGGGCATGTGCAGTAGACGGTGCAGCCTCATACTAGGGATAGGTCTAGGTTCTTAAATCTGTTCCCTTAATGATGCTTAGGTCCAAAGCACTAGGGGGCTGTAGACCATGGCAGCAATGCTGAAATGCCTTATGGCCCATTCCTGCTTTTAGAGATGTTGAGGTTATTGTGTCTTGTGTGTGGAGGAGTCTGCTGATGTGGCTATAAGCATACCTTCTCCCTTTGGCTTTTCTTCCCACTCCTTTGGTCAGTATCTACTTATCCTCAAGTCTCTATCGGTCCCCACTCCCAGCACTGGGTTAGATACCTCACCAATGTTCCTGATGGGTCTATTGTTGCTCTTCATCACTGCTTTACCACAGTACAGATAAAACACTAGCATTTGGCTCTGCTTTTATAGTGGTTCATTGTTGTTGTTCATTTGTTGTGAGTTCAAGGCCAGCCTGATCTACAGAGCAACTTCCAGGACAGGCTCCAAATCTACACAAAGAAACCCTGTCTTGAAAAATAAAAACAGAACAAAACAAAAAATGGAAATTGGTGTTATAGACTCAAGGCTGCCAGGGCAGCCTACAAATCCTGAGCCTTATGCCTAACATGATGCTAAGCATATAGTATCTGATAACAGCATGAACTCTCAGCAGTGTACCAAGGTCATCAACCTGTTCAGCCACTTGGTACATTTTGGAGATATCTATGAACTCATTAATAAGGTGAGAATATTTTCTTCTATTAATTCATATTAGAATTTCTTTCTTGGAATGGCAATGCTGGTAGTTACTTAAGGTTGGATGACAGAAACAGGACACGTTGAAGTCCTCTAGCACAATGAAAAGCCCTTAAAGCCCACAGTGGACACTGGATAAGAAGTCATGATCCAGCCATCCAGAGCAAAGAGTTTAGGAAGACTGACCTGATCAGACAAACTGAAGAGTGAGCTCTCTGTTTGATTTTGATACATTCAAAGTGACCACTGTGAGCATTCTGGGTAATCCAGGCTGTTTATCTTTTAAAAATAGGGCAGCTTCTGCCCAGCTGCAGCCCTGAGCTTGTCTGGCTCACAGTTCAACCCTGCTGCTCCAAGCTTGAGAGCACTTCCTTCCTGACCTCACGGGCTTCCTGCTCTAGCCTTATCACCACACAAAACTCGACACTGTACTTGAACGCACTTACTGTCCATAAATGGCAATCTCTTGCTTTCTGCATTTACAAACAACTGTCATGGACCAGATGTCCCCTTTATTCTCAGACTCATTTTTTATGCTAAGAGCAGGATTCAGTTGAAAGCCCTTCTACTCCTAGCCCTCCCTTTCTCCTGAAGTTTTCTGTTTTATGAGCCAAGAAAATAAACAATAAATAGGCCTGCGTGTAAGTTGTAGTCAGAGAGGAGAGTTAGAAGCACAGTGTTTCCACTAGCTTTGGGAAACAGCTTCCTGCACATGTGAGTTCATTTCCTTCATCTTATGGCACACCTGCCCTACAGGAGGAGGATGGGCATAAATGCATATGATCAGACACGTTAGTACACATGTGAGTGGTGGTGTGCACTTTTCTTCCTCATCCCCATCTTCATTCAAGAAATCTTGAGAGTGGATGTTAGATAATCCTCACCCTGAGATCTCTTAAGGATCAGGTAAGGCTCACAGGAGTTTAAAAGTTTGCTTCGGGTAAGTCCTTTGATACTTCTGAAGAAAGTGCAGCTGAAAGAATTTCCAGGAACTAAAGTAAAAGCTGCTCTTGGCTATGCAGTGTATTCAATAAAAGCAATTTTGGAAAATAATTTGAAATTTCTTATGGTACTCATCTGGAAAATTCAAGGGGTTAATGAAAGGCAAAAGCAGCTTCAAGGAGGTTTCTGGAAATGTCTTGGCTTTCTAAATTCAACTGCTTTTCATGAGATCATCAGCCTTCTTAAGATATTATGATCTTTTACCCAGGCCAGGGGAATTTCCTCAGATATGATTAAAGAGTGGGCAGGGCCACATCCTCAGGAGTCAAAAGACTTAGTATTAGAGACATGGACTACCTTGGCACCGTTCCCAATTTTATTTAAGAGGAATTCCCCCTTGAAGAACAACTCCCACGATGGAAGGCAGAGGTGGAGGAAGCCTTTTGAAATGTATTTGTTTTTCAGTCTGAAAGCTGAAGAGAATTTTTCCCCCTCTGCGTGTGGAAACCATGAAAGACAGTTGGGGAAAAGATTCTGAAGTCTCTTTTTGTTTTTTAGGATGAATATTAAGCAAATGATGAGCACTCAAAAATTCTTACTTGGGGCACACAACCATCCTGAGTTTTATTTCCATGACTTGAATCACAAGAGGAAGGCCTGTAGACCCTTAGGCCCTTACTGATCCTTTAAGAACAAGGTAGCAGATAGCTTTAAAGAAGCTACAAAGCATAGTGTGACATGGTATGGACAAGTGGGCAGAAAAATAAGAGTGTGTTGTATAAGATGGAACTATGAAGGAAGGCTTCTGTGGAGATAAGGATTGCTGAGGCTCATGTGGGATGGAAGAGAAGGCCAAGACTGGATAGAGCAAAGAGCTGGTGAATTAGCCAAAGAGCCAGAGCCCAGAGAGTGTGACCAGGAAGGGAAGGAGTGGGGGAAGTCTGGGAAGAAGGCAAGGCCCAAGTCCTGAGTGATCTCATTGACCACAGTAAGAGTTTGTGCTATTGGCTTTTATTGTGATATATATACAAATGTACATAAGATAAAAGTCACCATCTCAGTGACATCAAATGACCATGACCAGCCATATCCAGACCTTGTTTAATGTTCTAAATAAAACTCCATTTCCATCAAACAACACTTTTGAACATCCTCTCCTTCAGTGCCCAACAGCCACCATTCAACTTGCTGAATTCTAGGTAACTCACTTCAGTGGACTCATATAAAGGTAATTAATACAAAGTACATTGGTTTTTTTGGGGGTGGTGGTGGTTGTAACCACTTGGCACAATGTCCTAGAGCTTCATCCGTGTTGTAGAATTTCATCCTTTTAAAACTCAAAGGATATTCTATTCTAGGCCCATGCTATGTTTTGTTCATCTGTTCATTGATTTGTGGGTATTTGGGTTGCTTCCACATTTTGACTACCATGAATCAAGCTGTATGAATACTGATATACAACTATTTGTTTGAGTGTTTCTCTCATTGTTTTTAGAGCACATAATCAGCAGTGGAATTGCTGGATCACATACTATGGTGGTTTGAATAAGAATGACCCCATGGGCTCATAGATTTGAAAGCTTGGTCACCAGGGAGTGGCACTATTTGAAAGGCTTAGGAGCTGTGGCCTTGTTGAAGGATGTATGTCACTGGGGGTGGGCTTTGAGTTTTCAAAAGCCCAGGATAGATCCAGAGCCTCTCTCTTCCTGCTGTCTGAGAATCTAGATGTAGAACCCTCAGCTACCTTTCCAGCACTATGTCTGAATGTGTGCCACCATACTTCCCATCGTGATGATAATGGACTAAACCTCTAAAACTGTAAACAATCCCCAATTTAATGATTTCTTTTATAAGCATTAACTTGATCGATAGTGGTATGTTTTCACAGAAATAGAACACTGACAAAGACAGAAGTTGGTAGCAGGAATGGGGTATTGCTGGGACAGGCCTAACCATGCTGCTCGTAGGCAGAATGTGGCCTTCGGGACTTGGGATTAGGAAAGCAGTTGAACTCTTTAGGTGGAACCTAATGAGACCATGCCAATAAGAACATGGGAGATAGTGATGTTAAGAGCAATATAGATTATGACAGTCCAGGTCAAGAGGTTTCAGAGGAGGGGAAGATTAGTAAGTGGCCTATAGACAATTCTTGTGTATATTGGCAAAGAATGTGGCTGCTTTTTGCCCTTGTCCAAAAAATATGACTGAGACTAAATTGAAGATATTTGGATTAACAGCTTTTGCAGAGGAGATTTCAAGACAGCCTAATATAAAGTCTGTCATGGGATTATTAATGGCCACTCTTATGCAGATCTATAATGAAAAGGAGCAAGCTGATCAAGTAAAAATACAAAATATACAGTTTGAGGAGAAAAGGGTCACCATGAAGTGCGATGGAGCTAAGTGCAATGCTCAAGGAGATAAAAAGTTTAAAGAAAAGCCTGATGATAAATGGAATAAAGGAAGTGGTGACTTCAGGGCAAGACCACACTCAACTAAGCTACCAACTTATGAAAAGGAATTCAAGAAAAGCTTAAGAAGTGAAGGAAAACCATTAAAAATGGAAAGCTTCTGGAAACGTAATTGAATGAGGGGCCATGTTCTAGACCCAGCAAACAGCAGAACTTGGCAGCTTCTGCCACAGGCTTTAGAGACAAAGATACAAGAAAGGGTTATGGAATCTCCCTGTATGGATAAAGAAAGATGCTGAGGACAGGCGTGTGTGAGGAGTGTCCCTGTATGGAGGACCAGAGAGGCCATTGTGTGAAGCTGTGAAGGTAAAGCCTGGATTACCCTGGAGACCCCAAGATGTTGGAGATGCCAGAGCTGTGGGATACCTGCCAAGGAGAGCTGCTAACAGAGTAGAAACAGCCCAAGAGAGAGAAGTGTGTTGCAGTCAACAAAGCTAAAAGGAGTTGGAGATCTGCGGAACTCTTTGACACCAGACATGAAGGTGTAGAGTTTGGAGTTTTTCCTGCTGGTTTTCAGCCTTTTTTTCTTCCAGTATTTCCTCACTATGCTCCTTTCCTCCCTTTTGAAATGGTAATGTATTTTCTGAGTCACTGTATGTCAGAAGTATATGATTTGCTTTTTTATTTTGATTTTACAGGGTATTATACTTAAGAGATTGCACGAGTCTCAGAGACTTTGAACTTTGAATTTTTAAGCAGTGATAGACTGTGGGGACTTTTAAAGTTGGACTGAGTGCATTTTTGCATATGATGTGCCTACAAGCCTATGGGGCAGGAAGTGGAATGTGGTGGTTTGAGTAAGAATGGCCCCCAGGCTCACATGTTTGAGTGCATCTTTAGATGATACTCAAGGTCAGCAGAAGGATTCTGTCCTCAAAACGAATAATGTTCAAAGATTCTAGTGATCATCATGTGGTTAGAACTCAGACTAGGGCTTGTGAAAGGTTCTGGAATTGGAATACTCTTCAGTAGTCACTTGTGTGGAGGTGGAGACTGTAGCATATTGTGGGATGGTGGACTACCCATGGGGAGGTAGAGCATGGGTAAACAGAAGACCTTTGTCAGATGGAGCTGTCCATCAATAAAAAGAGCCAGTATGGGCAGGAGGAGCCTTCTAAGAGTGTGGAAGCCAAAAGCATATGTACAAAGGGTCACGTGTCCAGGAGAGGCTGAGCTCTGACCCTGATGCAGAGGTGGTGGTGGAAAGTGCCCAAAGTTGGGGGTCCCCGTGTAGATTAGTTGTGATGACCCACTTTACAAATGGAGGGTTAAATTTCACCCTTAGGTGACACTGAGGGAGCTTTTCAGAACATATTTAGTTTTTGTTTTAGGCTAGAGAAAGATCACAAGCAATTTTTTTGGTCTTTTTTTGAGACAGGGATTCTCTGTATAACAACCCTGGCTGGCCTAGAACTCACTGTGTAGACCAGGCTGGCCTTGAACTCACAGAGATCCACCTACCTCTGTTTCTTGAGTGCTGGAATTAAAGACATTCATTATCATCCCTGTCCCAGGCAAATTAAATTTTATTTACTAATATAATTGTTTCAAATTTAGTTGCTTTTTTGAGTGTACATAAATGCTTCTGATATTTGGAAGACTAACCCCAAGAAAAGGGCTACAAAGTTACTAAAACCTTTAAAACCACAAGAGTTATTTTCTCCTTATATTTCAGGTTGACCTGACCCATCCTTGCCAAGTGATCTGCCACTGTTTCTGCCAGGCCTCCTGTATTTCTTTTCTGTCTTTCTATTTCCAGATTCACTTTAGCCTTCCTGTGTAGTTAGAGTTTTCCTGCCTGGCCCAGTCAGTACAAATCTATACTTTGCCATATGGCTTGTGGCTTACCAGTGTCTTTACACGTTGCTTTCCATGGCAGCGGCTGGCAGTGTCTCTCCCCAGCCTTCTACTTCCCAGAATTCTCTACTCTCTTGTCCCGCCTATACTTCCTGCCTGGCCACTGGCCAATCAGAACTTTATTTACACAGAGCTATGTAATAGGAAACATAAAAAGGTCTTATTAATGAAACCAAACCTGAGACCAGTTATTGGGGTGAATGCTGGAAGATCAGAGAAACAGAACAAGCCACAGCTATCTCACCTTGCTAGTTCCTCAGGTGATCCTGTTTCCTCAGGCTGGAAGCTTCTGAGTCCTCCTCCACATGAATCTCAACTGAACTGTGTTGCTCCAAAGCTTAACTAACTACATGCTTTTTCCTCTTTAGTTCCTGGTCCTCATGTCTTATATACCTTTTTCTTGCTGCCCCTACTCCCTGGGATTAAAGGCGTGGGTCACCATGCTTAGCAGCTTCTAAAGTGGCCTTGAACTCAGAGATCTGGCTAGCTCTGTCTCCCAAGTGCTGGGATTAAAGGTGTGTACCACCACCGCCCAACTTCTGTTATGGCTTACTCTTCCCATTTTCTAGCCACCATTTCTGGCTCTGTTCTAGTGGCTGTCTGTTCTCTGACGCCAGATATGTTTATTTTGGGGAACACACAATATTTCAGGGAACACAATACCCACTACAGAGCTATATCCACAGCACTTCCCCTTTTCTTTTTTTTTTTAAGGAAGGTTTTAACTTTTACATAGTACAATTACATATAACAAAATAATTATCTAGCAAGAATTACAGGTACGATATTAAAGAAGATATCCTATCTATCTTATATTTGTGAGTCTAAGGTTTTATATCTAACTTATCTTGTATCATAACTGAGGAAATTATAACTATCTAGTCTTCAACCACATCAAAGACCTCAGAAGGATATAATATTACCTGAGAACTGGGAGAAGGATGCAAGCAACTTTCGGGAGTCTTGCAGGGTAGACAGAGACAGCTGGCAGCCTGAACAGTCATCCAAAGTTCCTTTGTAATGTTGGGGCATTTGTCTTCAGCCCATAGGGCTAGAGTCTCTCGGTCACTTCTCTCAGTGTCCTGTAGAATGTCTGGCAGTTTCCTCTGCGAAGCAGGAGCCTGAAGGACCATTTTGTCAAGCAAAGTTCAGTGGTCACCTTTCTATGGGTCCTGCATGTCCAGTTGATCGAGCAGTCCAGGCAAGAACAGTTTCTTGCCCAAATGGCTATTTTTGCCAAGGTGAAGATAAGATATGAAGTGTTTTCAATGCCCATCCTCCTCTCTGAAGTAAATTGGTGTTGTCAGGAGCCGACATGTCTCATTGTCCAGAAAGTCTAAATTTTAAAAGTATTTTAAATGCCATATTCTGTAGGTCTTTAAAGTATTTGAAGATTACCTATCTATCTGAAATATGTCTATGTATACCTAGAAGACTTAACTAACATGGCTACAAGTATGATTATCATAGATGACTAATTATTAATCTATTTTTAATTATCCATTACAATTTAAATGAGCTATATAAACACAATACATTAAACACGAGTAGAAATATATACACAATATAACAAAATTAACTTTAAGTTTGTATCAATAGACTAAAAACTATACCAATGTAAAACATTTTAAACAAGTTGTTGCTCTTTAGAAGTAAGTTCCTTCCTTAATCTACCCTTTCATCCTATTATATCTATATCATATCCCCTTTTCTTCTTTAGGAAGGGATTGCATTTATAATCAACCTGTTTTAAATAAAATATTGGTTTTTTTCTGTGCCACACCAGAGGGCTCTTCTGATTTGAGACACAAAAATCTCTTAACCTTTTCTTTTAGCAATATGTCTGGGTTTAGAGAAGGAGTGAGCCAATTCCATCTCCAAAGCCAGCTTGATAATTTTGGGAATGTGGGCATAGTTTCTCTTACTACTTCTTGCTGGAGGGGGGCGCTGTATCTTATGGGGACATAAAGAAAATTTTAGGATTATGGAGTAGTCCATTAGGGTAAACCTCTGAGCCAGTTGCCTTGAAACCATTCTGGATGTTGGATCATCTGGGCCATGGTGTCATCAGAGACCTTTCAGGTGGTCTTGGCTGATCAAACCTGATGTATCTTAATCTGGAACAAATCCACAGCCTCTGGCTTTCTGTGGAAACAAAAGCAGAGACTCTTTTCCAAAGCAACATATCCTTATATCCAAATTTTGAAGTCAAGGTACCTTTAAAATTTACATATTTATTTAACTCAACAGCTTTTACGATCAAATCTTTTTCGGCAGTTAAAAGTCCCAAAGACAAGACAAACCAGATTCTCTGTGTAATATCCATCTTTGTAAGATTGAAACACCTCTGTGGCTGCTGGCTCCTCCCACCTCAGCTTCCAAACATGGCGGTGGTTCAGTTTACCACCAGCTCTGTGTCTGGAACCATGTGTACCATCAACTATCAGAAGCAGTTCTATTAAAGCAGCGCATAGCCCAGAAATCTTTTTTTTTTTTTTTTTTTTTTAACTAGCAAAGGCTAAATCCACCACGCAGCAGAGTAAAGTGTCGCTTATAGATTCCTCATTCCCGCCACACTGCAGGTCAGGCGCACACGCCAGGAACCCGCCATAGTAGCTCAAACCAGCAGGCTGCCGCTAACTTGAGATAGACAACTAGGAAGTTCTTTTTAGCTCTGTTTTAGAATCTTTTTTCTCAGGTTTTAGGTGGAAATTCTTGCCAACGCGTTGGGCACCATTTGTAGTTAGAGTTTTCCTGCCTGGCCCAGTCAGGACAAATCTCTCTCACCCACCAGTCCCACAGTCGCTCAGACCCAACCAAGAAAGCACACAGAAACTTACATTGTTTAGAAACTGTATGGCCATGGCAGGCTTCTTGTTATCTACTTCTTCTATCTTAAATTAACCTATTTCTGTTAGTCTATACTTTGCCACATGGCTTGTGGCTTACCAGTGTCTTTACATGTTGCTTTTCATGGCGGTGGCTGGAAGTGTCTCTCCCCAGCCTTCTACATCCCAGAATTCTCCTCTCTCTTGTCCCGCCTATACTTCCTGCCTGACCACTGGCCAATCAGAACTTTATTTACACAGAGCGATATCCACAGCATTCCTGCTTCATGTTTCCAATTGCGTTAGCTTTTATTTTAAGATAAAAATTAAATGTATTTACTGGTGTTTCTAGCACTTCAAAGTTTTGGTGCCTATGATGAGCCTCAGCTGCTCTGTTTCCTAATAACTGTGCCATGACCAGTGGAGGTGGGGGCACACACCTTCAAGCCTCAGGAGTCAAAGGGAGACAAGCCTGCTCTTTCAGTTCCATGCCTCTAAGGCTAAACAGTGAGAGTTTGTCACAAACAAACCCCCAAACCTAACTAATTACTAACCCTTGTTATTGCTCATTTGGAGTTTGTGAAGACACTGAAGGATCCAGATCTATCTCTTCTTGGATAGAAATATCAACTTCTAGGAGAGTACATTACTACTTATACTTAAAAATATTGTATATTTTCAAAGTTAAAATTAATAAAAATGTGATAAAAATTAGCATAATCTATGGCTCTCAAGTCTAGTTTTGATTACTAAACAATTAACTATTCTAACCTATCAGTTCTTAGATTTTTAGCAAAATTAAAAAACTATGTCTGAGAATTGAAATGAGTTGGGAAAAAAAAGAACTAATTGTGATCTCCCAGAAACAGGATGGCCAATTTTGCTGAATAAGAACATTTTTAGACAAAAGTCAACTTATAGCAACACTGGATCAAGGAAGTAATATGAAAATAAAAGTAATTGAATTTATTTTAATTTTTTAAAATTTATTTTGATGTAATGAGACATCTCCATCTACTGATAAAGATCATTATGGCAAAGTGTGTTTTTAAAAAATGTAAGACATAAAAGAATTTTGCCCTAGGACATGCTAGAGCACTAATCTAACAGATGTGAGGTCCTGGGTTCAACTCCAGCACTGCAAAATAAACAGAACCCAAAGGTAAGTTGAAGAAGATTATATAGAATATATGTTTAAAAGGTGCCTCTCCCTAGATATATATGAATGCATACATGTTAAAATAGTAATAGGAGATGATTGCCAGCTGGGTGGGGAAAGAATGGATTTTGACTGGCTATCCTTTTACATGTTTTGAAGTGTATATCATATATGTTCAAATATTATATTTAAAAAGTGAACTTTGTGAAAAAATTGTTCTCATGTCTTTTCAAAAAAATTTGTCTTGAATCAATACAAACTTTGTTTTAAGGCTGTAACCAGGCTGCAAATTGGCCTTTGAGAAATTCTGTCCTAAACTACCTCCCAAGCACACTTCAGTTACTTGGGAGACAGAGGGATCCCTCAGCACCACCTCAGAAGATAGCACCATGGAAATTATTCACCTTTAAGAGTAGCTAATTTTAAGACTGAGGAGTCACCCTATTCCTAGGGATTTACCTCTCTATCTCTGTCCTTGTTTATAGAGGGACAGCAAAGCTCAGAGCACTTTCCCTCTCTGGGGCTTTGTGATGGGAGTGTGTACAGGATGCCGGAGTTTATTAATATGCACCACATATTGTGTTTATTTCTGTTCTGGACAGATTTTGCTAGATTATGGCCTGTCTATAGCTGATAGTGGCTGTGTTTGTATGTGAGCATGGGTCATCTGATAACAAATTGTCACATCATGAGACTGGGCCATGTTTAAAATGGGTATAAGCCAGAAGTGCCCAATTCCCAGAGTTCTAGTCAAGGTCCGGACAACAAAGGAAAGTTCAGGGTATCTTGGAAGAGGTCACGAATTACACCGGTCTCCATCACTCTGAAAGTGTTCCTTCCTGCAAAGACACAATTAAAATGATGTCGTACAGAAGAAAATTTTCATTATTGAGGAAGGACTATTTTCCTCTGCAGGTAAGTCAGTGTAAAAACTCTCTCATTTTTGGAAAGAAGAAAAAAAAAACTATTATTTTTAGAAGCCCACTCAACAAATAGTTTGAAGGTTGATGTTTTCACACCCTTGTCAGTCCCAGGTCAATGCTTATCAGATGTTTCATCTGAAGCCTCATAGGTAGATTGTGAGCATGTGAGCAGAGACTCTGTCACTCACTTCTGCATTGGGGCACACAGGAAGTATTTTGTAAATTTCTACTGACTGAATGCTTTAAATAAACACCAGGGATCAGCATTTACTAAAACTTAAACCCTTTCTTAGAATTATCATCCTAAATTTTTGCACTGACATGTAATCTGTGATTTATGAGTCCTATAATCAGCTATAGCACTAAATTTATCTGGAAAGTATAGGAGCAGGACTGTCTGATTCTAAGGCTCAAGGAAAATGTGACCTTTACCATGACAAGTTTTGTGCTCTAGGGAAAATAATGCAATTTAAAGAAGATGATTATTATTAGTGTCTGGTCTTCATTTTCCCTCAATATTATGGTGTATGGCCTTGGTAAAACTCATTTGCATCTTAAGAAAATGTGCAAATGACTTTTCTGTTCGCTTCCGTGAAGTTGGGTAATTTTAGTAATCTACTGCCCTGGGACATGCAGGGCCATTCTGTTTCCTCTACAGTCTGTGTTTTCTTCCTTTCTTTCAAAATAACTTGCTATGTTTCCAAGGTAAACATTGAGGGGAAATACATGAGTAGGTGTGTAATCACCCAGACTTTTGGAGCAGTATGCCTCTACAAAAGTAGCAGGAATAAAGTACTCACCAGGAGTGAGCTCTGGCTTTACGCAGCTTCTTAGCATTCTGGACTCATCTTTATAGGGTTCCAAAAACCAAACACACTCACAGAAAAGTTTGCTGAAATCAAAGTCAAACACCCAAGTGCCCAGAATGTAATTTTGGAATATAAAAGTAATTTTAGTTTTCTAAGCCATATTCTTGAATGAACTTCATGAAAATGATTTTACAGATTTTTTTAAACACTCTAGGACTACAGTATCTTCTTCTATTTTCCATGTCTATGAAGCCTATTAGATATGATCATCATATCTAATAACAGTGCTGATTATGTTTTATGTCTTCATCATGATAAATGTGTTTCATGTTTATTTTTAGAAACCTTGAATTTAAGAATATGTTTAGAGTTTTTCATAATCCAAAGAGTCTATTATCTCATAAAGAGTCAGAAAACTGACTTGTTTAGAAGATATCCTTGGATCAACATATCCGGTGACCGGACTTGCAACTTTAGTTTATAATCGGAAACTGCAATGCTGAATTTTCTCTCTTGTCCCTCCTTTTTATCCTTGTTTTTGTTCTGATGGAAGCTCCACCTTAGCCCCTGGCACCCCAGCACCCATATACCCCAAAGAATGTTCTGTTGGAGACTCACCTTTCTGCCCAGACCCTACCCCTCAGAAAGCCCCATCAAACATGGCTCCTTCCCCAGAGATGCTCAAGACTACTCCCACAAGGTATTTAAACTGCTCCCCAGAAAACAGACACTTTTTTTCCTGGTCTCTCTTTCCAATCTCCTCTCTGAGGGGACCAGAGAATCACCCAGGAATGCTTTACCCAGTAAACCAGGGCTTTTCTAATTCAGTCTGATTTTGTCTGACCTTGGACTGCTGCATTGGTGGAGAGACTTGTCGGGGGCAGAAACTTTTCATTCTTCACCTCCCACTCATTTAACATCTGTTCTCTATACTGACCAAAGTGAGTGTAAAGTTTCCAACCTGGTCCTTAGCTGTCAGGGGACAAATCTCACTGTGGGTCATTACCAGAATAGAAGCAAAGCATTAGAAATACAGAGAACATGTATTAACAAATGGACCTCTTGTTTGGAAGCTATGACTATTTATAGAATGCTAAACACAACTTTGCACACAGCCTGCCAATCTAAGGAGAGGGATTGCGACAGTTCACATGAGGATTAGTGATGTGATTTAATAATTGTTGCTATTTTGTCACTGACTCTACAACGAAGCCTCCTTGCAATCAGACTTTCATGGCAATGGCAAAAACTCACATAAGACTGTGCACCATACTTAAAACTCAAGATTACAAAAATGTTATTGAATTTAAAGTATCTGCATATTAAAAAATATCAGAGTTCTCTGGTTGAGGTCATTGTGTAGATAGACCTTGCCTTCCAGTGAGTGCTAATTACAACTCCATCTGTGAAGAAAGGTCTCTTTGCTGTGGGATGTCTTTCTGTATGCTGTGAACATGTGTTGCTTTGATTGTTTGATAAATAAAGCTGTATTGGCCTATTGTTGGTTATGTGGCGCTAGGAACACGTCCCGAACACAAGACCACGGAAGAGTTTTATTAAAGAGGATAGACGTGACAGGCCTGCGTGAAACACACATGTGGGTGAGGAGATAAGGAGACTCATGTAAGATGGCGCCGGCTTTTTAAAGGTTGGGCCACGCATGCGTACAGGGACTCCTGTGGGTACTCCACGCATGCGCGTAGATTACATGGCTGCGCGCGCACTTTATGCAACCACTTAAGGCCACAGAGTCCCGGTCCTGCGCGATGTCTGACCCGGAGATGGCTATTCCGAACCGGAAATAGTTAGGCGGTCCGCCGGGCAAGCCCAACCGTGTGAACATGTAATTATCACCTATGGCAAGGCAGCTTAGAGGCAGGTAGACAATCCAAGCAGATATACAGAAAGAAGAAAAGAGAGGTGGAGGAGATGCCAGCCTGACACCCAAGGAACAACATGCTAGCAGACTGCTAATACCATGGCCACGTGGCAATACACAGATTAATAGAAATGGGTTAATTTCAATGAAAGAGCTAGCTAGCCAGAAGCTGAAACCATAGGCCATACAGTTTGTAAACAAAATATAAGCCTTGTGTGTTTACTTGGGTCTGAGCAGCTGTGGGAACATGGGGGCTAGGCAGGACCAGAGAAACTTCTGACTACATCTCTTTACTCTAGTTGAGACACTGTCAGACCAATGAGGGGCTGTAGCTCCATGGGCAGAAGCCTGACTACAAGGACTATGTCTGTCTTCATTACAAGTGGCTCTGTTTAAAATGGAGGCTTCTTTTTGCTATGGGACTAGGGTTTGGCATGGACTAGACATAGGATAGACAGGAAAAATATTCTCTGCCTGGGACCCAGTAATTCCACAACACTTTCTTTTCTCCAAACAGTTTCCCTTTTCACCATATCCTGGCAAGAAAAAGGGGCACAAAAAGTGTCTCAGTTCATAAACAGGAAGATGTCCTACATCTGTGCAGTCTGTCTTCATAGGCCACTTATGGACCAGTTATGGTAGATTATGGGTGATGGGTAGCCATTTGGCTTACAGAAAACCTTACTAGGAAAGAATTGCTGCCCTTTGGCACAATTTTTGGGAAATGGGCTCATGTGCATTGAATAGGAATATGCCATGGAGCATAATCTAAGCTCTTGGGGATAAAGAGAGACATTTAGCAACAAATTCTTTATCCACATTCACTCTGGGAAGAACATGGAATCAGGCAGGCCAAATGCCTAGCTCTCCATAGCAGGGGGATTGGCATTGACAGAGTTAATCCTTTCTCCTCACTTCTCCAGTAAGGACAGACAGGTCAAGGAGGAGCCTGCTGAATTCACAGCCTTTTAGAAATGTTAGCTTCAGGTTGGTCACACCTCATTGAACCCAGGCTTTGAGTTGCCATCTGTAAAGTGCTTACAATAGGGTGTCACACAATCTGCTCTTAGCAAAGTTTATCCTGTAGTCACAGACTTTTGTCACCACTTCATATTCGAATGTCACAGCACTGAGCAACTAAGGTTAGAGGGAAACAAGTGTTTGGTGGTAAGCAGATATAATTAGAGATAATATTCACCTCTTACAGCGGTTCACTTACTTCTTACATCAATTCTGTAAAGAAAATCAGCTGCTAGTCTTGCATAAGTGCTGGCAAGAGAACGAATATTGAGAGCTGGCATCCCTCCTCATGCTTGCACTGAACCCATTACAGACACAGTTACTTAAATCATGTAACTTTTAAAGGCTTTGTATAGTTTGTATATTATCTGATTAAATAAAAATATTTTATGGATCAGACTAAGTCAGGAAGCTTCGAAAGCATTAGAAAAAAACATAAAGCAATAATTTGACCTATGGGTAGAGGCAAGGAATTTTTCATTACAACTCAGGAAATAATAGCAAGAACTCACAGATGAGACTTGAGAAAATTTAAAAGCTTCTGCATAGCAAAAGAAACTATCAGCAGAGTACAAGAGCCCACAGAGTGGGACAAAATCTTTGGCAGTTATTCATCTGACAGGGCCTAGTGTTCAGAACACACAGAGTTAATTCCCAAATACCAGCAAGCAAATGATACAGTCACAAAGAGGAAGATGATCCAAAAAGATACTTTTCAAATGAAAAATCTAAAATGGATGACAAATACATTAAAAAAAAAAAAAAAAAAAAAGAATTCAGTATCAACCAGGCATGGCAATGCACTGGTAATCCTAGCACTGGAGAAGTAGAGGCAGAAGAATCAGGAGTTCAGGGTTAACCTGGGCCTTGTACACGCTGCTTCTCACCCTCCTCTCACACAATAATAAAATGTTTAATATCTTTAGCTATCAGAGAATTGGAAATAAAAACTTGATTAGACCCTATAAAATTCTGGTTAGAACGGCTGCCATCAAGAAAACAAATGATCCCAGAGGTGGTGGCATAGTCGGGAGGCAGAGGCAGGCAGATCTCTGTGAGTTCGAGGCCAGCCTGGTCTACAGAGCGAGATCCAGGATAGGCACCAAAACTGCACAGAGAAACCCTGTCCCAAAAAATAAAAAAAGAAAGAAAAGAAAAGAAAAAGAAGAAAATAGACAAACAAAAACCTCCCAAATACTGATGAGGATGCTGAGGCAGGAAGAGTGTTGGTTGTAAACTAAAATGGCCATAATGTGGACTATCTTCCAAAAACCAAAAATAGAATTTATATGACCCAGCAGTCACTTCTTGCCTTGTAGCCAAAAACAGAAGTCCACTTCAGTGGACACCTGCATGCCCATGTTTCTTATTGCACTAGTCACAACAGCTAAGTTATGACATCAGCCCACTGCCCATCAACACATAAAAAAATGTTCAGTGCCTATATGGTAGAGTTTTGTGTAGCCATAAAAAACAAAATCATGCAGGAAACAAATGGAACAGGAGATGACCAAGTTAAGAAAAACAACTCAGTCTCACAAAGAAGGTATTCCAGTTATTTTTCTCTCATGTGGAATTTAAGTGGTAAATAAGGGACATAAAATGAAAATAGGGGGCAACTAGGGATGTGGAAACCACGGAACAGGAGAAGAAAGCATGTTAGATTAGGTATGTAAGACCAAAGTCCATTATATGCATGTGTGAAACCGCTATGATGAAACACATTATTTCAATGAAACATAACTATTCTATGGTGTGGGGAAGAAAGATTTAAATTAAAAGATTAAAGGAAAGCCTTTTTGTATTGTAAACTAACAGAGCCAGATGTAGTAGTGCACACCTAAAAATCATAGCACGTGTTAGACTAAAGGCAGAGGAATGTGAGTGTGAGGTTAGAGTAAGACAGTTTGAAAAGAAAGAAAGAAAAAGAAAAAAAATTATGTAGCAAGATAAACACAGCAAGGATGGGGCTGTGGCTTTCCTGGGAGGAGAAGAGGTTCTGTGGTTTGGTTCATGTAGTGCTATGAATGAGGGCTAGGGCATTCCTGGGAAAGGAGGATTTTGTGAAGCAGATTCCCCAGGAAGTCCAGCAAAGGTGAGGCTGGGGGTAGGGTGGTGAAACTCCAATATCACCGAATCCTGATGCAGTGCAGAATGGTTTCATCGGCCTAAGTGGGGCTGAAAGGGAAGAAATAGAGTAGACAAAAGAGAAAACAAGCAGAAGAGTGGGAAAGAGCAGGAGAAAACATCATAGGACATGGGGAAGAGAGAAAAACGACAGTGAAATGAATCCACTTGGGACTGACTTGAGCAGCAGCTTCCTGAAGGGGTGTGGTAGAGTGGGTGAGGAGGGGTGCTGGGGAGGAAGCCAGGTGCTGTTCTCTAGCTCAGGTCTGTTTGCTGCGGCGGAGAGGCATTACCCGGGTGAACATAAAGTACGAATGCAGCTATGTACTCTGCTCCCAGAGGCATCGAGATTCACGTCTCAGTTTCCTGGCCTTATTTTCCATCAACAAACTTGCTGAACACTTTTCAAGAGCCCTGTGTTGGCTGAGATGGACAGGTTACTAAGGCACAATCTACAGACCCCCGTTTCTTGAGAACGCGTGTAGATAGGTGTTCGGTTGGCAATGGCGTTCTTCCTGCCAGGAAGCTTGCTGAGGTGCTGCCTTTGTCCGTGGCACCCTGTGCACCCTTGGCTAATTTGTGTGCCAGCAGGCGCATACTGGGAAGACATCTAGATTTGGTGAAGGAAGCATCGCTGCCACATTTTTGTAGTATCAGCTGTGGGACTAGAGTGGGAATGTCTCCCGGACTGTGACCTGCCTCCCCTTCACTGAGAGGTTGGAGAATCTCTCAGAAGTTGGAAGGAAGGGGGCATCTTTGGCAGGCTGGGGCTCGTCACCCCTCAAGAACGACTTTATCTCTAGCACGTAGGCTTTGTAGATAAACCGGGGTCTCCACTTCCCTGCTTTGTTAGTGTGTGCGCTAGCATCTGTCAGAGACACTTGTTTATCTGCGGTCTAAAAGCTGCCAGCCACTGGGAAGGGCCGCCTGCCTGCCTGGGGACATGTCTAGAGGAAGACTTCAGCATGTCTGTTTTTCCTTTTGAATGTTTTTAGCTTCTTGGTTGCACATTATTTTAAAAACAAAGTTAATAATGCCCATTTAAATGCCCACAGAGTTGCTAGATTGCATCCAGCCTTCCCTCCATTTACCAAGTTTCCCATTCCCCTTGGAATAAACTTCTAAACTATCTCTTCACAGGATTTAATGACCAGCTTCTCCTTCCAGGGAATAAGGGGCTGTCCACTCAGAATTAGCCAGGTTCTTTTGCATGCAGAACAGAAAATGCTTCCTTCTTTTTCTATACTGGTAAAATGGACACAGCTTAGAAAAATCATTTCAATCTTCTGAAAATCTATGGTCTTGGGGCTGGGGAGGTGGCTCCACATAAGATCAGTAAGATCACTTGATGACAAGCCAGGTGACCTGAAATCAATCCCTAGGACCCACATGGTGGAATGAGAGAACCTATCCATCCAATTGTCCTCTGACATTCACATACATGTGCTGTGGCCTGTCTGTGCCCTACCCCCAACAAATCAATCAATCAATCAATATGTATTTATATGTATTTATTTTGTAGAGGATTAAATACCTGGAGTTGAATATGCCTTTGCAGACTAATATACCATCTCTTAGTGAACACTTTTTAAAGTTCACGAACTGTTGTTTACTCTCTTTCATGTGGTAGTTCTTTGTTTCTTAACTTCAAATCCCATCAACTGTTTTTGGAAATTTGAATTTATTTCTTTAAAAAATTATGTATTTATTTTATGTGCTTGGATGTTTTGTCTGTGTGTATGTCTATGCACCATGTGATAGAGAATTACATGTCCACACGGTTGGGCTTGCCCGGCAGACCGCCTAACTATTTCCGGTTCAGAATAGCCATCTCTGGGTCAGACATCTCGCAGGACCGGGACTCTGTGGCTTTACGTGGTTGTGTAAAGTGCTCGCGCAGCCATGTAATCTACGCACATGCGTGGAGTACCCACAGGAGTTCCTGTACGCACGTGCGGCCCAACCTTTAAAAAGCCGGTGCCATCTTGCATGAGCCCCCCTTATCTCCTCACCCACGTGTGTTTCACACAGGCCTGTCACCTCTATCCTCTTTAATAAAACTCTTCTGTGGTCTTGTCGTGTTCGGGACGTGTTCCTAGCGCTGCTTAAAAACTAACACCATGTCCCTAGTGCCCTTGGAGGCCCTGGGGCTGGAGTTACAGATGGTTGTGAGTTGCCATGTGGGTGTTAGGATTTGAACCTAAGTCCTCTGGAAGAGCAGCTAGTGCTCTTAACCACCGAGACATTCCTTTAATTTCCTTCTTTTGTTTATCAGGTCCCAGCTAAGCTATGGTGTGTTCTGTTTGTGGAGACTGTATACCAGATTACATATTAAGTACACAGATTTACTTGTAACTGGAGCAAATGAAAGTATTGAATAAACAAGATAGTGAAAATAACTCATTTCTTATATTGTTCTCTATATATTTCTCTATGCCATTGCATTATTTTAGAAATATGGAAAAACATAACTAATTCAAGCTTATGAATCAAAGGCTTCGAATTTTTGAAATTAGAATTAGGACTCAACCCCATTATCTCTGAGACTGAGATTGTGTCTTCTTATGGTGTGTGGCACCTTTCCAGAAAGAGTACTTGCCCTCTGGGTTCAGTCCCCAGCACCAAAGGAAGGAAAGAGCAGAAGGGAGGGAAGAGGAAGAGGGAGGAAAGGGAGATGGGGATGGAGGTAGGCCCCTCAAACTTCATCCTTCTTGAATTTTCCCTACAGTTTGGACTCGTTGGTTCCAACAATTGTTTGTTCTGTAGACTACAGTCACTTCCCCATACTTTCAAGCAGTGCCTGGAATATGCAATGGAGGGCATCAGAGGGATTGGCTCCAGACTCCACTGTGAGGACTGAAGAGACTAATGAATGCCAAGTGCACAGGACAGTGCTGCCACATGGTCTGCTCTGGTTAGTGCTGGCTCTGCCTTTGAGAGTGACCACCATGGCTGTTTAGGATGAGGACAGGGCATTACAACACTTTGCAAATAAGCTCTCAGCTAGGATTTGTTAACTTGGTGGTACCAGAGCACAGTGACAAGAAAGTCCCTGTCACAAGCTGACAGACAATCTGTAATTATCAACTCTTCATCCCCAAAGCACAGGATGGAGAGAGCAGGGACAGTGACAGTGAGCCCTCGGGGGCAGGATGATGGCCTCTGGACAAATCTCCTTTTAGATGTAAGAAAACAACTTACTGTTTGATTCATGTTTAAACGGCAGTAGCGGGGCACTTGAGGTGTTTTGCAGTCATCCTCCCCTTGTTTTGTTATGTTGCTCTGACAAAACACCAGTGCCAAAAGCACTTAGAGAGAGGCTTTATTTCAGCCCACAGCCCACATTTTATTAATGCAGACTGGATTAGAGACTTCATGCAATGCATGTGAAGACTGTTCATAAGCAAACAAAATTTCCCCTAAGATAATATTGTGGAAAGAGGCTACAGTCACTAATAGGAACTAAAAATCTCTTCAAGCTGTGTGCACTGCTCACACACTCAAACACAGTCATGACTTTGCACACATTCATGTGAGTGTATACATACAAAATACGGCACTTTTTCTATGGGCTTTTGGAGACTAATAAGTAATACATAAGAAAATAGTTATGATGTTTATTTTTCATCTTGAAGTTTGGAAATATGTTTCAAAGAATCCAGTTTCCTCTGCTTGATACAATAAATGCACAAGCATTTTAACCTTCTTTGGGAAAGCTGCAGAAGTGTCTTGCTCTGAGCAAGAAGCTTAGAGGCTAGAATTTGCTTGCTGGACCCAAAGCACCTTTGTTTTGCTTCTGTTTTTGTTTTTTGGTGCAGTATTCTCAGCTCTAAAGCTTAATGGAGACTTTGCATAAAATTTCTGGATTTGGTTTGACAAAATGGCACCTGGCTCCAGAGGGCGTGAAACTTACCTGTAGTAAGCTAAGGTCTCCGTGACCTAATAGAAAATGACAGACAGTATTTCTTTTCTTGATCAGCCAGTGATTTTGTTAGTTTCAGGGCAATAACTCTGAGTGAAATCTATGAAGGCCACAGAGCAGTTAGTGAGGCAATGAGAGGTCAGCTTGCTCACTCTGGGCTCTGCCGTCTTTAGTTCTTTCTTTCACTGCCATCTATAATGTTTGCTTTGGCAGGTGACTTCTTTTTAAATCTAATTTATAGTGTTGCAACATCTAGCTATGACCTTACTTCAAATCCATGTCTGATGGTCCTAGAAGGGTGCTTGCTCCACTGGCCCCATTGAAGCTTTACTGTGGACACTTTAAAATATTTTCATTTAATCTTTGAGGATATATTTTTCCTTTTATTGAAAGTAGATTTTTTTTTCCTCATTAATCCTGATTTTGGTTTCTCCTACTCCTATTCCTTCCAGTTCCTCTCTTACCTCACTCCCAAACACATCCACTCCCTTTCTGTTTCTCATTAGAAAACAAACAGGCATCTAAGGAATAATAATGAAATAAAATATAATAACTATATTAAAAAAAAAACCAAAAACTAACACACCAAAATAGGACAATACAAACAAACAGAAGGAAAAGTGCCTGAGAAAAGGCACAAGAAACAGATACAGATGCAGAGACCCACTCATTCGAATACTCAGGAATCCCATAAAGACACAAAACTGGAACCAATAATATATACACAAGGGACCTGTATGATAGATAGATAGATAGATAGATAGATAGATAGATAGATAGATAGATAGATAGATAGATATAGTTAAGAGTTTTCCTGCCTGGCCCACAGTCAGGACAAATCTCTCTTACCCACCAGTCCCACAGTCGCTCAGACCCAACCAAGAAAGCACACAGAAACTTATATTGCTTATAAACTGTATGGCTGTGGCAGGCTGCTGGTTATCTACTTCTTCTATCTTAAATTAACCCATTTCTGTTAGTCTATACTTTGCCACATGGCGTGTGGCTTACCAGTGTCTTTACATGTTGCTTCTTCTGGCGGCGGCTGGCGGTGTCTCCCTCCAACCTTCTACATCCCAGAATTCTCTTCTCTCTTGTCCTGCCTATACTTCCTGCCTGGCCACTGGCCAATCAGAACTTTATTTACACAGAGCGATATCCACAGCAGATAGATAAATAGATAGATAGATAGATAGATAGATAGATAGATAGATAGATACATACATACATAGATAGATAGACAGATAGATGGATGGATAGATAGATAGATGATAGATAGAAATTAAAATTAAAATTAAAAACTAGAAAGATATTTTAGAAAAGAACAATATGAATTTTAAGACAAGGAACCCCACAAAATGCCATTGAGTTTCTTTTCTGTTGGCCATCTACTGCTGGGAATGTAGCATACCCTTAAGAGTAGTTTGTTTCTTCAGTGAGACTCTCTTGGAGAAAATGAAATTTTCATTTTCAAGTAGTTATCAGTTGGAGATAGCATCTGGGTTAGGGATGGGGCAGGTGTCCACTTCTCCATTCAGCTCTGGGACTTCATCTGTTGTAGACCTGTGAGGCCCTACAGGCTGCCTCAGTCTCTGTGAGTTCCTAAGTGCATGATCCTGTTGATTTAGAGGACCTCATCTGCCTGGTGTCTTCCGTCCCCTCTGACACTTACGTTCTTTCCACCTCCTCTTCTGTAGGGAGCCATAAGAGAAGGGATTTGATGGAGACATTTCTTTTAGGGCTGGGTATTCCAAGGTCTCTCATTCTCTGCATAATGTCTGGTTGTGGGTCTCTGTATTTGTTCCCATCTGTTGTATGAGTAAGCTTCTCTGATAATGACTAAACAAGGTTCTGTTCTGCTTCCCTTGCTGGAGTGCCAAGTAATACATCATTTTCATATCCCTTCCTTCCTCCCAGGTTCTCCCCTACCTCCTTACCCAAACTTCATATAATCTGTACATCTATCTATCTATCTATCTATCTATCTATCTATCTATCTATCCCTACCTACCTATCTTTATCTCTATCTCTAAAATAACAAAACAAAACAAACAAAAAGGAAGCAAAAAAAAAAAAAAAAACCAAAAAACCAACTAAGTCCAATTTCTGTTGGTTTACAACTCCTGGGCATGGGACTTGCCCAGGAGTGTCGTTGATATGCCAAGTATCACTCCACTTTTCCTCTCTCAGAGGCAATCAAATGCTAATAGCTCCTCAGCTAAGGGTGCCTGCCTCTCCTCCTCCATCCTGGGACTTTGTCTTGAGTTTACACAGGCCTTGTGTGTGATGCCACAGGCTCTATGAGTTTCCTTGCCCTGGAAAATAAGGGAGGGGTGCCATATAAATACCATTTTGGGCTGAGCACCTTCTTGTTCTTTGAGTGTTGACCAGTTGTGGACTTCTGTTTCAACTGGCATCTAGTGTAGGAAGCGGCTTCTCTGATGACGGGTGAGCACTTATAATCTTTCATGCCTTCTCCCAATGTGTTCCTTAAGCCTTTACTGGAGGGGTTGTGTTGCTGATTTTTCCGTCAGTATTGAGCACCCTATGGTCAATTAATTTCTGCATTTTGACCAGTAGTTTCTTTCTGTAATAGTCTCCAACTGCAGCAAAAAGAAACATCTTTGATGAGGGATGAGAACGCCACATCTGCCAGTTTTGTTTTCCATGTAGGTATTGCACCAAACAAAACAATCAAAACCCCCTCTTATAGCTCATGGGCACCAGGGCAGCTCAGTTCCTCTTCTCACAGTGCTATCAGAAAACTGCGGCTTGGGGAAACTGTAAAGGAAAGAAGTTAATCACACCTCAGGTTTTGGTCCAAGTTCAAGGATCTGTATTTGGTTTGTGGCCGTCTTGCTGGCAGTCCTAAGGCGGTGCATCATGTGGCAAGACACACAGACTGTCTAGTCAACTGTCTTCCAAAGCAGACCCAACTCAGTATAATCCATTAGCCCCTTTGGTGTACAAATGAGGTCAATCCTTTCAGGAGTGTGGTACCCTAATCACCAATCCCATGATAGGGATTCAATTTCAACCTGAGTTGTGCTGTTTTTCATTCATTTTTGAGAGGTGCCTGTAGAAAGAAAGATCCTCATGTGAAACATAGATGATAGCCAATGGGGTCAAAGCTCTTCCAGGATGGGCAGAAGTGGAGTTCTGTTGAACTCCTAGCAAAATATGATGCTGCTGCATCGTAAATTAGAGTACCGAAGAGTGTTCTTGAGCATTTGCTGTTTCAGCTCCTTAACTATTTCTGTCTTCAAATAAATCATCACCCTCCTTTCAGCCAGACTCTTTCTTGTCCCAGTACTTGGTATTGGGATAGACCTGGAAACTGCAGGAGACTCACTCTTGGCTGTTACTGGGTGATGTGCAGGTTTTTTGTTAGTTTGTTTTTAAATTAGGATTTGCTATTGTTAGGAGAGCTAGCCATTATCTAGAGTTCTCTTCCACCCCCACATACATGTGATGCACAGGCTGACAAAGACCTGGAATCCCCTTCCACATATACCCACATACATGCGGTGCACAGATATACATGCAGGCAAAACATACACAAAAAATAAAACGTAAAAAATTTTAAAAGTAAAAATAAATCTTAACTAGTTTAGCAATTTAAAAGAAAGTAAAGAATAAAATTTTGTAAAAATACATGTAACACAACTTACCACCTTAATCATTTTTAAGCATAGAACTTAGTATGTAAATTGAATTCAAATTGTAGTGTAACCAATCTCTAGAATTTTCCACATTTTGTTTGTTTGTTTGTTCCTTTGGTTGTTCGAGACCGGGTTTGTTTATGTAGCCTTGCATGTCCTGGAACTCACTCTGTAGACCAGGCTGGCCTCAAAGTCACGTCACAGAAATCCACCTGCCTCTGCCTCCCAAGTGCTGGGATCAAGGGTGTTCACCACTACTGCCCAGCTTCCTGGGTTTTTTTGCAATTTTCTTTAATTGCATTTAGAGTGATCAGAGGAGAACTTGGAGGAGTTGGTTCTCTGTCTCCACCATGTGGATCCCAGAAACTCTGGCTATCAGGCTTGTAGCTAGCACCTCTACTTACTGAGCCAAATAGCTAGCCTGTTTTTTTTTTAATATTACCTTCAAAAGTATTTATTAAAACTGTTTCAACTGGTACACAAAACATAAAATGTACACATAGTAATAGAGAAATGTGTGATATTTCAATGTAATCATAAGATGTGACATTTAAATCAATTCACTCAAAGCCATCTCCTCAAACATTTATCATTTCTTTTTGGCAAATACATTCAAAATCCTTTGTTCTAGCTTTCTATGTAAAATGCAAGGATTATTTTTACCTGTGGTTAGTCTGCTCTAGGGTGTTCACCTGACAATCTCTCCTATGTAACTACAGTGTTAGGTCCACAAATGAACCTGTCCCTACTTGCCCATCTACCTTTCTGCCTTGGCCTCTGGAGATCACCATTCTACAGTTAACATTGATGTCTTCTCACTGAAAACAGTGGAAATTCTATACCTCCCAAACAATGTCTGACCTACAGTGAGTCTGACCTGCAGTGTGGCGGGAATGAGGCGTCTATAAGCGGAACTTTACTCTGCTGCGTGGTGGATTTAGTCTTTGCTAGTTAAAAAAAAAAAAAAAAAAAAAAAAAAAAAAGGTTTCTGGGCTATGCACTGTTTCGATAGAACTGCTTCTGATAGTTGATGGTACACATGGCTCCAGACCCAGAGCTCGAAGTAAACTGTACCACCACCATGTTGGGAAGCTGAGGTGGGTGGAGCCAACAGCCACAGCGGCATTTCAGTCTTACAAAGATGGATATTACACAGAGAATCTGGCTTGTTTTGTCTTTGGGACTTTTAACTGCAGAAAAAGATTTGATCGTAAAAGCTGTTGAATTAAATAAATATGTAAATTTTAAAGGTACCTTGACTTCAAAATTTGGATATAAGGAATATAAGGATATGTTGCTTTGGAAAAGAGTCTCTGCTTTTGTTTCCACAGAAAGCCAGAGGCTGTGGGTTTGTTCCAGATTAAGATACATCAAGTTTGATCAGCCAAGACCACCTGAAAGGTCTCCGATGACACCATGGCCCAGATGATCCAACATCCAGAATGGTTTCAAGGCAACTGGCTCAGAGGTTTACCCTAATGGACTACTCCATAATCCTAAAATTTTCTTTGTGTCCCCATAAGATACAGCGCCCTCCTCCAGCAGGAAGTAGTAAGAGAAACTACGCCCAATTTCCCAAAATTATCAAGCTGGCTTTGGAGATGGAATTGGCTCACTCCTTCTCTAAACCCAAACATATTGCTAAAAGAAAAGCTTAAGAGATTTTTGTGTCTCAAATCAGAAGAGCTCTCTGGTGTGGGACAGAAAAAAAACAATATTTTTATTTAAAGAAGGTTGATTATAAATGTGATCTCTTTCTAAAGAAGAAAAGGGGATATGATATAGATATAATAGGAAAAAATGGTAGATTAAGAAACTTACTTCTAAAGAGGAACAACTTGTTTAAAATGTTTTACATTGGTATAGATTTTAGTCTATTGATATAAACTTAAAGTTAATTTTGCTATACTGTGTGTATATTTCTACTCTTGTTTAAGGTATTATGTTTATATAGATCATTTAAAATTGTAATGGATAATTAAAAATAGATTAATAATTAGTCATCTATGATAATCATACTTGTAGCCATGTTAGTTAAGTCTTCTAGGTATACATGGAGATATTTCAGATAGATAGGTAATCTTCAAATACTTCAAAGACCTACAGAACATGGCATTTAAAATATTTTTAAAATTTAGACTTTCTGGACAATGAGACACGTCGGCTCCTGACAACACCAATTTACTTCAGAGAGGAGGATGGGCATTGAAGACACTTCATATCTTATCTTCACCTTGGCAAAAATAGCCATTTGGGCAAGAAACTGTTCTTGCCTGGACTGCTTGATCAACTGGACATGCAGGACCCATAAAAAGGTGACCACTAAACTTTGATTTACAAAATGGTCCTTCAGGCTCCTGCTTCACAGAGAAACTGCCAGAAATTCTACAGGACACTGCGAGAAGTGACCAAGAAACTCTAGCCCTGTGGGCTGAAGACAAATGCCCCAACTTTACAAAGGAACATTAGGTGTCTGTCCAGGCTGCCAGCTGTCTCTGTCTACCCTGCAAGACTCCTGAAAGTTACTTGCATCCTTCTCCCATTTCTCAGGAAACAATATATCCTTCTGAGGTCTTTGATGTGGTTAAAGACTAGATAGTTATAATTTCCTCAGTTATGATAAAAGATAAGTTAGATATAAAAACCTTAGACTCACAAATATAGGATAGATAAAATATTTTGTTTAATTTTGCCAAAACAAATAGAATAGATATTGTAACTATAGTTCTTGTTTGATAATTGTTTTGTTATATGTAATTTTATTATGTAAAAGTTAAAACCTTCCTTTAAAAAAAAAAAAAGAAAGAAAGAAAAGGGGAAGTGCTGTGGATATCACTCTGTATAAATAAAATGCCATTTGGCCAGTGGCCAGGCAGGAAGTATAGGCAGGACAAGAGAGAAAAGAATTCTGGGAAGTGGAAGGCTGGGGGAGGGACACTGCCAGCCGCTGCCATGAGAAGCAACATGTAAAGACACCGGTAAGCCACAAGCCATGTGGCAAAGTATAGACTAACAGAAATGGGTTAATTTAAGATAGAACAAGTAGATAACAAGAAGCCTGCCACAGCCATACAGTTTGTACGCAATATAAGTTTCCGTGTGTTTACTTGGTTGGTTCTGAGTGTCTATGGGCCTGGCGGGTAAGAGAGATTAGTCCTGACTGTGGGCCAGGCAGGAAAACTCTAACTACAATTTTTTCCTCTGCCTTTGGCCCTGGAAACCATGAATGTACTTGCTGTGTGTGTGAGCCTATGTCTTAGAAGTGGGATCCACAGCTATTGTCTTTTTGTGACTGTCTTATTTCACTTTACACAGTGTCTTTAGGTTCATGCATGTTGTCTGCAGCTTGTGTCAGACTTACTTTCTTGGTAAGGCTGAATATGTCCCTGCACATGCACTCCATATCATGCATACATTCTGGATGGATTGCTGATAGACTCGCAGGCTGCTTCTCTTTTGTTATGAAAATGCTATTGTGAACTTGGGTTATGGGATCTGAGACTTTGCTTTTCGATATTTACTCAGAGGTAGGATTGCTGAATCACATAATCTTTGGAGAAATTGCCATATTGTTGTGCACAGTAGCTGCACTATTTTGTTTTACATACCTATCACAGTTAGAGATATATATTTATCTTATTTTTATATATCTTGGTGTTTTGACAACATATATGTTCATGTACTGTGTACATGTCTGGTGCCCATGGAGGCCAGAAGTGGTGTCGGATCTCTTGAAAATGGAGGTATAGGCAGTTGTGAGCATCATGTGGGCACTAGGAACTGAATCAGGTGCAAGAGCAATTGGTCCTCAGACAGTTCTGTACCTGGGGACAGACAGCCTTCCGTTCTCAGGTGTTGGATCTCATGAGGGTCCCCAGTTACTCTGTGACTTAGTCTTCTGGGTGGAAGAATGTGTAGTATATACTACAAGAAGTCCCCTTATGTCAGCTGAGCCTAATTGTCAGTGCTGGGAGACACCATATGGCTTTTTTGCAGAACAAGAGAGTTGAGGTAGGTGAACTCTCCTGCTTCACTAGCTGCCCGATTCTGTGTGTCCAGGTATGGGCTTGGCATAAGGACCAAAATAAAATCTCGTTTCCTCCTCTGCAGACCAGTTTTGTTCACTAACTCTTGAATTTCAGGTCACTGCAGTCACATCTCTCATCTTGGCAGTCCACCAAGTGTGCTCAACATGTGGTATAACACATACACTAATAAATGTACTTTGTATTTGAGGGTGTTTTTAAGAGCTATAATTCACTGTACTTCAAGTAAGCCCCAGGAATACGGAAGCCCCTCTTGATATCCCGGCCTCACTACTAGCCCACCAATTTTGATTTCTTTCATCTCTTCAGGGGCCTCAGGCTGAATTCTGGGAGCCATTGTCTACACTTTGGGTCCCTTATTCTTCATTATTTCATTATCCCACCATCTATGTTTTACTGACAGTCCCTTGTGTTCATCTTGGTTCAACATAAGCTTGCCAGTAGTTAATTGGACAAATGTTGAATGTCAGTTAACTGAATAAGAAAACAGCATTATTGAGGTGTTTGCAGAATTTCATCTGCTAATAGTTCAGTAGCTCAGTGAATTGTCTTCTAGTTGCAGTGGTTTGAGTCTACACTCAAACATCATAGAGAATTGGAGCTGAGAGTTTTTCTGTGTCCTGCCTGGTCTGCAGCCACTCAGACCCAAGTAAACACACAGAGGCTTATATTAATTAAAGCTGCTCTGCTGGGCGGTGATGGCACATGCCTTTAATCCCAGCACTCAGGAGGCAGAGGCAGGCGGATCTTTGTGAGTTTGAGACCAGTCTGGTCTACAAAGCAAGTTCCAGGGAAGGAGCAAAGCTACACAGAGAAAACCTGCTTTGAAATAAAGAAAAAAATTAAAACTCTTGGTCATTAGCTCAGGCCTACCACTGACTAGCTCTTACACTTAAACTCAAACCATTTCTGTTCATCTATATGTCACCACATGTTCTGTGGCTTTACCTGTGTGTCATTACATGCTGCTCCCTAGACAGCTTGCTGGCATCTCCTGACTCAGCCTTCCTCTTCCCAGAAT
This sequence comes from Onychomys torridus, assembly GCF_903995425.1. Classification (NCBI taxonomy): domain Eukaryota; kingdom Metazoa; phylum Chordata; class Mammalia; order Rodentia; family Cricetidae; genus Onychomys; species Onychomys torridus. The sequence continues at coordinate 4,148,965 of NC_050444.1, forward strand.
TCCCCTTGTCTGTTTATCCCATGTATACTTCCTGCCTGGCTCCTGGCCAATCAGTGTTTTATTAAACCAGTACACAAAAGCATTATCCCACAGCAGAGAAGGCCTTCTGAGATTTTGTGTATTTCTAGACCTTTCACTTGACTTCCTACAGTGAATTCTTTACAGTAGGGTATATATTCCCCACTGAGGTGTGAAGACTGTCCTGGGTGTCAGTTTTCTGCAGTCTCTTTGCACATAGGCTATCATCCTGTAGATTTCACCAATTAACTTACATATATTCAACATCCTTCCCTCCTCTGCTTTCTCAGAATCCCAGCTGAAGTCACCTAGGAAGGTCATTCATTGTCACATAACATGTGGCTTTAAGGTGGGGAAGTCTCTTAGCATAAAAAAAAATCCTTTTGAAATAGTGTCTGTTTTTAAACTAAATTAATATTTCTACCTCTACACCTCATGTATTAATATGGTTCCAACAAAATCTATCATCATACTTAATAATTACAATTTTAAAAAATTGGCAAATGTATTGTTTTGCTAAATTATATGCTAGCCGAACGTAGCACTGAATATTCCATCCAGAATATATTTTTAACATTGAAAGCCATTTTGGTCATGAGGATATTTAAAATGCTGTGTTTGGGGCTGGGAAGTGGCTCAATTATAAAGTGCTTACCTGCTGGGCTCTGGTTTCAGTCCTCAGACCTATAAAAATTAAATTTTGAGTTATGTAGATTTTCCAGAGACACATTTAAAATATTTATTTTATGATAAAATATAAAAAGAGCAGAGAATCAATCTTTTTCTGTCTCTGTCTATCTTTCTGTTTCTACCTCTCTTTTTCAGATTGAACCTAAGCTCTTGCACGTACATACTAGGCACATGTTCTACCATGGAGCTGTACCCCAGCACCAGAATACAGTGATCGAGGAGACAATGGCTTGTTGGAAGTTTCTGATCTTATTTGCTAGCTGGTTCCATTGTTTTAAAAGATAGCAAATGTCTGCAGGGTTTAGATTCTACATGGTGTATTTAAAAATGAGATGAATTTTATTTATCAATTTCATATATATATATATATATATATAATTTTCCAATATACTGGCAATTGTATCCTTTGCAACAATTTCAATTTAAAATGAAAGTTTTACAAGGTGAAGGTGGGGAGATAGTTCTTCAAAATTCTCAAAGGGTTTCAAGCTTTGTTTATTTTGTAAAAGATTTCATAATATGAAATAAAAGAAACAGCCAGGGCTGGAGGGATTGCTCAGTCAATAAAATGCTTTGAAAATATTGGGTATGGTGATTTCTCATTTCTGAGCTGAGGAGACAAGCACAGGAGGATGCTTGGGGCTCAGCCAGCTAGTCTCGCCTAATTGATGAGCTCCCACCAGTGGGAGACCCTGTCTCAGAGGAGGTAGATGGCAACTCTAAGGATGACACCCAAATTATCCTTCCATATGCACACATGTGCCTACCACATGCTCCTGTACACACACACACACACACACACACCCCTACACACACACACACACTGAAAGAAAACAGTGAAAGAAACATCTCTCAGCACTGAGCTTAACATTAAAGGGTTTACACTAGACAGCTAAAAATAGATGTGACCTTGTACATCATGTTGCTACAGCGAAGCTGCTATTTAGGAAAAGTGAAGCTCAGTTGCCACACAAAAGACCTCCCTAATTGTGTATTGCTTATTTCCTCACATTGTGGCCTCCATTGGTGAATGTAGGGTGAGTCAGGCCTGCGTTGCTGATTCCAGAGTCTAGATAAGGCCTCTGGAAGTCACTGTGAGCCCAAAGAAGGGGTGAGGCACCAACTGCCCATTTTATCAGGGTTTCCCAGGATGACTGCATGGCCACACCCCTCTGGCTCTGTGGTGCTTAAGTGAAGGGGAGGATGGAGTGAGTGATGGGGGAATGTGCAGTATGGACATCCACTCCGTGGAACTTAGGCTGAAGGATTTAGCTGTTTTTTGGTTTTTTTTTTTTTTCACAGAGAAAGCATTGGGGAGCAGTGCCCAGTACAAGTAAATTTTTTCTGTGTATACTCTCCATCAGAACAGTTTAGAGCTACATTCCCCAAGGTTATAGCACATACAGCCTTTGCTTCCCTAGCCTAGGCAAGCTATTAATGGGTGACCTAAGTGCTGTTCTTATGACTCTGACTGCATCCCATATCCTTTCAGCCTGGCCTCTGATCAAGGTTCCTCTAGAGTATGCTCCTCACTCCAGGACCCCTGAAGCCTGCTAGTCATTTGGTTGGAATGTTCTTAGGCATATTAAATCTAGGTGTCCCAAGAGCCACCTCTGTCTCTGTCCCATTCTCTCATCATAGCCTGCAAGCCACCTCTTGATCCCACCATCCTGCATTTATGCAAATCCAAAATTCAGAGCCATCTTTCATCCTTCACTTTTCTGTTTCCTATCTAGCAGCTATTTATGTGATTTTTATAGGAAGTTATACATGCTTTAACATGTACTGTGCTGGCTGTGTTTAACTATTCAGTGGCATTAAGCACATTCATATTGTCTGCAGCATATGCTGCCAGAAACTTTTAATATGGCAAAAGGAAAGTTCTGTACCGTTAAACGCCAGCTCCCCATTCCCCCTCTCTCACTGTTCTTTACCATATTGTTTCTTTTGTTTTCTTTCTCTGGTGCTGTGGATGGAGCCTAGGACCTGGAGCATGATAGGCAGATGCTCTGCCACTAAACCTAACCAGTCTCTCTGTCTATGAGCCTGAGTTTTCTAGGCATTGTGGAGAAGAAGCAAGGCTGAAGAGCAGGGGCCCTCCCAGCTGCATCACTCCTGATGGGAGAGCAAACTGTGGAAACCAGAATAGTGGTCCCAAAAGCACCCTAGACATGGGTCTAGCATATGAACAGTTACATCACTCCTGTTCAAAGGACTCTATATTTCCCACTTCAGAGACACATTCTCATCCATGTCATAACTCCTGTTTCACAAAATCTAGGACAGGGCAATAACTTATATATCACCATCTATAATGAAAACATGGCACACATACACAATACAATTTTATTCAGCTGTAAAGAAAAATGAAATTATGAACTTGCAGGTAAATTAATGAAATTGGAAAGCATTATATTGAGTTAGGTAGCCCAGACCCAGAAAGACAAACATGCATGTTTCACATGTGGATCCTAGTTCTAATCTTCAGATTTATGTTTAACTTGGAGTACCTAGAGAATCCAGGAACCTCAAAGGGACTGTTGGTGGGGAGGAGGGAGGAGAGTACCAGAACAAAGGTGATGCCAAAGGGAGAAGGGGAACAATAGGAAGGGAGGTTTAGGTGGGAAGAGGAGCGGGAGGGGAAGACAGTGGAGAGGTAAGGACAGGGATAACTAATGCCAAGAACATTGGAAAAAGCAATATTGAGAAATATACATATACATGTATATTTAAAAGTATATCTATAGTTATTATACACAGGAAATAATGTTTCTTCCAGAAGCAACCAGGTAACAAATAAGAAGGTGAGAGATGCTTCTACTTGAATTGTTGCTCATGGATATCCTGGGGACCTCTAAAACAATGTAAACTATTGCAAGTCCTCTTTGGTTGCCCATGAAAACTTGATAGTAAGATACTATTGCTAAAGACAACACATACTTTGATCACAGAACATGGAGAAATCAAGTTGCTATTGATCAGGAAACTTCCTCCCTGCTTCCTGGCTGTCATAGTACCAGAAGGTGCTCTGTAGGCTGCTGGGGGAGGGGGGGATAATTTAGTCTTACCTATTTGTGAACTGTGTGAACTACAGTAACTACTCATCTGTCAAGATATGTCCATGGGTATAATCATGGTACAGTGTTTTGGGGTGGGGTAACCAACCATTCTGAGATTGTATTTAAAACCAAGGCCACAGGAGGAAAGGAATGCTTAGTACTATAAATCTAACCAAGAACCCATGGTTAAAGGTGTTTGTGGACCCCATGGATAAGTCTGTTACTGTTATTATGATAAGTGGCTGTAATATCAAACTTCCCTCTAAAGTTTTATCTCTATTCCCATGGATTGGTGCAGTTCTTAGACCTCATAAGTGGAGTTTTATCATGTAATGGATGGTAGCTAATACAGAAATTTACAATTGGTAACATGCAGAAAGTAAGTGTTAGTGGAGTACTCAACCATAAATGTTGAGTACTACTATATATTGCCCCCATCCCCACAGCTCAGGGACCATAGCAGGCACAAAGGTTGTAAGAACCAGAGGTTGGGAAGGACCAGAGCAAAGCAATATCTTTCTTCAGAACTCACAGCAGCTGTGGTTGCTACACAATACTTGCATAAGATCAAGCAATCTAGCATTATGGAGGAAGGACTCGTGCATCTCAATCTCTAACTGAGGAGCTACTGAGAAGTGAAAGTTGTTGTTGTTGTTTTTAAGGCATGGCCTCTAATAGGCTGACCACACTTCACTGAAAGGTGCCGTGCTCATGAGAATATGAACAGCACAGTTTGGATTCACTAGGTTATGTGGTGGTGGGGTCAACATGAAGTTGGGAATGAATAGGATGGATCTGGGAGGAGTTGGGGGAGCAAACATGATCAAAATATACTGCAAGAAGTTCTTAAGGAATTAAGAACATGTTATTTAAAATCAATTTTAAGCACATTTTGTTTTTAAAATTTTATTTTACACAGCAGACAGAGATGGAAGAGATGAAACCCTTTCATCATTCTGGTACAACCTATGTGCTGATGCGATTTTAAATACTCATGGGGTGAGGTTTGTTATTGTTTCTTAAAGACATTGTTTTGTATACTTCAAAATCCTCCTGTGAGGAAGTTAAGTTTTATTCATTTTCTATTTTAAACTAACAAGGAACCACTGACTGTATATTCAATGTGAGAAGTAAAACAGGAGTGAACTGGTCATGACAGAAACACTCTGACTTAACATCTTAGTTGGACTTAACTCTTTGGGCCAAAGTAAAGGGCTCCTCTCACCTATAAAATTATTTCAGGCATCGCTAAGTTACTAATCTTAATCCTTTACTCATCTTTTTCCCCCAATCCTTGTCCAAAAGGAAAAACAGGATCATTGATTAGACAAGCTGAACATCAAAGGACCGATCTTCCCCATAAATCAAGCGGTTCGGTCTCTGAACTGCTTTGTTGATTTCACCCAAACTTCCCCATTTATCTGCTGAGCTGCTCATTCCTGAAGCTTTGGGTCTGTTGTCTAAATTCTCCCTTTTATGTTCTCCTACCTCAGGTTATTGTCCAACTAGGGGTGCTGATTTTACCTTGTGACCAGGAGAGAGCATGTGCCAACTCAGTGGGCCTCAGCACCTCAGTACCTCAGTGTGGGTATTACTGAAACCATAGAAAATACAAAGGTGAAATTGATGTAGTGACAGCCTCTTCTACAGACATGACTATTGATTCTGCCTCATTTCCTGGCTCCTCTTTTCTATTCTGAAGACATTAGCAACAGGCACTATTGATCAACAAGCTGCCTGTCACTTCTTTGGGTGCAAAGGACAACAGCCCTGTCACCTCCATGCCCCAGAATAGACTGAGAGGTAAAGGGTCAGAGATGAAAGACTTCTGATTAGCTCTTCTCTGTAGTCAGCCCCCCAGGAAGCTCCTGAGCTTCTGTTTACACTTGTCCTTGGGGTGTAAGATGGAAAACTTTTACTCCCAGCACCTTGCCTGCTGTAGGTGAGGCAGAACCCTTATCTTCCCCAGGTGCTCCCTGGGAGGGATGGCTTGTTTGTGGTTAAGGCCAGTTGCCTCTTTAGGGAAAAAGCTCATGCTCCCCCCAGCCTCTTCATTTGTTGTGGACAGGGCTAGAGCCTCATCTGTCTGAAAAGTGCAGTGCTGTTTGGCATTGACTGAAGAATACCAAAATCAATTTCCTCTGAGAAAAGAAATGGGACCCCTTTTTTCTCCTTTAAGATTGGATAATGCCATTGATTTCATTGTTGAACCAGAGCAGAGAGGGTCAGAGGAGTTCATGGAACCAAGAGAAAGAACGCTGGAAAAACTGTGATTTCTTACCCTCTTCCACACAAATCTGAGGAGAGGTCAATGGGCCTTGGCTTAACCCAACCCTTCTATCTAACTCAATGAGTAACTTTAAAAACAAGGTCACATCATGAAAGCCTGTAACTTCTGTTAATATTGCATACTGAGTACTGAGTTCCTGTCTCATCAGAATTGTAGTTTATTTTGGTTCATTCCCTTGGCTCTAGCAATGCTCCTACAAAAATCCTTCTACAGGATCTCTATTACCTTTAGGAAATGTATATACTCAAGTCCCTGGCATGGTCACAGTGGCCTTCACTCTGGGCCTACACACACAGTGACACCAAGCCCAGCTTCTGCCTGCCTCACCAGAGTGCAGATTTGCTGTGAACTTGGTGTAGCTTGAGTTTTAGGATGTCTTATTTCACATACATTTCTCAAGTCCATCACCTAATGGATCTTCCTCTTCAGATCCTCTTTAAGTTACCCTTCTAAGTTACCTAAGCTTCGGGTTCTAATAGGAACCATGCACATGTAGCCCTAACTCAGTCCCTGGTTTGTACTCACTCTGGTTTTCAGCATTGGCAGCCACACTGTTTAAGTCTGTCTCATGACTATAGTTCCCATTCCCCACTAAGGACTTCAAGGTCTCCAAGGCCAGAGATGGCTTTTGTCCTTTCTGTGTCCTCAGTGCATATAGCTGGTGGAAATTGGGTTTGGGCAGGAAGCACAAACTAATGAAAGGCAGATGTCATCATTTAATTACATCATCCAATTTACCTAACAATACCAGTGACTTGTTGGGGAGATGGAAAAGTACTTGCCTTAAGAGCGGGGAGAACTGAGATCTCCAAAATCCCCATAAAAAGCCAGACATAATGGTGCATACTTGTAACACCAGCACTGAGGAAGTGGAGAAGGGCAAACCCATAGGGCTCACTGGCCAGCCAGCTAGCCTATTGGTAAATTCCTGGCCAGGAAGAATCCTTCTCAAAAACAAGCAAACAAACAAAACAGGTAGATATACCTAAGGAATGGCATCTGAGGTTGTTTACATGCACACAAACACAGGTGTACCTTCTCACACATCCGCATGTGCACATATGCATGTATACACACAATGTCTAACATTAACCAAATGGATATGATGTCTAAGTTAAGGAATTTGTGTATTATGTCTTATTAATCCTGTTTTATTTAATCCCGTGGTTCTCAACCTGTGGGGCATGACCTCTTTGGCAAACCTCTATCTCCAAATATTTTTACATTACAATTCACAACTAGCAAAATTACAATTATGAAATAGCAACGAAATAATTTTATGGTTGGGGGTCACCACAACTTGAGGAACTGTATTATAGGGTTGTAGCATTAGAAAGGTTGAGGACCTCTGACTTAATCCATTAAATAGCTCCAGGAAACCCAGTGTGCAGATGAGGAAGCCAGCACAGAGTAACCTAATTTTATGTGCAAGTCACTCACAGTATATATACAGTAGTACTAGGATTTAAAATTAGACAGAACAGAACCAGATGTAGTGGCTTAAATCCCAGCACTCAGGGGCTGGAGAGATGGCTCAGAGGTTAAGAGCACTGACTGCTTTTCCACAGGTCCTGAGTTCAATTCCCAGCAGCCACATGGTGGCTCACAACCATCTATAATGAGATCTGGTGCCCTCTTCTGGCCTGCAGTCATACATGCTGTATACATAAAACATCAATCAATCTTTAAAAAATGGCCTGCAGTCATACATACTGTATACATAACAAACAAATAAATAAATCTTTTTAAAAAAATCCCAGCACTCAGGAGGCAGAGGCAGGTGGATCTCTGAGTTCGAGGCCAGCCTAGTCTACAGGACATGTTCCAGGACAGTCAGAGCTATACAGAGAAATTCTGTCTCAAAAAGCCCAAAAGAAATAAATAAAACGAGTCAGATTAATTTTGAACACTAAATTATACTGCTTCAAAGAATAATGGCAGCCCTCTTGCACTCTGAGTTCACTTTCTTCTGGCTTTTTGCTGGGAACTGGTACCCAAAGAAACACCACCTTGTGAAAACACAATCTAGACAAGTCAGAAGTCGCTGGTTCATCAAGTAGGATGCGCTGGTTCAGATACTCAGGACTCAGAGACAAAGGAGGAAGTACTGTGTACTTTAGGACATTCAGAGTCCCTCAGCTTTTAGTAGTGTGAATGTGTCAAGTAACTTGCTGAGAAGGAATAATGGAGCGTGCAGTCCCCTCCTAAGTGAGTCTTCATGTGTTCACAGCGGTGCTGTGGGGGAAGTGGTCGAGGGGCAGGAGGTCAGGCTTGGGACAGCCTGCCTCTCCTGTGTGCCTTCCCTGTCCTCTCTGCTATCCATTCTTCTGACAAGGAGAAGCATCGAGCCGGCTTCTCCCATCACAGATTAGTAACTTTGTCTCCTGTCTCTTCTAGAACCTGCAAAACTGTCCCCCATTCCAGGCCTGTGTATTTCCTGACTGTGGGGGTTTCTGTTCTGGCCTACATGTCCCCCTGTGGATGCTGTGAAGATGTGTTTGTGCTCTGATCTGCAGGCCAACAGTGGAACGCTCACTAAAACCCATGTGTAGGAAACTTAGCTGGAAATAATTTCTACAGCCAGCTGAGAATAACTAAGTTAAACCAAGGCACTCTGATCGAGTGCTAGAATGGGACTAACTGCAGGCTGAGATGGTGATCACGTCCCAGCGTGAGATCACTTGGCCAGAAGCCAAGGGCACTGTTCTGCTCAGAAGCCAATGTATATTTGATCTATCTCCCCCAAATTTTTAATATTTGATCTATCTCCCCAAAATTTTCATTTATATGCCTGCATTTTCTTCTCTTTTTTTTTTTCAAGCACTAATTCATTTAGTTTTAGAAATGCTGTTTGACCGTGTGGATATTTTAAATGTAGAAATAGAGTGGACACATGGGGTTGGACCTCGGGTAGGTGCTTTCCAGTCTCCTTCCTCTCCTCCATTACAATCTCTCCAATCTCTTGCCCTGACCTCTTGTAGAACTCCCTTTCTACCCCAAATCCATTCCCAGGGGACTCTGCTGAACCTTCCTAAGGACCTATATTTCTCCCTACCTGTGGACCCTCTCAGGCCAGCCCTCCCTTCTAACCCATTCCCATTCATTTGTGTCAGCTGCTGAACCTAGAAGCACTCTCTTCTTGGGACCCCCCAGTGACTGAACCTGGCAGGGACTCAGGTAGGTGAATCTTATTATCATCCTCCACTACAAGCTCTCCATTCTCACCCTCAGTTCTGTAGCTTGCAGAGCTTTCTTGCATTCTCCCACCTCAGCTTCATTTACTGGAGACTCCAACTCTTGGTTCACATACAGGATCTCCCTTTCACCCCAGTCTCTGCAGATTTTTCTTTAAACCTACTTGCAGGATCCTCTCTTCCCAACACACTTCCAACTCCCTGGGACCCCCACCTCTTAGTGTAGAAAGGATCCCCTTAGTTCTTTCCTGAAGCTGCTCTCAGCCTTTTTTCCTAGTCAACCTCTATTCCTCTCTGCCACCCACAAACCTGCAGATGCACTCTCTCCTAGGCAACCCACAGCCACTATACTTTCCTAAGATCAAGACAAGGCATCAGAAACCAAGGAACAGAACACATACCCAAGATATCAACACTCTGCATTATCTCAGTCATCCTAACTTTAGATGCCTACATATCAGCTCATGGACTGGTAGGATTAATATAGTGAAAATTGCCATCCTACCAAAAGCCATCTACAGATTCAACGCAGTTTCCATCAAAATTCCAACACAATTCTCCACGGAACTTGAAAGGACTGTTTTTTGTTTCATATGGAAACACAAAAAAAGTCTTAGCTGAAACATTCCTCAACAATAAATGAACTGCTGGAGGTTTCACCACCCCAGATTTCAAATTGAATTATAGTGCTATCATAATAAAAATAGCATGATAGTGTCATAAAGTCAGACATGTTGATTAGTGGAATCAAATTGAAGACCCAGACTTTTATTTTTTAATTGGCTTAAGTAAGTTTCCATGTGACCTTTTCGGCTTCCTTCATTTCGATTAGCTCCCCACACCTTCATCTCCCTCATTCTTCCACCCAGTTTTTCTTGCAACTTTACTCCCTAGCACTCTCTCTCCATTGTCTTATAATCTATGTTCTGTTATTTTCCCTCACTTACATCATTCTCCACCCCAATAGCCCCTTTTTAGGTTTTGGTTTCTACAGATGTTTCAAGTTAAACAATGCAAAATCAAAAATTCAAAACTAGGATTGACATGTGAAAGAGTATACATGAATCTATGTTTCTATACCTGTGTTGCTTCATGTGATTTTTTTTCCCTGATGCCATTTTTCTTCACAATTGAACAAGATTTCTTTGTATCTTTGTACCACGTTTTCCTTCCAGTTCATGGACATCTAGGCCAATTGCAATTTTTAGCTAGAGCAGCGGTGAACATGGATGAACAAGTATCTCTGTAGCAGGATGTAGAGTCCTTCAGGTATATGCCTAGGAGGCTGTAGCTGGTTCTTATGGTAGTCCTATTTCTAGCTTTTAAATGAACCACACTGATTTCTGTATAGGCTGTACCAGTTCATATTCCCACCAACAATAAGTACTCTTCTTTCTTAGCAGCATGTATTGTCTTATTTCTTTACATTAGCCATTTTGAAAGAATGAGATGAATAAATTCTTAGTCATTAATACAGATAGGGTAAAACTGACACGTGGAGTTTAACATGAAAGCTGCTTCCATGTTGTAGATGGTAACAAACTAAAGTAGCCTCGCATAAGAGCAAAGGAACTCTTTCTCTGCTCCTCCACATCAATTTCATGACATCATGGGAGAAATTGGGCTGTTTCAGGGACTAATCTGCAGATACTGTCTTTATCATGATAATCAAGGAATCTAAGTGATGTTTGCTTTCGAATATTTCCTATTAACATCAGGATCACCTGGCGACCCACCTCAGGTCATAAAACAATTCTTGAAGATTAAGAGAGCTTTGAAGACACTGTCAAACAAGATGCTGTCGTTTTGTACTCAAATGCTCTAAATCCTGCTGAAGATGGATTCTTCCAAGTTGTCACACAACTCTAAGGTCACTAATTAACCATGCTTGGGCATTCAAACACTCCTGCCCAATGAGCACATGATGAAATCAAGCTAACTTCATTAGATCATGTCACCAGTCAGAAAAGGTTCGCTTTAGAATTAACCTGCTGTGGTTAGTTTAAGTCGATACACTGTTTACTCCTCACTTGTTCCTCTTGTTTGATCTGCACTACAGATGGCTTTGAGGTGGTTTTGCCAAGGAATGAGAGCCCCAGTGTCCTTGGAAGGAAGATCATGTTCCACTTTCCTAAAGAACTTAGAACTTCCTCTCCTTTCCCCTTAACTGCACAGGTGACCTGGATGAGTCACCAAGACTCACTGGTCGTATTTACTCTCCTATTTAATTAATTCCTTTATTTATTTTCTTGGAGATGAAACCTTGTATACACCAGGCAAATGCTCTGCATCGAACTACCTCTGCATCCCAATTTACCTTATTTTTATATGACAACATTAAATATTTTCTTTAGGTCTCTTCTAGTAACTAATCAATGCAGTCAGAAATCAATTGTCCCGTTGGCTGGTCCTCCAGCTTATATGCTGGTTTGGCCTGGTGGTACTGCTTTTACCATACCTTGGCTAGGCACTCATGTCAGGGGCCTTTCACAGCTGGTCCCTTTTTTGCCAAAAGGACTTTGCCTGGTCCCATGGTGGCACATCTTGGATGCCTGGTGGATTTTTTTTTTTTTTTTTTGGCAACTTGACACAAACTAGAATCATCTTAGAAGCAAGAACTTTATTTATTTTTATTTTATTTTAATTTTTTAACTAACCACAGTTCCCCCTCCCTCTCCTCCTCCCACTTCCCCTATCTCTCCCCCCCCCCCCCCCCCATTCTTCAGAGAGGGTAAAGCCTCACATAGGGAGTCAATAAAGTCTGGCAAATTGAGGCAAGACCAAGCCCCTCCCCGCTGTGTCAAGGCTGAACAAGGTATCCCTCCATAGGGAATGGGCCAAAAAGCCAGTTCATGCACTAGGTCCCACTGCCAGGGACCCACCAACTGCCCAAGCCACATAACTGTCACCCACATTCAGAGGGCCTAGTTTGGTCCCATGCAGGTTCCCCGGCTGGCAGTCCAGAGTCTGGGAGCTTCCACTACTTCGGGTCAGCTGCCTCTGTGGGTTTCCCTATCATCATCTTGACCCACCTTGTTCCTATAATCTCTCCTCCCTTTCTTCGACTGGACTCCAGGAGATCTGCCCAGTGCTTAGTTGTGGGTCTCTGGATCTGCTTCCATCAGTTACTGCATGAAGGTTCTATGACAACAATTAGGGTAGTTATCAATCTGATTAGAGGGGAAAGCCAGTTCAGGCACTCTCCACAATTGCTTGTAGTGTTAGCTGGGGTCATCCTTGTGGATTCCTGGGAATTTCCCTAGTACCAGGTTTCTCCCTAACCCCATAATGACTCCCTCTATCAAGATATTGAAGATATGAATTCCTCCATCAGATTGGCCTGTCTGTGGGAGCATTTTCTTGAAAAATATTGATGTGGGAGGGCCCAGTCCACTGTGACCAGTGCCACTCCTTGGCAGGGGGTCCTGGGTTGTATTAAAAATCAAACTGAATGACTCTTAGAGCAAGCCAGCAAGCAGCTCTCCTCTGTGATTCTGCTTCAGTTCCTGCCTCAAATTCCTGGCCTGATTCCTCTCAATGATGCTCTGTAACATGGAAGTGTAAGCCGAATGAATCCTGTCTTCCCCAAGATGCTTTTGGTTAGAATATTTTATTACAGCAATAGGAAGCAATCTGGGCACCTTTTAAAAGCCTCACCCTGTAGAATTTATCATTTCTTCCCTCTTGATTTTGAATGGTACCCAGCCCCAGGCACACGCTGAGTGAATCCTATCAAGAATCTTACAAACTTAGGTTTATCTCTCCCACTTGCTATGAGTCCATATGAGCAAAGGCTCTCTCCTTCATGGCCATGTCTTCGGAGCTGAGAGGCCATAAGCTTTCAGGGCAGCTCAGCAAGTACTGGTTGAATGAGTGTCCCGGGAATGTCATGTGATTGTCTCCCTGTGCTCTGGTCAGCTGAAGTCTGTCTATGATCCTATCACTTAGAATTACTGGACTTATTTGAGTTTTGAGAACTCAGAAGTGAGTTTTGAAATATACTTTTGTTTTGTTTTTGTTGTTTTGTAAACTCTTTAAATTACAAAACAATGTCAAACTGACATAAATTTGTAAGTTGGTTCAAGGAACCCTTGTATATGCTCAGTCTAAGTTTGCCACTGTTTATCATTTAGCTACATTTACTTTTTATTCCCTCTGTGTTCTATCTCTATATGTGTCTGAGCTTATTTATTTATAAATATTTTCCAAAGTCTTTGAAAGTTGACTGCTTTTGTAATATCTATCTATATGCTCTACATGCAGATTAGCTGCTGCTAATGTCTGTCCGTCTGCATGTTCTACATGCCCATTAGCTGTTGCTAATGTCTGTCTGTGTGTAGGATCGACATGCAGATTAGCCACTGCTAATGTTTATCTGCATGTTTTTATTTATTTTTATATTCATTTAATTATTTATTTTGGTTTTTCAAACAGGGTTTCCCTGTGTAGCTTTGTGCCTTTCCTGGAACTCACTTGGTAGCCCAGGCTGGCCTTGAACTCACAGATATCTGCCTGGTTCTGCCTCCCGAGTGCTGGGATTAAAGGCGTGTGCCACCACCGCCCAGCTGTCTGCATGTTCTACATGCCCATTAGCTGCTATTAATGTCTGTCTGTGTGTATGATCTACATGCAGATTAGCCACTGGTAATGTCTATGTGTATGATCTACATGCAGATTAGCCACTGGTAATGTCTGTGTGTATGATCTACATGCAGATTAGCTGCTGGTTACTATTCATGGAATATAAATTTGGTACTTCAAAACTTCAGTTATTCCTGTATTGTTCTTTGTGGCAACTTCTTCTGAAGTAGGGTCTAGCCTGGGGTAACTGCCACATGTAGCTGAGTCTTGTAAGATGTAGAACAGCTCCTTCACCTGTCTTTAACCGCCTCTGAAGATGCAGGCCAGTTGAAGAGTGCCTCTCTGTTTGGGTTCTCTGGTGCTTTTCATGGATAGTGTCAGGGCAGGTGCTTTGGCTGGGAGCCTACATACACATGTCACTTCCCATTGGAGGATGTCCATTCATTTGCCTATGTTGGTGATATTACTTTTGATCACCAACCAATTAAGGTATTATTTGCTTTTAGTAAAGTGTTGGGTTTTTTTTATTCATTACTAGTCATTTTCTCTTTAAAAATTTACTTTCATTGCTTGTAATTATGTTAGGTATGTGCGTCTGTGTGTGGATATGTGCATGTGAGCCCAGATACCCATGATAGCCAAAGAAGGGTGTCAGAATCTGGGAACAGATGGTTGTGAGACACCACAAAGGTGCTGAAAACTGAACTTGGCTTATTTGGAAAAGTAGCAAGTGCTCTTAACCACCAAGCCATCTCTCCAGACACACTAATCATTTTCTTAAATGATAATTTAAGACTAACTTTCTTTATTCAATTCCCTAACCACATTTTTTTGTTAATTGAGGATTCTTATCCAGATCAGTTTTTTCCTTTTATTTTATATTATTATTATTAGTTTTAATTTTATACATCAGCCATGGGTTCCCCTGTCCTCCCCCCTCCCGCCCCTACCCCCACCTTCCCCCCAGCCCCTCCCCTCCATTCCCATGTCCTCCAGGACCAAGACACCCCTGGGGACTCATTTAAACCTGGTGGATTCAGTAAGGCAGGTCCCGTCCCCTCCTTCCAGGCTGAGCACGTGTCCCTGTGTAAGCCCAAGGTTCCAAACAGCCAGCTCATGTACCAAGGACAGGTCCCAGTCCCATAGCCTGGGTGCCTCCCAAACAGATCAAGCTATTCAATTGCCTCACTTATCCAGAGGGCCTGATCCAGCTGGGGGCTCCTCAGCCATGGGTTCATAATTCATGTGCTTCCATTCGATTGGCTATTTGTCCCTGTGAGTTTTGCAATCTTGGATTCAACAATTCACGCTCTTGCAGACCCTCCTCCTTCTCGACAGTTGGACACCTGGAGCTCCACCTGGGGCCTGGCTGAGGATCTCTGCATCCACTTCCATCAGTTATTGGATGAGATCAGTTTTAATTGTGATAGTTGTAAAAACTCCATATTTCTTCTATTAGTTAGATTTCTGCCTAAGGAAGAACTTTTGTCATTTCTTCCTGTCTTCTTTCTTCTTTCGCTGATCCTTGGTCCTTTCTCCCTCTCTCCCTCCCTCTCTCTGCCTCTCCCTCCCTCCCTCATTGTCTGCCTATCAACTACCCACACAGACTCATGCAGTCTCATGGCATTTTCTTTTCTCCAATGGGTTATAGTTTATTACTTTATTATTTTATTTTAATACCAATATTACTGAATCTGTAGGCAGCAGGGTGATCTTGACTGCTCTTCCAGAGAACCCAGATTTGAGTCCCAGCACTCACATGGCAGCTAAAACCTGTCTGTAACTTCAGTTCTAGGGAATCCAGTTTCCTCATTTGGCCTACTTGGCCGCTATACACCTGTGATGCACAGACATATGCAGACAGAACTTAACATAAACTTGAAAAAAATACTCAAAAAAAAAAAATGGAAAAAAAAAAGTGGAGCCAGGTTTGGTGGTACACACCTTTAATCCCAGCACCCAGGAGGCAGAGGCAGGCAGGTCTCTGTGAGTTCTAGACCAACCTGGTCTACATGAGTTACAGGATGGACAGCCAGGGCTACACAGAAAGACTCTGTCTCAAAAAACCCAAATTAATCAATTAATTAATTTTTAAAAAGGTAGCAACCAATCGAAAAAGACACTCAGTGTCAATCTCTGACCTATACGTGCTCACAGAGAGGACAGACACCTCTGACACACAGAAATAATAATGATAATTATAATAACAGTCAATTTGTAGACTCGGAATCTATTTCAGATATTAAGCCACCATTTATCTTGCACTTGATCTCCTTTTTCCTGTATTGAGGTGTTTATATCCTAAATAACTGTCTTAGAATAAGGGGTTCAGTACCTTCTATGGCATCCCACTCTTATTGGAGTTATAGTTAATCCCTTTATTCAGAAACTTATTAGGGCCGGAGAGATGGCTCTGCATTTAAGAGCATGTACTGCTCTTGCAGAGAATCCAAGTTTGGTTCCCAATATCCACATTTGGCAGCTCACACCTGTAACTCCACGGGACAGGGTACCTCTGACTTCTACAGGCACCCATACAAATACACTTATAATTAAAATAAAATAATATAATAAAATAATTCCTTAAAAATTGGTGAATGTCTGTAATTATCATGTATGTGACAGAAATGAGTGGCTTAATTCTGCAGATTGTTTTGCAGTCCAAGCAAACCATGGAATCTCAATTGGAGTTTATAGCCTGCAAAGTTTTATTTAATTTGAGGTTTTCTTTTCTTTTCTTTCTTTCTTTCTTTCTTTTTTTTTTTTTTTTTTTTTGGTTTTTTTCGAGACAGGGTTTCTCTGTGTAGTTTTGCGCCTTTCCTGGAACTTGCTTTGTAGACCAGGCTGGCCTCAGACTCACAGAGATCCACCTGCCTGTACCTTCTGAGTGCTGGGATTAAAGGCGTGCACCACCACCGCCCAGCTAATTTGAGGTTTTCAATTGTTTATTTCCTTCTATGCATACTTTTCTATTATAATTATTTATTTAGAATTGAGATTAAAACATACAAATGGTAAAAATAAAAATTAATACATAAATAAATTATAAGCTGAGATATTCAGAATACTACCCTTCCCCCAGTATGCTGTGAGGCCAGAATAGATTCTGTCTGTCTTGGGGGGCGGGGGGACCTAAGACTTCACTCATCACATAGAAAATACTTGACTGTGTAGGCCTTCTCACTATGCAACATTTTTTCTAGTGAAATTTGACAGGGAAAGCTAACACACAAAGCAGGCCATGGTGGCCCAGCCCTGGTTAAAGTGGGCTCAAATAGCTTCATCTTAACTGTTTCTGGACTCTTGGCAACATCTAAAGGAAATCCCAGGAGCTCTTAGAAACAGTTTAAAAACTACCATTATTTAATGAAATATGGCATGTTAGGAAGAGTTAGACTTCTTAGTTATATTCTTAGTTCCCCGTATAACTTAGAATTGCCCTATCATGTACCAGTTTATGTATTAAAAGTTTACCTATTCTAGAAAAAAGTTGGAATTTATCTAAACTTTCAGCCCATGTAATAACTTAGGCAATAAATTTTATTTTTTCTTTAAAATTTAAAAAAGCAGGAATGCCTCATTCAAATGCATGAATTCCTCCAAGTGTTGCTGAATTTCTTCACAAAAAGTTTATGATACTTTAGCTGATTCATAAATCCTAAAGTCTAGAGAGTTTTTAACCAAATGTCAACTATAATGGCTCAGATGTGGTTCCAGAAACAAAGGCGTCTGGGCATCTTCTTGTGGAACAGGCTGGTGGTGACTAGGGTAACAGGAAACAGGCAGACTGAGCCAGTGACAAGGTATGTGAGGGCTAGCTCCCACACAATGGAGGAAACTGTCTTCTTGGTTGCTCCAGAAGAAAACAGGAGGAACATTACCTCTTGTGGCCACAGTAATAGAAAACCAGATTTGGCTCAAAAGAAAATAACCTTTCTGACAACTCTAAGCTAGCCCAAGGACAGTCCCAGAAACCCCACAGAGCTTTCTGCCTCCTTCCCCTCTGTCGCCTCCTGCAAACCCTTTGCCAGCCTGAGAGGGCATCTCTGACTCCTCTGTTGAGTCTTTGCTTCAGCCCTCCCCACTTTTCTCTTGACTCTCCCTCACAGGTGCTCATGTTCCCCATGGTCTGTTCTTTCCAAAGTCACGAGGAAGTTCGGTCCTTATAGTTAGCTATGACAAGGGCCTTTCAGAGGCAATTATACTCCAGCCTCCACAGTGAACTGCGGTGTTCATGCAATTAATGGGTTAATGGATCTTGAGAGTCAGTCCTGAGCCAGTTTCCCTAGTTTTCCCCTTGTTCCCTCTTCCCTGATCTCAGAACAGAACCATGAATCAAAACAATCCTCTCCTCTTTTCTTTTCACTCAAGCTGCTGCTGCCAGACTAACACAGACAACCCCAACACCTACTCACCTTCCTTCACACCATATAGAGAGCCATTCCTGATTCAATGTCCAGGCAAGTGTGGCTACTGTCAAAGCGTAGCTGTTGCTGCTCCTTCTTGTTCTTTTTCTTTTTATAAAGAAGTGTGTGTGTGTGTGTGTGTGTGTGTGTGTGTGTGTGTGTGGTAAGTGTGCATGTATTTGTATGTGCACATTTGTTTGTGTGTGTGCAGTACCCACACACCAACACATGTGTGGAAGGCAGAGGACAGCCTCTAGTGTCAGGCCTCACCTTCCACCTTGTTTGCCACAGGTCTTGTTGTTTGTCTATCCTGTACACCTGGCTTCTGGACATTCTCCTGCCTCCACCTATCTCACTGCAGGAACACTGGGCTTATAAACACACACCTGGCTCTTCGTGGGTTCTGGGGAATAAAGGGATTAAACTCATGTGTTCAAGCTTGCAATACAAGCACTTTACCCACCAGCTGTATCCCCAGTTCTATTGCCTTGTCCAGCCCACTACACACCCCAGAAATGCAGTTAGTTACTCTTCTCCAGGAGGCAGTGCTGAGCAGTAACGGCACAGCACTCAGACAGCACCTATGCATTGGAGGGTGCAGATAGAATACTTCCATCCTCTCAGAAAGTTCTTGTGGCCAGGGCTGTCTGAGACTACACACTCCTCAAAGCCAGTGGCAGAACTTGGTCTGTCATTACCACAAATGGAGCACAGGTTTGTTGAAGACACTCAAGAAATACTTTTAAATAGATGAATTAGATCAATTAATGCAGTGCTAAACTGGGTTATATAATAAGAGAGGCTCTTGTAGAAGGAACTCAAGAGGAGGATCAATGTCAACTGCTCAGGTTTATGGGTAACAGGACATTTACAGTCTCCATGATAAACTGTAGCACTTAAAAAAAGAAGGCAGCTCCAGCATTGAGGGGTTTGCTCTTAGGACCAACTAATAGTCACAGACTGTGGATTCACTCCTGGTTCGAAACATCACTTTGAGCCACAGAATTAAGAAATAATGCATTCAGACCCAGAGCTCAGATTGGGCCCAGAGCTCCAATTGGACCAAGAGCTCCCATTGGACTAAGAGTACCAAATGGACCAAAAGAGGCTCCCTCAGATTCAGACATCATTTGCACTGATTGGAGGAAGAGATGCATAGACACCAGTGCAAAAATACATTCAACAACATGGAGAGCAATGTGGTACCACCAAAACCTAATGGTTCTACATCAGTAAGACCTGAACATCCCAATGTAGAAGAAATAGAAGAAATTGACCTTAAAAATGACTTTAAGAAGATGATAGAGGCCTTTAAAGAGGAAATGAAAATTTTTCTTAAAGAAATCAAGGAAAAGACAAACAAAAAATTGGAAGAAATAATGCATTCTACACATTAAAACTCATAAAGTTTATTCTACTTGAGGAACCCCTACCAGGGACAGCAAATGAGATACAGTTAAAAATGTTCCCTTCATCTGAACACCACAGCTGATCATTAACATGTCTTGAGGTCATGCTGAGGTTTTTAAAGAGCTCAACAATTAAATAACTGGACAGCTGTTAGACAGCACAGGTAAGTATGACAAAGGCTGCAAGGTCAGCCACTGTTTTTCCTTTTGCATATGCTACACCTCAAACCCAAGGCTTTATGCATGTGAGGCAGTCACTCCACCACACGTTTACACATTGGCCTTTCTGGAACATTCTTTTAACCAATAATTACTAGTCTCTACTGGAAGGCAGGTGTTTCTCTGGTATTGTGGATATGGCCATTGACCAGAAAGAACAGGAGAACCACAAAGAATGTGCAATGCAATGCATCCAATGTGGAGATGGTACTGCCTCCTGTCCAAAGTCAAGCTGAGATAGGGTAGGATCCCTTCTGCTGGTGTCCCACCACTCTGAAAGGTGCTATCAAAGCAATGAATCCTGCTTATGAGATGGACTAGACTTGAGGTCAAGTTAGTGCTCAATTGGTAGTATGACTATAGCCATGTTGAAGTATCTGAAGTAGGGAATCAGGGAGGTCAGTGTATTCCAGCAGAATGAACCATGGGTAACAGAGCATAGACACCAGAGTTCTGTGGAAGATGGGGCCTGAGTACTACCTGGTGTGTGTGTGTGTGTGTGTGTGTGTGTGTGTGTGTGTGTGTGTGTGTGTTAAGGGGTACTGCTGAGAGAACTTTGTACAAGGAATGAGTAGTGAGAAGGATAATTGATATAGTTTGCATTATGCAGCTTTTGGAAGTTGGGAGTGGCCTACCATGTGTGAGTTTCTGGCTTCTACTCTTGGAACCACAAAAACAAATGTAGTCCTAGGGTGCTTGTATTAATGTGAATCCCTGCCTGGTTATATACAAGGTACTCTGTTTTGGTTAGTCAGGATCCAAACTCCTGTGGATCTTGCTTTCTTTGGCTATAAAAAGTGAATGGCTACCTCATATGTCAGTGTGAAGAATTCAGTGAATAATGATAAATAATAGGTGTCAGATTATTGGCTGTTTTTTTTTTAACTATTCAAAACACAATAGTATATCCACACAATGGACTATTTTACTACCTCTAGAAAGAGTAAAATTATGACACATGTTGAGAAATGAAAGAGCCTTGAAGACATCATGATTAGACATCATGTTGGTCACCAGTGAACATTATTGGGCATTGTGAACACTGTTGCTATGGATATGGGTGTATCCATACTTCTTGGGGTCCCTGATCTCATATCTTTTGTGTACTGGTTAGTTTTTGTCAAACTAGATACAAACTAGAGTCACCTGAGATGAAGGACCCTCAAGTGGAGGAATTACCTCCATCTGATTGGCCTATGGGCATGTCTGTGAGTGTGTGTGGGAGGGATTAATGATTAATATGGGAGGACCAGCCCACTGTAGGTGGTGACAGCCCTAGGAAGGTAGTCCTGGATTGTATAGGAAAGTAAGCTGAGCAAGCCATGTAGAGCAAGCCAGTGAGCAGCACCCCTCCATGATCCCTGCATTTGCTCCTGCGTGAGTTCCTGCCCTGATCTTTCTCCACAATAGACTGTGGTCATGATGTGAAAGCCAAATAAACCCTTTCTTCCCCAAATCACTTTTCGCTATGGTGTTGATCACAGACAGCAACAGAGAATCAAAGTAGATCATTTTGTAAATATACTCAGAAGTGACATTTCTGTTCAACTTTTTGGAAGCACACTTTATTTATTTATTCATATTTTTAATACAAATATTCTCTAGATCTCTTTATTTCTCAGAACCCTGGAATTTCTTTAGATATGATAGCAAATGCTATTCATAATGACTGTAAGCATAGGTGACACATGTATAAAATTCTATATTATAAATTATTTTAATTTAGATTGCTTTCATTTAATAATATAATTATTCAACTTTCCTATCTTTTATATAACAAGAGCCATGATCAAGAACTGGCCTGATATGTTGTCCTTCATTTGAGGGATACAGTGTGAAGGAGGTGTGGGCTGATATGTTGTCCTTCATTTGGGGGGTACAGTGTGAAGGAGGTGTGGGCTGATATGTTGTCCTTCATTTGGGGGGTACTGTATGGAGGAGGTGTGTTCTGATATGTTGTCCTTCATTTGGGGGGTACAGTGTGAAGGAGGTGTGTTCTGATATGTTGTCCTTCATTTGGGGGGTACTTTGTGAAGGAGGTGTGTTCTGATATGTTGTCCTTCATTTGGGGTACTGTATGGAGGAGGTGTGGGCTGATATGTTGTCCTTCATTTGGGGGGTACTGTGTGAAAGAGGTGTGGGCTGATATGTTGTCCTTCATTTGGGGGGTACTGTATGGAGGAGGTGTGTTCTGATATGTTGTCCTTCATTTGGGGGGTACAGTGTGAAGGAGGTGTGTTCTGATATGTTGTCCTTCATTTGGGGGGTACTGTGTGAAGGAGGTGTGTTCTGATATGTTGTCCTTCATTTGGGGGGTACAGTGTGAAGGAGGTGTGTTCTGATATGTTGTCCTTCATTTGGGGGGTACTTTGTGAAGGAGGTGTGTTCTGATATGTTGTCCTTCATTTGGGGGGTACAGTGTGAAGGAGGTGTGTTCTGATATGTTGTCCTTCATTTGGGGGGTACTGTGTGAAGGAGGTGTGTTCTGATATGTTGTCCTTCATTTGGGGGGTACTGTGTGAAGGAGGTGTGGGCTGATATGTTGTCCTTCATTTGGGGGGTACTGTGTGAAAGAGGTGTGGGCTGATATGTTGTCCTTCATTTGGGGGGTACTGTATGGAGGAGGTGTGTTCTGATATGTTGTCCTTCATTTGGGGTACTGTATGGAGGAGGTGTGTTCTGATATGTTGTCCTTCATTTGGGGTACTGTATGGAGGAGGTGTTATTACCCACTCTACCTTAAACATGTGGAAACAGATGGTCAAAGAGAACAAGAGACTTGCACGTCACACAGCTAAGAAGTGGTAAGCGGCAGAGCCAGTTTCCAGAGTCCACAACCCACAGACATTGTCACTGTTCTGAACATTTCCCTGCCAACCCATCTTCTGAGACATGTCAGGTTGGATAGTAGAAACACTCTTTGTAAATCATTAAAGCCACCACGTCGTGAGCTTATAACAAGGTCTCCATTGGAGCAGATCCAGCTTTGGCAAGTCAAATCTTACAGTTTCCACACCCTTCTGTTCTTCCTTCTCCAGATCTGAATTTCAAAGGGAGTTCACTCTTGCAATGGATAGTTATGAAACAACCCATCTATCCTAGATTGTAACACTGTGATTTGGACAACACGTGGTCGTGGATTTCCGTATCATCACAGTAATGCTGCCTGTTCTGTCCTTTTCATCAGATATCAGTTTATCACAAATTGATATGGCATTCTGGGACATGTGAATGATACCTGGATATGCTGAGAGTCCAGTGTGTTGATTCCTTTTAAATTTGAGAGGCTGTTTACTTCTGACAGGGATAGCTAACCCATGATGTCATATGGCATTACTGGGAGCCATAATGATTTTTCTTTTATTTAGTAGAAAAGTTATCCTGTTCACAGTTTGCCGTGGCTTCCTACACACTGCATTGGACACTCCAGATGTTTTCAGCAGTCCAGTGCCACTTCCTGTGAACATCACTTCACGATCTGTTCATCTGAGTGTCTATCTCTTCTGCCCCACTCCTCTTTCCTTTTGGTGAAGATTTAAAAGAGCTGGTTGAGAATATGTTGAGAGAGCACTGAACACATTTAATTTTAAGCTCTCTGGGAAAAGTCAAAGATGACACCAGAGCAATAAGAGCTTGCTCTGAGGGAGCTACTCCAAAAGTCATAAGATAGAACCTACCTGGCATTCATGGCCATTGGCAGTCCTTTTTCTGACCCTAACTGACACTGTTATCATCGCACATCTCCATTTTTCTACCATTGAGCCAGAGAGATTCACTGTCTGTTCACCTATCCTGTACAAAAAGCAATGGTGCCTCCCTTCTGTCAAGGCAAATATTGACCAGTTCTCTGCATATCCAGGAGTGTCAGTATTAAGGCTGCAAATGACAACATTCTGCTAAGTCATTCTGGGGTCTGGGGACCAAATAGCAAAGAGGAGGAGCGGGGGGGGGGGGTTAACTCCAAGTCTATTTCAATAGAAGCTGAAATGTCATTTCCAGATGCCCTGGACCCTCCAGGTAATCGATCTAGGGAACAAGCTTGGTCTCATGGATGAGTTCACAGACCTAGAATTTTCTTCCTTGTCAGCATCAGGCCTAGCAGAGTGAGAAGTGGGTGGGAGAAAGGGAGAAAGAAGGGGAAAGCAATGGTGGGAA
The DNA here is from genome assembly GCF_903995425.1 of Onychomys torridus. Classification (NCBI taxonomy): domain Eukaryota; kingdom Metazoa; phylum Chordata; class Mammalia; order Rodentia; family Cricetidae; genus Onychomys; species Onychomys torridus. The sequence goes on from NC_050444.1 coordinate 4,172,986, forward strand.
GGGGCTCCTGCAGTGGCTGGCTGGAGTGGACAGCTCTTACTGTGGCATTTCTGCACCTTTGGTGAGAGCTGTTCACCAAATTGTATCATGGAAATGGCAGGGAGCCATGGGAAAAAAACCCAGCATATTTTTTATTAGTAGGCATATTTAAAGAAGCATCCCTTGCAATAAGGATCTAGGAGCAGGTTAAAGTTAAGATTAGAGAAGATGTGTGCTCATAGCAATCATGAAAGGATAGTATTTTGATCCCACTTAATAAGAGGAGATATCAAAGTCAGCAAGAGTCAGGACCATCATGTCAGTAAATAACACAGCCAGGTATCTTTCATTGCTCTGACCCCAGCTTCTCCCCACACAGAAAGCAACTTGTGTGGCTTAGGAACTAAATGTAAACGGTAAATGTCAGGCCAGCAGGGTTGGGGACTAGCAGCCACCTCTAGCAGGTGGGCAGGGAGAAGGCCTGGCCTGAGAAAGCTGACAAGGAAGTTCCTAGTCCCTGGCCCTGGGAGCACATTCCACATCCATTGTTCTGCCTTTATTGCACAGCTCCTCCAGTCAATCATAGATGGAAGTGTAATTGCTCTGCAGTGGTTTCCTCTTCCCACAGTCTTCTTGGCTGTGGGCTGATAGATGGCTTTTAATTATAATATCCGTACAGATATGAAAATTAAGCTGATCTGTCCACTTGCTCTCCAAAACTGACAATTAAAATTTCTATTCTAAGTTGAGAGAGAATGCACTTGCCTTTTGTGGATGGCTAAGACTTTCTGGCTACATCATGACCAGAGAAAAGATGAATTCATTTCTCTGGCCATCTGGCCATGCTTTAGGCATAGGACATCTGTATTCTCTGCACTCCAGGAGTTCATTTTTCCTGTCTTCCCCATTAAAGGCTTTTAGTTAACTGATCCCAGCTCACTGCTTTTTAAACTTAAACTTCTATTGACATGCAGTGATTGTGTGTGTTTATGG